>NC_139023.1:65707307-66051396 GCF_964662115.1 Mustela nivalis | reverse complement strand
AATTTGGAGGAGGGAGGCCTGGCTGCCAGAGGTGGGAACCAACTGTGCTGTGCCTCGAGGGTCAGGGCTCTCAGGGCAGGCATGGTCTCCAGGTGCATGGATGTCTCTGTGGCAGGTGGATCTTGATATTTTATTCATCCCTTGATTTGAACTTTTGATTGACGTGAATTGAAACGTTTCTATCAAACCTCATATCATCTCCTCATTTTTTTGACTGTGATGGCAGGGCATAAGTACAGGGCATACGTTGCCATAGATTTAGGGAACCACGCATTCAGGCCTTGGCTGTTGTCGGCCCTGCAGGCTCGTCTCAAGGAAACAGACCTGGGGCCTGTGCGCAGGAACAGGGATCCAGGAGTGGTGAGCAGCGGGCAGGGGTTCAGTCCTCTGTCCCGGGGAGATAGGGCTGCTTCTGAGTGAATGGGCACTTGAACTTGGGTCAGTGTTGGTCATAAAGGGGACTCCCTTTGACCATCAAGGTCAGCTTGAATTTGGAGGCTCTCTGAGCAAATGTGGCCAATTCCAGCAGGTCCTTTGCTTCTCTTCCCCGGCCCTGCGTCCCTGATCAGTCATGGAGTCCTCTGGACTCTCTCTACCCAGCTCGGTGGACAGCAGCCTCTCAGCCCAGGTCCCCTAGCCTTGGCCAGGGCATAAGGTGGCCCAGGTGAGCTGCCTTTCCCCAGCACTCAGTCTGGCCCTGTCTCTCATACACATTGCTCAGGCATGGTTTCTCACTGGTGTGTCTTACTGAGAAGAGTATGGACAGACCAGGGCTAACATCAGAATTTTGGATTCTGCTATCATGGGTTGTTTTTGGAAGCTCCTGTTAAGTAATGGGCATGTGCGTGTGTTCTGGTTAACTTTCTCAGAACATGAACCCAGGCCATTTGGGGGCCAGCCAAGCTGGGCGGTGGGCACAGAGCTGTGCTGGGACAGGTGAGTGGAGGCTGAGGCTGGACATCATTTCACACGCCCCAGAGATGCCGACCACCCCCCCCCCTGCCAATGGCTCCCTCCCTCCAGGCCTGCCTCCCCACCCCAGGGATGCCCAGCATGGGGCTGCCTCCCTTTGCAAACTGGGCGTTGACTGCTAGCCACCTCTGCTCTGCTTGCTTGCTTTTTCTCTTTCTTTCCTACACATTCTTGCTTTTCCAAATTCCTCAAATACTGGTATTTTGGGACTTAAAAAATTTCTCAGTGTTTGGGGATAGGTTCTAGGAGCTAGTTATAAATGAAACACATGATTAAAAGAACAGAATTTAGTCTGTGGACTTAGAAAGGAAGCCAATATCCAAGCATATCTTCCCTGACTTGGAATCCTGGGGGTTTCCTGATGTCAGGAGGGCAGTCGATGTAAAGTCGGCTCTTCATCCCTGCCAGGAAGGAGACAGCATTCTCCCCCGGGTGCTATGTGTTCTCTGTTGCACCTGAAACCTGGACTTTCCGAGGATTTTTCCCTCCTGTTACTTTTGTTTTGTAGCTGTACCTTCAAAATTGTGTTTCTCTGTCTCTGACTACTGGAGGCTGCAGCTCGGCCTCAGCCTCAGCCTCAGGGCCCAGGGTGAGGCCCAGGCCAAGTCTCAGGGTTGTTTGTGTGCCCTAGGAAATCCACCCACCCTGCCCTGCCTGCAGCCTTGCCCCAAGCGGGGAGAGTCCCCTCTGGGAAGGACTCTGCAGAACTGGGCCTCTTTGTCTGCAGGGGGAGCTAGTGACAGCCTCCAAGGCCATCATTGAGAAAGAGTACCAGCCCCATGTCATTGTGAGCACCACAGGCCCCAACCCCTTCAACACGCTTACCGACAGAGAGCTGGAGGAGTACCGCCGGGAGGTGGAGCGGAAGCAGAAGGGCCCTGAAGGTGAGTGTGCACGGGTCCTGGACATCCTGGTCCACTCCACGTGCATGGTGCCCAAAGAGAGAGAGAAAGTGCTCTGCGAGCTCCTTTGTGCCCACGTATTGACGGGGGGTGATGAGGACTGTCGCTTGCATAGAAGATCAGCCTTGTGTTTGGGGTTAAGACCAGAATGTTATTCCTTATACATTACCTAGTTCTGGGGGATTAGAAGTGGAAACACTCTTGAGAACAGTCTGCTTAGGAGGGAGATGCAGCCCAGCTCTGTGGGAGACTGTGCCCAAGAGCTGGGCTGCTGTCTTTCTGCACAAATCTAGAGGGTCTCCCTGGGCAGGATGTGGTCGCAGGCCCATGTGCTAGCATGTTGACTCTTCTGGCCCCTGCCCAGACTGAGGGAGGAGTGTGGCCCCTACTGGTGCAGCTATTGTTTCTCTTGGAAACTAAAACACAAAGAGACTATTTTGCAACAATGAGAATCCATGAGGAAGAGCCAGAATCTCATGGAGCAGATGGTTTCAAACTCTAGGTTCTGAAAAGTAGGCTCAAGAATTTGGAGGACTAACTCCAGAATCCAGCCTCTCCCACCTCTGCCGTGAAGGCTCCCTTTCCCTCAGCAGCCTTGGTTGGTTACCAGGAATGCCCTGGGCACAGACATCCTCATCCAGGAGGCTCATGTTGTGTCCTCAGGGCCGTAAGTTCCAACCCTGGTCTTTGTACTAAAGCCTCCTCAGCAGGGACCACACGTCTTTCTCAGCTTTTCCCTAGGAATCAGCCTGTGGGATGGAAGTCCCATGGTGTTTGTGATCCTGGGTCCACGGGGGATTGTCCAGGGAATTATGTATCACTCCTCAGATAACCTCTGATTTGCTCCGATTTAGGTTTTTTTTGGTCTTGTAGACCAACTACCGTATTATATAGATGCTGTTGGAGTTGGGTTGCACACAGAAGGGTTGCTGAGTGGTTTTTAGTGTGTTGCAGCATCACTGCTGTCACATTCTAGTCGCTGTGTGCTGGGGTTAAGACTTCTGTGCATCGAAGCGGAGTGAGCCCAGTCTGCCCTTGGCGCCGAGCTCTGCTTCTGATCGTCATGCTTGGACAGTGCACGCAGCCCCATTGAGAGCTTTGTCCATGCTGCCACCATCAGCCCTGCCCTGGGGTGGCGTGCGGGCCTGAGCTCCTGGTCCTGTGGGTGAACCCTATTCCAGAGTGCACATATGTGTCTGCCCTTTGGGCCCTTCTGATGTTTGGGAGATCTGGGTTACAGGAAAACGTTGTTTGAGTGAAGCCACAAGACACATTGGTTTCCTTGCACGTGAGGCTCCGTGAGGGGTGTTTCAGCCGTTGAGTGGATGGGGTGTTTGTGACCATGCTCTGTGACCACTGAGCTGTCTTCCATGGGAGCAATGACCTGGGGGACACAGCCAGGAGACCCCTGCCCAGTGCTGTCCCTCGGCCCGGGGGGTGCTACACGGCAGCACTTCCCGCAGAGGAAGGAAGCAAACCTTTCCTGGTTGAGGGAGCTCCTGGGAGATGGAAAGACCTTTGTTCACAGGGATGTGGCTTCAGGAAAGTAGGTTGGCATCTCTAGAGATCAGAGGCCCTGCCGATGATAGCCGCTTGTTCAAAGTATGAGACTTAGTGATGTCAAGCTGTTAATATAAAAAATTCAAATGAGAGAAAGAGATTTAAGGAATTAGGATAACACTGGTATGTATTTTTCCCTAAATGAGAAGTGGACTCGGATTTTTCTGGATCCTGGATCCTTGTACCTGCAGTTTTCCCTCTGGTCCTCTTTACTTCAGAAAGTTAAATGCTCTGGATAAAAAAAAAATGAAAACCAATGCAGTGTTCACGTGACATCCGTTGGGGTGGCAGGTAGGGTGAGGGTGCCTGGGCTCCTGGCTCAGCCATGGGGAGAGGCTCCTTACTGGAGCACAGGTGCAGACACACCGGGGGTCACCAGTCACCATGTGTTACAATGTCAGCTCTGGCAGATTCTCTTTGGAATAAGTGGAAATCTATTTTTTTATCCAGAGTTGGTTGAATCTTTGAGATTCAGATGCACACCCCGGTCACAATCAGTCTTCTTTGTCTCCTTGGAGAGATGAAGACAGTGTGGCCGTGAGCCCTCCTAGTCTTTTGGATGCCCCCAAAAATGAGAATATTCTGCCTCGAGGCAGCTGGATGGACAGGGCAGGAGGGCCTGGCTGCCTTTGAGGAGGGTGAAGGCCCATGATGTCTGATGTTCTTTACTATGTGCTTCTCACTTTCCGTCCGTCTGCAGAGAATCTGGACGAGGCCAGAGAAGAGAAAGAAAAGAGTCCTCCAGAAGCCCCTGCTGCCCCCCACACACCCCCCAGCACCCCCGTCAAGCTTGAGGAAGGTGAGCTCTGAGGTGGATGCGAGCGTGTGGCTGCCCGGCCACGGGAGGGTGCATGGCCTCCTGTGATCCGGCGTCTGCCGTGAGAGGCCAATTTCATGTCCTGTCCAGTGAGGGAGAGTGCCCGGGTGTCAGTAGTTGAACGGACAGTGGTGAAGAAGCAAGTGTTTACGTGGAAACCAGCACGACACATGGTTCTGAACTGGGCCCCGTCTCCCTTGCTCCTGCTGGTTTGGCTCTGTCCTGGGTCCCTTGAGGCAGCAGATTTGGTAGTGAGATGTCAGGACAAGGTGGGAAGCTAGACTTGGGGGATCGGATCCCACCTTCGTTTATGATGTCCATTTTGCCCACTGCTATGCATTTCTCAAGCCGTACTGTGTCCAGATCACCCCTCTAGAAATGTCTTCCATTGTGTCTGGGCTGCAGGACCGCGTGTAACCTGCCGTAGTAATCAGTCCGTGCAGTGTGCTGGCCTCCACTGGCCTCTCAGACCACCCACTGTGTGTCTGTGGTGTGTGGCCTGTGTGTCTGTCCCTCGGTCTTCCGTGTTGTGCTTCCCGTGCCTGTGGGGAGCGTGTGACTCGCCTTCCTCCCCACTGTTTGTCCACAAGAATGGCTTAGCCGTTCTCCTCCTGTAACCCAGTGGCTGTGACTGAATGCCTAGATTCTCTCCCTGTGCTTTTCTCTTCTGCGGCTGCGTTACAAGCAGGAGGCGGATGTGCTAAAGAATACCTCTTACCGTAGTAAGTACCGCTCGTGTCCGGCCTGCTGCTCAGCCCGCGCTCCCTGTGCTTTGCCTCACTCTCCTGCTGCTTTGTTGCTTAGTGAGTTCTGTTTTCTGTTTATTCAAAGTAAAAAACAGAGCCCCCCCCCCTTCGTACCTAGTTCCCCCTCCCAGGCAGTGGCATCTTGGCAGAGGCCCGGTTGCCGGAGAGCTGGGTGGTGGCAGCCTGCCCCGGGGGCTCCTGGGGACCGAGGTGGTGCCACTCCAGGCCTGTGGCCTCAGGAGGTCCAGGGCGGTCACGTGGCCCTGCCGAGCCTGTGCTTGCCTGGTGTGATCAGACACACACACAGACTAGGTTCAGGCAGGTGGGTCTGCCTCGTGCTGCATGGGGGTTGCTTTTATTGGGATCTGGGCTTAAGCCGAGAGCTTAAGCATAATTGGGGGGTGGGGCAGGAGAGCTCTATCTGGTACTGTTTTTCATGTGGCATTTGGTCACATGGTCAAGTTCCTCGAGGCACCCACAGGCCACCTCTGCATGTCAACTTCCTCCTGTCCCCCTAAGTGAGGGAGGACATTGAACTGTCACAGGACAGCAGGTGGCTCAGGGGAAGGCTGGGGTGGCCCCAGCCTCCCAGAGCTGGAGCGCTAAAGTGTTTGTGGCCCAGAGCCTCCTGCAGCCGCTTCTCACCCACGCTCAGTGCCGGCTGGGTTCCCCTGGCCCGGCCGGCGGCTTGGTGTTTCCATACTAAGTTTAGTTTTGCCTCAGTAGCCAATCGCTTATAACTTTGTAGGATGTTATAAAAATCTACAAAACTGGTTTCCCCCCTGGTCAGAGTCTCTGTAGAGATCTAGTGATGGGAACTTTCCTGGAAACCCGCCCTCAGCCTGTAACTTCACTGCGAGTTACCTTTTGCCCTTTCGTGTTCCCTTGTACCCCGAGTTCCCATGTTTGAATGCTGAAGGTGGCCTGGTTTTTGTCCCTGTGCTTCACCTTACAGTTCCCCTCTGTTCTTTCATTCTCCAGCCTCCAGTGGCTTTATTTTGTTTGATGTTGACACAGTACGCACGGGGTCTGGGAGTTAACCATGGTTAACCATGGAGTTTTCCATGGGTTTCTTCTTGGGGGAGACCAGGTTTGTGGACCCAAATTTAGGCCTAATTTCAGGACTACTAATACATGCCCTTAGGGTTCTAGAACAGACTCCTGTCCAAGTGTTAAACATAGAACAACATCCTAGTGCAGTGCTGCCGGCTTGTCCAGCTCTCTGACTGGGGCCTGAGGTCCCAGGACCATGTCTGAATGCCTTGGTCTGTCCACACACTGTCCACGAGGAGGAGCTGAGAACACCCCCCACCCCTCCCCACTAAGGTTACGTTTCCATTTTGTACTGTGAGCCTTGAAGTAGAGTAGACCTGATTTAGGGTTTCTTGTTGTCAGTAAAAGCCCCTAGAGCCCAGCCCCGCGGCCATCTCGGTGCAGGGCACTGCCTCTCTCGGGGTGCCCCACCCAGGTCCCACAGCTGCCCTTCAGCCCTGTCTCTCGCCCCCACCCGCCAGACCTGCCGCAGGATCCCACCTCTGGAGAGGACAGTGAAGCTGCCACCTTTAAGCCGACTCTCCCCGACCTGTCCCCTGATGAGCCTTCAGAAGCGCTCGGCTTCCCCACATTGGAGGAGGAGGAGGAGGGGCTCTGTGAAGCCCATGAGCCTCCCAGCCCCACCAGGTCCCCTGTGGCGGCCAGCCCCGAGCCAGTCTCCGCCCAGGCGGCAGAAGAAGCCACCTCCCCAGCTGCTGAGGAGGCGGTTGCCGTGGACCCTGGCAGCGACGGGTCTCCCGGCAAGTCCCCTTCCAAGAAAAAGAAGAAATTCCGCACCCCCTCCTTTCTGAAGAAGAGCAAGAAGAGGAGTGACTCCTGAAGGCCCGTCCCGCACACACCGATGCCACCAGACTGCCCCCATCGTGTCCTGTCTTGTCATGGAATGCAAAAAGCCCATCTCTCCACGTAGCTAGAGCTCTCCTCACAGTGTGACCGAATCCCCACGTAGACCGGTGCTAACCTTGTGTGCGTGTGCAGCAGGCCTCCGCCTGGGGGCGGGGGGAGCCATGTCTCTGCGGCCCCTCGACTTCTGTCTGCCCTGCCTGGGCCAGCACCCCACTTCATGCACTCCCCCGGGCCCGGACGTCCTTGTTCTGGCTGGACAGCTGGAGGCCCTGGTGGCTCTGGCCTTCCCTCACTCTCCTGTGGTGCAGTCCCCATGCTGTATGTCTCCTAGGCTTCCCTTCACCCCCACGTCTCAGGTGACTGGGTCAGAATTGGAGCTTCCTGCTGGCGTTTCTTGCTCCATGGGTTGTAGCTACAGAGCTTCAGCCCTGTAAAAGCACTCCTGAGCCAACTAGTGGCTCCAGGTACCCTGACGGCCTTTGATTCTGGGACCCTACAGCAAAGGGGCCTGTGTACACCCCATGTGCCCTGTGCATGTCTGATGGCCCTGAGGCCAGAAATGGGGTTCAGTGGCCTCTACTTTCTTACTGGGGTCTCCAGATTCCAGTCCTAGAGAAGAGACATGAAGAGTGAGAAGAGTCCTTTCTAGAATTTTCTTTCATCAGGTTTGCAATTCAGCCTCCATTTTTGACCATGAACATGAAGGGGCCACTCTTGGCTTAGTTTCCCCCTCGGTCCTGCTGTGGAGTGCCGTAAAGCGCTGCTCACTTCCTGCACGGGAGATTCGGGAACCGGGAAGGGAGTGCCTCTTAATTTAACCCAGTCTGAAGGATTCCCTGGTTTTGGTAAAAGGTCGCTTAAGGTAGAAGGGGATTCAGTGGTCCTTCCCCAGCTTCTCACAGTAGTCATTTGTGGAGCCGGGCCTGCCTCTTCTCATGGGACATCATAAATTTTCACTGAGATTCCTGAAAAATCTCGTGCAGCTGCTCAGCAGACACTAGTGGGGGCTCATTCTGGGGGCTCCCTGGCGTAGGCCTGGCTAAGTGCCAGCTCTTCGCCTCCCTAGAAGTGGGCTGGGGTCTCCCTCTCCTGACCCCAAGCAGGACCTGAGGCTGGCTGCATGGTGCCACCCGCTGCTGCAAGCTTTCCAGAGACTTGCTTTTTCTGGGGTATGGTTTTGTTGCCTTGGTGGTATCCAGGTTCCCCACCCCTCACCTTGTCCCTAAGTTAACCATGGACTCTGGCCCTTCTTTTGTCCCACATATGCAATGACTTCCATTTTACTTTTGTAGTTTATTTTAACTCTTTGTATCACATGAAGTTTAGTCATGTATATGGACACAGGCTTGGGAGGATGGGTCCTGCGTCCTTCACTGTAACATGTTTTACTCACAAATAAAACTCTTTAAGCAGTTTCCTTGTCTAAATGTGGGAAGCAATCTTACATTTAATTGCTTTCCTTTGCTCCTTTAAGATAGGATTTGTCTCGAGTCCCAAAAAGAGAGCCTCAAGTAGTTTTTTTTTTCAATATTTATTCAAGAGAGACAGACAGTGTGGGTGCGTGAGAAAGAGGGGCAGAGGGAGAGAATCTCCAGCAGACCCCTCCAACCGCCCACCCCAGCCCGAGCGCAGAGCCCCACAAAAGGGGCAGATCCCATGACCCTGAGATCATGACCTGAGCTGAAATCAAGCAACGGAGCCCCCTAGTCCCCCCGCCCCCCCAAGTGTTTAATTCTTGATCAAACACTGTTGCTTTGCACTGGGGCCCCCACCTCCCTGCTCTGCCAGGGTTCAGGGTGCATCCCAATATTGCCCAGCGTGTGCTGAGCCCAGGCTTGGAGGGCCCTGTGTTCCACCTTCTGTCCTCAGCTTCATGCAGAATGGTAGCTGACTCAGGAAGAGCCTGGGACACTTCTCCATGGAGCTCTAAGAGCCTTCAGTTTAAGTTGCTGCTTCTGGTGCCTAGGGCTCTTGGGGGTGGGGATGGTGAGGCACTGTGGGTATCGGAGAGAGGCAGTGGATCTGAAACAGCTGTTTTATTTTGACATTCAGAGGCCTAGCTGACGCTGTGCTGCTGAAAGAGAGGCCAAGAGAAAGCCTGGAAGGTTTTGGAGTCATGCTCCCAGCGGGACAGGCAGGGCCAGCAACACCTAGGGAGGAGCCAAGAGGGTGTCGGGCCCTCTGGGGCTGCAGGCCCTGGGCTGTCCTGGGTTGGGCCCAGGGGGAAGGAGGTCCCTGGCCCAGGCCTCCCCTGCCCCAGCGCAGGTCGGGGCTGGCTCAGCTACTCAGCCTTGAGAGCGTGGGCTGGAGGCCTCAGATTCCACAGGAGCAGGAAGGGGAGCAGGAAGAGGCCGGAACACACGGTGAAGCAGACCTGGGCCCCTGCCAGCCAGTATGCTGTGGAGAGACAGCCTGAGTGGTAACGCGGGCCCACACTGGCCCTGCCGCTCCTTGGCCCCAGGATGGTGGCAGTGCGGCCCTGGCCCTGTGAGCTTACCTGAGGCAGCCACCATAGGTCCCACTGCCCTGGCCAGGGCGCCCAGGCTCCTTAGGGTACCCATGATTGTGCCTTTCTGCCTGGATGAGCCTGAGGGGGAGATGGGGAGGAGGCCATCAGGTGCCCGCAGGCCTCCTCCCAGCTGGGGGTCTCTGGTGACAGAAAGGCTTCTCACCATAGTTGGCAACCACAGAGGACAGGCAGGGCACCACGACTGCGGCAGCTGGCGGGAGACACCAGGAAGGTTGAGGTCAGCCCACAGGAGACACCAGGGGGTTTGTGACCCAGGAGCCCTGGCCCGGGGAAGGCCCACTCACCAAAGGAGTACAGCAGTAGCCCCAAGCCCAGCACGGGCAGCATGAGCCCCCAGCCGATGAGGAGGAAGGCTGGCACGAGCAGCAAGATAGCCTGGCGGTGGGCACAGTGATCAGGACCCACCCCTACTGTTTCCAGCAGGGCTTAGGTCACAGCAGTGCTCCCCACCCCAGGCTTCCTGGGGAGCCCCGTACCCGCTTCACAGCTGCAATCTCCCCACCAGGGCTGATCCTCCGTGCGTAGGCACCCTGCACGGCAGCCATGGTGAGGCCGATGAAGAAAAACATCTTTCCCTGCTGGAGGCTGGAGGCAAGGGAGCGGTGAGCACTTGGGCCCTGCAGCTGGCTGAGCACCCCTGCTTCGCTGGCCAAGCCAGGGAGTCAGGGTGACAACCGGTTCAACACGGTCCTCAGGGCCAGGGTGGGAGCAGCCCTGCAGCTGGGGCATCAGGCCAGGGAGATGGCAGGATGCTCCCAGGTCAGGTCCATTGGGGACCCAGCACCCCTACCTGCTGAACTGGAAGCGCTGGTGGGCAAGGAAGCTGAGTGTGTACTCCAGGCCGGAGAACAGGAAGAGGTAGAGGAAGTACACCAAGCCCAGGCGGCGGAGGCTCTCAAGTCCTGGCAAGCAGTGGGGAGGGGCTGACGATAGCTGGGGGCAGGTCTGGGCTGATGGAGGAAGGGACCTGTCCCACCCTCACTCAGGACGGGGGGCGGAGGGTGAGGGTGGTTGGGTGGCTCCTTACTGTCTCCAGCTGGTGGGTCCTGGCCTTGGGCCACGGCTGAGAAACGGAGCAGGGCCAGGGGGCTGAGCAGATCTGCAGCAGCTCGGAACCCAGGGGTGATGGAGGGTGCCTGGGGTGGGGGCAGGACTGGAGGCCAGGCGGCTGGGGAGGGGCAGGACCTGAATCTGCCCTGGCCTCCAGTTCCCCTGACAGGCCTTAGGGGCAGCGGCACCAGAAGACAGCCCAGCCTCCCCTGGCCTCCCTGCACACCCACAAACTGAGCCCCCAGCCCTGGGACCTCTCAGTAGTCTTTCTGGGTCCGCTCTTACCCGCTTCTCTGGGGGCAGAGTCTCTGGCAGAAAACAGAAAATGAACAGCAGGTTGGAGGCAGCGAAGAGCAGGGCCAGCCAGGGTACTGTCTCCGTGGGCAGGGAGGCACCCAGCATGGGGCCCAGGGTGAAGCCCAGTGAGAAGGCCACCCCGATGACTGCCTGAAGAGAAGGCCGCCTGAGCCAGGCACGAAGACCCCAGGAATCCCCAGCCGCTCATCCCCTGTCACCTGCACGCACCATGCCTCGGCTGCGGGCGGAAGGTGAGCCCAGGTCAGCTATGATGGCCGTGGAGAGGCTGACGTTCCCCTTGCTGATGCCCCCAATCACCCTGGAGGCCAGGAAGGCCGCGAAACTCCTCGAGGCAGCCCACACTGTGTATGAGGTGGCCAGACCTACCTGCCTCAGGGTGGAGCCCACAGGGCGGTATGGTCACCTGAGGCCACGAGGGGCCCAGAGTTGGGCTGACAAACCCAGGTCACATCCTTGGGGCCCTGCCCCATTCTAGAACATCCAAGGGACACTTGTGTTCCCAAGGTCCCCATAGGTGGCAGGAGCAGCTCTGGGAAAGCCTGGCTGGGCCACGGGACTACCACTCCCTCAAGCACCACACTCGGGGCAGTGAGGGGCCAACCCCCTTTCTCCCCAGAGGCCTGCCGGGCAGGTGAGAAGAAGGTGCACATTCCCACGCCTCAGGTACCCCCATACCAGGGACAGCAGCATCACCGGGCGCCTCCCCAGACAGTCCGAGATTGCCCCCGTGAGTGGAGCCAAGAGGAACTGCAGGAAGGAGAAGACCGAGCCAATGAGACCTGGAAGAGACAGAGGTTTTGTTCCCCGAGGTCTGGTCCTGTGGGGTGAGCCCTGCACTCCCACACCGTGGGCCTCCAGCTGAGGTGCCCTGACCACCCGCAGACATTGCGCTTGGATACTGGCCGCCAGTACCCAGAAGCAGGAAGGTGGGGACAAGGGCTGGGATAGATTGGAGGCTGGGCAGAGACACACATCCGGAGAGGGTTGCAGGGGCCCCAGCGCGGAGCTGGTGGGCCTACCTCCGAAGAGGACGCTGTTGTACCGCTTCTCTGCCGGCATCCTGATCGCAGCGGCAAACCAGTCCACTCCCTGCTGCCACGAGCCATAGAGGGGGTCCTGGGGGACACGGGACTGTGACGAGGGTGCGGGGCGCCGGCAGCTGTGGTGGGGGGAGTCGGGGCGCCTCTAAACATGGACGAAGGGGGAGTCTTACGTGGGCGCGGCCGTGGCTCTCCAGCAGCCCTGGCAGCAGGGGCAGCAGCAGAGTGAAGGCCAGAAGGTCCAGCAGGAGGCCGAGGAACACCACAGTGATCACGCGCGTCTCCTGCGCCGTCTGCGGGCGGATGGGTGGGCGCGGGGTGCAGCTCCCTCCGGCTCCCCAGCCCATGATCCCGCCTGGCTGAGAGGGTGGCAGGTCTGCATGCGCCCGCCTCTGGGTACCCCAGCCCTACACGGGGGTAGACTGAGTCCCCCAGCTCCTGCCAGGCGCCCAGCCAGCCAACAGCCACCAAGAACCCTAAAGACAGAGCCTGCCCGCTCCGCTCACTGGCGCCCTCCCCCGATCCCGGCAGGCGGGAAACTCAGGGTGCGGAGTTGCGCAGAGAAACCGCAGCCAAGGATGCCAACCGTCGCCAGGGGCCGGATGAGGGCATCGCGGCCCTTGGCACCATCCCACCCCACACAGCCACCCCCGTCCTCGAGCGGAGAGGGCGGGGAAACTGAGGCCCGGGAGGAGGGCGGCCCCGGGCCCCCGCCCGCCCGGACACCAGACTTCGCCCGCACCCGGGACCCCGCCCCACCCCGGCTTGTCTCCCGGGCGGGACAGCGGGGAGCGCACGCGGGAGCAGCCCCGCCCTGCACTTGCCGCGGCCGCGCGCTCGGGGCGGACAGACGAACACGGAGATACCGACAGATGGACGGATGCCGAATAGACCGCCGGGCCCGCTGTCGAGGGCGGGGCGCGCACTAACCACGCCCCCCGCCCCGGAAGTGGGAACGGCTGGCTGCTTCCTCTTCCGGCCGGCTCGCTCTGGTCGTGGGGCGGATGTGGAGGGGCAGCTGCGCCCGCGGGGCCGAGTGTTATGGGGCTGCTGTCGGGGTCTCCGACGTGCCGGCCCGGGGCTGCGACCGCACACACCTGTGTCCCGGGGCCCCGGACAGGGCGGTGGGGGCGAAAGACCCTCGAGAGCGGCAGCGGCCGGCCTGGCCCCGGAGGCCCCGGCCCTGCCCGCAGGGTGAGGGAGCGTCGGGAGACGCGGCTGGGCCCCCACAGCCATGTGCGTGCAGCCGGGCGCCGTATTCCGAACCCGGTCCCCATCGCAGTCCGCCTCGCAGAGGCCGGGAGTCCGCTCCCACCAAACCGGGCGCCCCTTCCCCGGAGGACGCGCCCGCTCCCGTCCGTTCTCCCGCGCGCCTCAGAGCTTAGCCGCGCGGGTTCCTGCCTCGAACGGCAGAGTGAAAGTGTTCCTGAGTTGCGGTCCTGTGATCTCCGCGGAGCGGAGCGAGGTCTCCGCATCTGACTGGGTCTCGGGCAGAGTCCCAGATGGAAGGACTCGGTGAATTAAAGTCTTAGAGCAACGGCTGGGGGACAGCACAGGCCGTGCCGGGAATAGCAGGCCAAGCCTCCTCCCTGTGCGGTGTTATTGGACCTACACATGTGGAGCGGTGTCCCCAGGGGGGAACCGCTGGCCCTAGGGGAGGCCCGCCGGGTGTCCCTGCATCTCATCCAGGAACCCAAGGCTGCACTGGGCAGGCGAGACCCACAGGCCCGCGGGGACACTCCGACCCCGTGCTCTGCACCCTGAGTTCTAACACCTGTCAACTTGTCCAAGATCGCACTCCCCATTCTCCCCACCATCATCAGGTCACCCTGTGGCTCAGGCTCCCACATCCATTCTGGCCACCCCTCAATCCCTCTGTTCACTGCTGTGGCCAGCGCATGACCTCAGGCACCGGTGCCACCATTCAGGGCCGGTCAGTGGGCCTCAAGCCTGAGATGTTGGACCCTCCACCACCCACCAGCCTGGGGAGGGCCGGGCCTCCAGTCACCTGCCTCACTGGATGTTACCCGGACAGACCTTCCGATTGTCCGGAGGCGCCTCTGCATGTGATGGGGCAGGACCTGGACGCAGGAGAAGACAGCCTTTATTCTGTTCAGTGCCTCATTGGGACACTATTTATTTTTTGAACTTTTTCCTTTTCAGAGCCTTCCATTCACCTTCCTGTGTGGCCAGACTATTAAAAAGCTGTTTAACTTTTCGCTTTCTTTCCGCATCCCTTAAAAAAAGAGAAAGAACCCCATTTTTACATTCACCTTGGCATTTTTACCTGCGTGACCCACCAGCAGCTGGCATCCACGCAGGCCAGTGCACCCAGCCCCACCCAGCCCGGACCCCCAGCCCCCGCTCACCGCTCCAGGGTCTCGGAGAGCTGCATCCGGGCCAGGAACTGGTTGTCCCTGCGGATCTCCCGCACAGCCCCTTTAAATTCACGCTTGTGCTTGTGGATCAGCCTCCTTCGCTCCTGCTCCTGCTTGCTGCTTCCCTGCTTCCTCCCAAACTCCAGGCTGAGGAGAGAGCCAGTGTCAGGAGGCCCAGATCCCTCTCCCTGCCCACACCCCCCACCAGCCCGACACCCACACTTTGACCAGCCGGGGAGTGAAGAGCTTCAGTGGCTCGGGCTTGCTCTTCGCACAGACCAGTGGCCGGCAGCGGGGCTCAGGTTCCTCCAGGTTGGCCAGCGCGCTCTGGCACAGTTCCTGCAACCAGGGACGTGGAGGCTGCTGCAGGCCTGGCTGACGTGAGGCCTCCAGGGTTGAACGCGGGCGCAGCCAAAGCCTGGCTCTGAGGGAGCCCCACCGCTGTGTGGACAGGCCCCGCTTACACCCCTGGGCACACTTCCTGCTGGCAGGACAACAGATGCCCAAGACCCTTCTAGAAACCTCTCTGGGCACTCAGGCCTGCTTCAGCACCAGCAGACTCTATGGACTCTCCTTCCCCAGAGAAACTTGTCACCATGGGCACAAGGGACCCACCCCTATGGACACACACAGGGGAGCCTTCACTCTACCTCGGGCGGCCACACCATGGGCACCAAGCAAGACCCCATCCAGGACAAGTCACTTCTCAGTTATCCCACTTCCATCATCCCCCGTGGGCATTTCTAGAGCCACCCCTCCAGACAACCTACCTGCTAACCTGCTCCCCACTTGTGGGGATGGCCAAGCTGGCGCACAGGGCCACGGGGTGGAGGCCTCACCTGGAGCTCGGGGGGGTGACTGCGGCCAGCCAGGTGCTCCATCAGCAGGGCTCGCAGCGGCCTCACAATGGCGTAGAAGGATGGCAGCGAGCTGTAGAACTGCGCGCAGCCCTTCACCAGAGCCAGACACACAGCCAGGCAGGACAGTCTGCGGGGGGGTGGGGGGGCGACACCCAGCTTTAGGCCCAGAGGCAGGAAGGGGACCAGCTTGTTCCATTCCATCATTGCCACAGTCTGTCCTCTCGGCAAAAACCACAACCCCCCTCCGGAGTATACGCGCAGCGTGGTGTTGGGCAGGACAGCTGCCCTGTATCCCTGAGCAGAGAGGGTCATCGTGCGAAATACAGCTGCGGACCCGACTGGACACTTGGTACCACTCGGCTTTGGGGAAATGTAAACTACATCCACATGGAGCTGACGCCCCACCCATGCCCTGCTGTTCAACACATGAAACAAAGTAACGGATGTTAGGAACATGGGGAGCAACTGGTCCTGTAAAGTAACAGGGTGCTGCCTGAAAAACAGCATGGGGGAGTCCTCAGAAAAATGAAACCTAGAACTACCATGTGACCCCGCAATTCTGCTCAGTTGGTACCCAAAGAATGAAAAGGGCCTCAAAGAGATGCCTGCACCCCACATTTATGGCAGCTAAAATGGGAACACCCAAGTTCTGTGGACAGATGGACAGATGAGCAAAACATGGTCCATTCACACAATGGAACATTATCCAGCCTTAAACAGGAAGGACATTCTGACACCTGACCCCGCCTGATGAACCCGGAGGACATGGCACTAGAATGTGAAATATGCCAGCTACGAGAGGATAGACACTGTGATCCCACTTCTAGGAGGTCCCCGGAGGATCCAGAGGCTAGAGGCAGAAGGCAGACGGGGTGCCAGGGGTCGGGGAGGGAGTGGGAGACCGGTACACAATTTGTCCTAGGGATGACAACTTCTGGTTGTGAACAGTGTTGGTGTCCGCACCAGGGTATAGACATACTGGATTCCACTCCACCGCTGGCTTCACAGTGAAAACGGTATACCTTCTGTTGTGTTTTACCACAACACAAGAATGTCAAATAATCCATAATTTTAAAAATTAGAGAACAAAAGGACTTCTGACAAAAAGCCCCAGCCCTCCTGTGCACTGAATGTGTGTGCCCTCCTCACCCAATTTACACATCGAAACCCAGTCCCCACTGTGATGGTGTCTGGAGGGGAGTCCTCTGATCCATGAGCATGGGCTGTCTCCTTGCACTCAAGCCTTCCTTAATAGTGTCCGCCATGTCTTGTAATGTCAATTATCTTTTCCTTCCTGGTATTTAATTCCCATGTTTTATTCTTTTTGATGCTATCGTAAATAAAATTCTCTAAGTTTCCTTTTCATCTGCTCACTGTGTATAGAAATGCAACTGCTTTTTTGTTGACTTTGTACTCTGCAATTTCACTCCATTAGTTTATTAGATCCAACAGCTTTTTTCTCATCTTTAGGATTTCCCCCCATTATCAGACCGTACCACCTGCATATGCCACACTGGTGCATGCATCCTCTGGGGCCCAGCTCTCTCCAGCTCCAGGCTGGCCCGGCCCTGAGCATGCCCTCCCTGGCGCACCAGGCACCCCCGCACCTACCTGGTGTGGTTGGCCTCCGTCTTATTTTGGGCCTTCAGTCTGTAGGCCCAGTGGAGGGACAGGCCTCTCCTCTGCCACGTGGCTTTGTCCTCTTCATCAGAAACCACGAGCAACTCTGAGTTCTTCCCAGATGCTCTGAAAGGATGCACCAGAGTGTAACCTGAAGTCCAAGCGGGACAAGGACAAAGATGGCCTCTAAGCATCACAGCTCACAGGGAAGGCTGTGCGTGATGAGGCCATTAGAAGACTCACTTCAGACACTCTCACCATGTTGACTACACAGAGGTGGGGTTATAGCTCCTGCAGGGGTGACGGGGGCAACTGCCTAGGTCCCTGACCTCGTTGGGGAGACAGGCAGTAGGCCATACCCAGGAGACGGAGTATCAGAAAGCAACGCTGTGGGAAAAGGGGGAGAGTAGGAGCAGATGGCACACAGTGAACCCGGTCAGAGAAGGCCTGTCCCAGAGGATGAACGCTGGCACAGTGGACAGAAGCCCATCACCACCCAGAAGAGCAATCAAGGCAATGGGCATAGCTGGCCTGTACACTGGGCACAGCAAAGCCATTGGCAGTGGGGCAAAGGGACAGGAACCAATACCTGCCCCCCACTGTAGTGTCCACTGTGCCTCAAGCTGTGGCCATCTCCCAAAAGGTCCCCCAGGCGAGTCTGCACCTCTCCAGGCCCAGGCCCAGCGCACAGGAGCACATGGCAAAGAGATCTGTGCAGTACGGGTGCAGCGGCTGCATGCAAGGGTCTGCCTATGATATCATGAGGGGAAAGCAGGATAGACAGCGTGTCTGGGGTTGCGCGCCTGGCACTGGTGAGGTGGTCCACATGGCAGGCCTTATGGTCTACATTGTGGCATCAGATGGAATGAGCTATGATGGATGATCGATAGATCAGGGCAGGAAAGGTGGTCCTGAGGATGCGGAGCAAGAGGCGGAGCCCGGGGGGCACCTAGACCACCAGAGAGGGGAGCAGTGGGGATCAGTGTTACGGGTGCTATGGGAGGGGGCAGGGAGCCAAGACTAGCATAGCCCAGAAGGCCAGATGACACTAAAACTCCTTCTCCTTACAATACGGCTTCTGACAGGCACGCTTTCCAAAATTCCCAGCACTCTAGAAACTATGTAGACTGGGCTGCACACTAGAAATGTGGGCCACAAAGAGGGAGCGCAAATGTTCTTGTGGCCCAAAAACAAAACACAAGATTTTAATGATATGCTCACCTAACCCCAAGTATAAAAATGTCATTTCAACACATAATCAATATAAAAGAACTGTTTCATGTATTTTTGACAATAAGCCTCGGTCCACTGGGGTCCATGCAGTGTGTGGCCGCTGGTGACTATGGCAGCGGGAACAGTGGGGCCCCGGTTCCCTTGGGTGCAGGGGTGTCCAGCCAGCCACACTGAGAGGCCACAACCCTGGACAGTGGGGCTTCAGACCAACTCACCACGGCCACACTTGTTTGGTGATGCGATGTAAAGGATTCCAAGAAGGAAATTCACGAGCTCAGGAATGAACCTCCGAGACAAGGACACGTAATCCAGGAACACGCAGCACACGAACAGGCCCTTCACCACGTCTTGGAGTGACAGGACGGGGCACTGGCATGGGAGCATAGGCTGTGGTCAGCTGTCAGGAAGAAAGTCCCAGAAGGCTGCACTAGCTACACAAGCTGGCATCCCGGCTGAGATCTGTGGCCCCAGATCTGTCCCTGCACAGAGGAAGCACTGGCCTCACCACAGTGGGGCTAAGCGGGATTAAACCCGGTGAAGAGAGGTGCCTGGGTGGCTCAGTGGGTTAAGCCTCTGCCTTCAGCTCAGGTCATGGTCTCAGGGTCCTGGGATTGAGCCCTGCATTGGACTCTCTGTTCAGCAAAGAGCCTGCTTCTCCCTCCCCCTCTGCCTACTTCTGATCTCTGTCAGAGAGATAAGTAAATAAAGTCTTAAATAATGTAAATAAATAAAATCTTAGAAACAAAACAAAACAGAAAACACCTGGTGAAGAGCGAGGCCCTATCCCACCAACCTGCCGCCAGCCTGCAAAGTGCCGCTACTCAGTCTTTTTAAGCCAAAAGGAGAACAGAGACCTTATGAGACCCAGCACATCACCACTAATTCCAAAGGCTCTTTTTGGGGCTACTCCTGGGGTCTTCCTCATAGGCCCCCAGCCATGCACCAGCATGTATGTACCTTGGTGAGCAGCTGGCTCATGCACACCAGTGCGGGGGTCACCACAGGGTGCCGAAGGTCAGAGGTCGGAAACAACATCCCGGCAATTTTCAAATACATGAGCTGAAAGACAGCATCACCACACACGTTAGGGAGAGTGAAGTTCAAAACGCGGCCTTTTGATGGCACAGGACAAAGCAGGTTTGGACCTTCCCGGTGAGGGGCCAAGGCCCCCTCCCTGCACAGGTGGGGCACGCCCATTCTCACATGTGCACACGCACACACACAAGCCAGACTCTGCCGGAACGGCCGCCGAGCACAGAAAACACCCAAACAGCAACGGGCAGGTGTGGTGAGAACCGCTCACCGACACCCATTTCCTTGGACACGGGACCTTCCTGGGCTTGGCTCTCGCTCAGGGAAATGTAGGCTGAAGCCCTGTCCTGAACCCGTTTACTTTTCCCACAAGAGAGAGGCCAGGCCGCTGGCGAGGCTGCTGGGGAGGCCGTGGGCTCTGGGCAGGGGCGTAGACGTGCAACAGAAAGGGAAGGACACACTCCCTCCATGGACCCTTGAGTCCCCCTGCTGTGCTGGGCTCAGCACGGCCCCAAGGAGCCAACGTGAGCCAGCACTCTGGCCCACACAAATAGGACGCAAACGACAAGTGAGGCTACGTGCGGCAGCGGCAGGAGCGCTGACGCCTGGGGTGCTCAGATGGCTGGGCGTCTGCCTTTGGCTCAGGTCCTGATCTCAGGGTTCTGGGATCCAGCCCCGCAGCGGATCTCTTTGCTTCTCCCTCCGCCGCTCCCCCTGCTTGTGCTCTCTTCCCATCTCTCTCTGTTCAAGGACAGTGCTGGCTTGGAAGATGACACTCTCCAGGGACCACACCCCCCAGGAGGCACAAGAGAGGCTGCTTCACAGCCAGGCACCTGTGTTAGTAGGTTTTGCACACCTTCCATCTGGTCCAAAGGCCCCCAAGAAACCCTCCCAGACCCCAGCACTGGGCCACTGTGAGCTCATGAGGAGCTCAGGAGCCCCCAACTTCTCCTTCCTGCTCCCGGCAGGGGCTCCAGGATCGGCCACAGACCTGCTGGGGGGGGCATTCTGCCGAGTCCCCCATGCTGCCCCCCGCCGGGACTCCAGGGGACACAGCCACAGGATGGCAGAGGGGAAAGCAGCGCCTGCTCCTCGCGTCACCAGCATTGGACTGAGTGTCCGCTCAGGGAGCTGCTGTGATAGCAACAGCCCGTGTACTGAGTGCTGCATCTGGGCTGTGACACAGTCATGACATGGGAGGCATTTACTGCAACCCCAGCCCCGCTCACAGACAAGGACACAGGTCCACACAGCTTGTCTGAGGAACTGGAAGGGTCCTGCCATGTGGTCTCTGCAGCAGGTGTCCGCGGTGACACACGGGTGTCTGCCGAGGGCTTGGGCTCCCGGACATTGGCTCAGATCCCACTTGGGTTGTGGGGGAGGAGCACTAAAACCAGGAGCACAAACCCTATATTTTTAAGCTTCTGTTAATCACTGCTCTTCATTTCCGCAGAAATCTTAGAACACAGAACAGACTGGGCAAGTATTTCTTCGTGGTCATAGATGCCAATGAGGTGGCCCACAGCTGCCATGGGGCTGTTAGAGCCCCAGAGGTGCTTGGGTGTCTCCGTGGGGCCACAGCTGAGCTAGGGCATGGGCTCGGTCCTTCTGAACACAGACCCGTTCTGTTTGCCCTAAAGCCTCTTTGCCACGAAGGCTGAGCATAGCCCCATTCCCACGGTGTCACAGCAGTGAAACACATTCCCATGACTCATTCGTGAGTAGATGATCCTTTCCACTTTGTTCCAGTCTGTTCTCCAGCTCAGTCTGGAAGCTCAAAGGGCACGGCAAACCTACCAAACCACGCGACTTCCACTCAGCCAGCCCTCTTCTGGCCGGCCGACAGCATCGGCCCCCAGGCCCAAGACCAAGCCCCCGCTCACCACATCAAGGCCTGGAAAAGCCGCCCGGCCTCTGGCCTCAATGGCCCCTTCCATCTCGTGCATGGCATCTCGCAGGACGAATTTTATAGAGTTGCTTGCGGAGTCAGGAAACATTTGGCAAAGGTTATATAACTGCCTGTTAACCAGAAACATGGGTCAGGGGAAAATGACCTCAGGTAACGAAATCATGAAGAACGCCCCCAAACCTCAAGTTCACCATGTTCTGTGACATCACCTGCTGGCTGAGCAAGTGAGCACGTAAGGCCCTGGACGCACCTGTCTCCCCTCACTGGTCTGGTTGCCCTGCCGGGCAATCAAGAGAAAGCGCCTGCTAGTGTTTGTTTCAGAACACCACTCATACTTTTGCCATCTCCCAGAAAGTCCAGCTTCTCAGTAGCGACAGCAGAAGCCTAAGGCCGTAAGGAGCATGTTCTCTGAGACAGACTCAGGGAACGGGTCCAAGGTGCTGCCCACAGGAGCACAGCAGTTCCTCCCAAGCGCTGTGGTACCGGCAGAAGGTGGCATGGGGATGTGGGGGGTGCAGTGTGTGGCTAGCCCCAGACAGGCCCCTACAGCTCCTGTGCTCACTAACCCTCCCTCCAGCCAACCCGGGGCCAGGAGCCATACTCCCGTCTCTGCTTTCATGGGGGTCCCAGTGCAGTGAAGGCTCAGCCGTCCCTGGATGGGGTGGGGACAGAAGACCAGGGGGCTGGCCTTCCTGTCACTCACAGCACCAGCCTGACAGGTTTCCCCCGAAGTGTGGACCTGGAGCAGGCAGGTTTCTGGGCAACTCCAGGACATAGCCTACCCTGTGTCCCAAACACCCGGGCTGTCTGACCAGAACTGACGTTTCATTGGCAAATAAAACACAAAATAAGCCTCAAACAGCATGAACAAGCATGAAGCTGACCCGTTCGTAGTTAATGGCGTGTCCATCCCCAGGGCCTGGGGGCGGGCAGGGGCAGCACACTCACCACTCAGAGGAGACTATCGTCACCGAAAACCTGTAGCTAGTGTATACCGTGCAGCCCGTCTACAAAGTCAGCCTAACTCTGAGACGTAGTTTTACGACTATAACTAGGGACATAGCTGTTCAGCTCAGCCCGGCGGTCTAGTTAACCCACCACTGCAACTTACACAACCAATTTATCAATCACTTGGAGGTTGGGTGGGTCATCTGTAGCCAAATCTCCAATGTACTCCAGAAGAAAGCCAAATAGTTTCTGCAGAACACAGATCCAGAGCAGAGGTCAGTGCCCATCCCCAGAACAAAACCACAGGTGCTGCCCTCAACATTTTGGCCAACACATGTGCACGTGTCTTGGGCCACCAACGGGAGCATTATGCGGAGTGCAGGTCAAGAAGCTGGCCCTGCACCAGGATGGGCGGGTCAGCAGAAGGGCCTGGGGCACAGACTTCTGCACAGCAGCAGAGAGCACCCAGGTCCTCGGGCAAACCAAGAGTGTGCCCAGCCAGCCCTGTGCCTCAGCTGTGAATGGGCAGCACTTGCTGTGAAGAAAAGGCACATTCCACGTCTTCCTCTCCCGGACAGGCCGGCTCTCCCGCCTGCAGCCACGTGAGCCACATGCCCAGGCCTCCGTCTCCCTCACCTGTGAGTCAAGGGCAATAGCACCTCCTCCAGGACTCGCGGCCGCAGGGGGCTGGGGCACACGCAACTGGACACACAGATGGGGGTGGGGGATGCCCTGACACTTGCCACATACACCACCTACTTCCAGTTTTGCTTTGTTTCCCACAGCAAGACTCGGATGATTGCAGGTCTGAATTCTCTCCACCACCACAAGCTGCTCCTCCCTCGTCCTTCCCGATAATAAAGATTTCAGTTCCTCGTAGGACTCAGGGGCTGTCAAAAACACAGAACACACTCCACAGTTAACATCTAAGAAAAGAGCCACGTTTCTATTACCAGAGAGCTTAAAAACGAAACAGAACAGGGGTGATGTCATTTTGCCACGACACAATTTCAGGTGTGTCCTACAGACACCTCCTCCTACCATGACCGCCGATTGCGGATCTAAGGTGTGCTCCGGACGGTCCCAGGGGTGAGGTGCAGGATGGGCTACTGTGGATCAGTGAAAAGGCAGCAGGTATGGGGTTTAGTGTCCACACTTGCTCAGGAGCTGGCAGGAGCCACATGGCAGAGTGCTGTCACCACCCCAGATTCCCACTGATCACAGCACACGCCGGAAAAAGCCAGCCTCTGGAGGTGACCGTAAGCCACGGGACAGTTTAGGACACTCACTAGAACCGGATTCTTCTCCACACACCAGACCACACAACATACAATGTTTGCTTTAAGGGGTTATGCGCCCAAATGAGTGTCCAGGTTTGGCACACAGGAAGCCTCCTCACAGGTGACTCCCCAATCTCCCAAGCCCTACCCCCGCTCTCTGTGGCAGCCACATTTCCACCACAGAAAGAGCAAAACGACCTCCAGTGGAAAGGTGTGTGTTGTCCTCCCGCTCCTGCTGGCCCACGAAACTATCCGTAGTCAACACAGGCTGGCGAACACTCTGGCCAGACACTGCCGAGCAGGACTGTGCCCATCACAAGCCCATACATTATAGGTGGGCACACAGCCACGTGTCCAGAAGCACACCCTCAGTCCCCACAGACTTGGCCTCAGTGAGGCCGACTTGTCACCAGGTCACCGAGGTCATCCCAGCACAAAAGAAAACCCAGTGTTTGTCTACCTGCAAACGTATAGGGCAGCTGGTTCCTGGCAGCTTCTTGAGCTCTGTGACCAATGCTGGTCGTCCCTTCGCCCAGGGCCTGCCGGGGCTCTCCGTTGGGCCGCCCACAGTCCTCCTCACTGTCCATGTCCGATGCCAGGTCTGAGTGCCCATCAGGGTCACTGCTGTTCTCTGGGTCCTCCTCACTCAGGTCTTCACCCTGCTCCTCTTCACTCTCACCATCACTGGCTTCCCTGCTTTGCTCTTCCTCAATGATCATCTTCCCATCCTAGAACAGAAGAGGGGGACCTCAGGCCTCAGTACTCCGGGAATGCTGCACACATGAGGAGCACGAGTGCCGAGAGCTGTCCCTGCCCTCCTCACTGGCTCCATGCCCAGCGGTGTCCTCTGGGCCCTCAGGGCCAGCAGGCTGGGAAATAGCTCCGATTCCTACTGCCAGGGCTCTGGGCCAGGGTCAGTGTCTGCCACGGAGCAGCAGTGACCCAAGGTGTGGCGGGCGCCCCGGTGGCCATGGGGTCCAGCGTCTGCCTCTGCAGGGGCTTCCTGACATTGAGGCTATACCCAGAGGTGGCAGGACCTCACAGTATCTGGGGGTCACCTGTGGCTATGTTCTCCTGCCAAGTGCCCCAGTATTCTGTGAGCACCCAGCCCCTCGCATCCTCCTCGGCTCAGCACACCTGGCCTCCTCCTGGCCTACTGCCCTGAAACCAGGATGACTCTCTCCAAAGGGGTAAGGGTAAAGATCTCACGGAGTTCTAGGAACTCCATTATTTTACTAGCTCCCTCAACAGCCGTGCTAAGCCTGCAAATAACCACAGGCTTATGAGTGAAGGAGGCTGATGTCAGCACATGAAGATCCAGCACGAGGCTGGCGGTGCCTCATCCAAGCAACTTGCCCATGGGTGCGGGATTGGAACAGCCGGGCACTCCCAGATGCAGAGTGCACGGGTATTCTCACAGACCCACTCTCCACCGCAATGAGACGTTCAGATTCCAGAAACCGAGCTTCTGAATTCAGAGAGTAGGCCAGCCAGCAAAGGCAAACCCCTTACCGTGTAGGACAGTAGTCGCCTGTCGTCTTTGTCCAAAACGAAGCCGTCATTTAAGTCATCCGCGGACAGGTGCTTCGGTTTCCTAGCCTCACTGCCCTCGTCCTCACCACGCATTCTCCGTAGCCGTGCAGCCTGGCCAGGAAGGAAGCACATTGTGAGAGGCCTGCTGGCCCTGCCCTCCCACCAACCCCAGGCCAGGGTTCCAAGCCTGCCTCTCCCTTGTGTGCGGGGACTATGGAAGCATCACACGCGACACCTCCTACCACACACAAACAGAAGCATCGCGGCACAAGTGCATCTGGGCATCGGAAGGCAAGCCTGCACGTCTACAGTTTGTCCAGCCCCAAGCTGAGTGGACCTCACTCCCCGCTGCATGGCCACGGGGGTGAGGGCAGGGGCTCAACCGTGCGGTTGTCTGCGCACAGGCTGCCAGCCAAGAGGCCCCAGTGGGGGTGGACTACAGAGCCCAAGACAGAATAGCAAGTCAATGTTCATTTTTGTTCTAATGCAACAAAAATTTAAAAGCCCTCTTTAAGGCACAGAAAATGAGTTGAGAAGACCGTGTACTATACTGTTAGCTGCTGTTTTTAGACAAAAGAATCAGAGCACTCATTTCTTATTTGGTATATCTGGGTATCATCTGCAATTTTTTTGCTTTTAGAATAAAAAATGAAATTTAGAGAAAAAGAAACTATAAATTTTAAAGAGTCTAACAAGATTTCTTTGATAAAACAGCTCATCTGCAGCCCACCTCAAAAGCAGAGAGGAAAGGCCTCAAACCCAGATCCTGCCGCCCGAGTGGTACTGGGCCCCACAGTCAAGGTCACGGTCACACCCGCACCTCTAGCTGCTGAAGCCGCTCCTGCTCCTCCTTGGCCAGCTCCTCTTCTGACTTCATCCGGTTAGAGGGCTGGGCCTTCATTTCAAAGCCCAGCTCGCGAACCATCATGTCATATGCATCAGGCTATGGCAGAAAGAAGAACTTTTTACTTCTGGTTGCTTTTTATTTTTAACAATTTGCACAGGCAGCTTCTTGCATATCCAGTAACGTGCTGACACCACGATGGAGGGAGCCAGATGGTATCCACGTCTTTCCTACTTAAAATAAAACTGTTTTCACCAGTCTACAGAACCCTTTAAGATCAGAGAGGATTTTCCACTCCTGGACAATTCTCAAAACATAGCTGCTTTAACAAAACTAAACATTGCTCATTAGGCATGAAGCCCACAAAACAGGCTGGGGTAAATGTGGCAGTAACAGTGTCAGTGGCCCACAAAGGTGGACAGCTGGTCACATGACATGGCCACCTGATGAAATCCCACATACTTCCTAAAAGCCAGACACATAGCTGAATGCCACTTTTCAACAATTTAGACTAAAGTGGTAGGAGCCGCCCACTGCCCAGAGGGAAAATTCAGTAACCGTATATATGGCTATGTGGATATGTAACTGGAAAAGTCAAATACCATCTGAAGAAGCCCTCCCCTTGAAGGACTGCTCCTACCAGGAACTTTAGTTTAGTTATCCAGGCGGAGATGCTGAAGCCTCTTTCTGCCCAGCTCTACACTGACACCACATGGTTCCACATACTCCATGAATCCTCACTAGAAAACACAGGAACTAAGAAAAGGAGGGCAGCTATCCATGTCAAGGAACAGGCCTGAAGGGACACCGGTCTCCACCTTTCCTCCAGAGAAAGGACCAGTCAGCTTGATACCCACCTTGGGTCGCTCCTTCTTATCCCTGTTCTCAGACTTGGGAGTTCTGTGTGTCAGTAGAGTCTGGATTTCTTTCCAGTCTTGGTCCAGCTTCTCCGTGAGCTCCAGAGCACCTTCCCGTTGTGCCTGTCTCTCCCTCTGCAGAGAGAGTACAGATGTGAGGCGTGCTGCCGGTGCAGGGTCGCGAGCAAGAAGCCTCGCTTGCCAGTCTATGTGTAATGTAGCAGCAGAACAGAGAGCCCGAGAGAGGAGGATCTCAGAAGAGTGGAGCTACAGAATCTCATCACACAGAGCTGAGTCCCTGCTATCAACTGGCCATCTTGACGCTCTGAGCAGTTTGCTGCTGATTAAAGACAGGCATACACGTCAACATATAAAACCAACCCACCAAAGACACCCCCAATCCCAAAACACAAAAGACTGTGAAAAGTATATAAAAGATGAGATTTAAAATAGTCCTATCCAAAACGAATGCTTCTATTAAGGTCACAGGAGATGTTAAATACAACCTAGACACACACAAAGAAAAGCAGCCCGGGAGCTGTTTTGGGGAGGATCCCCGGGCCAGAGCACCGGGAGCACTAATGCACCTTCTCCTGCTTAGACTTGGCAATGAGCTCTTCAATGAGTTCTCTGCGTGACCTCGGCTTCTCCCCCTCTTCTCCTTGCTGCTGCGGGGTCTTCTTATGAAGTAGCCCGCCACCACCTCCGAAATGGGCAGCAGTCAGCTCGGCTGGGGACCAAGAGCAGAAAAGGCATCTGTGAAGCTGGTGCTGGTGCTCAAACCAGTTCTTGCACTGGTCTGCCAACATCTACCCAGGGGCAGATCTGAGAACCAACTTCACCGGCAAGAACCAATTCTCCCACAACGTGGCTGCATGAGACCCCAAGCACAGCGGCACTTAAGAAATCCCCAGAACGCAGGTGTCTGGGTGGCTCAGTTGTTAAGTAACTGCCTTCAGTTTGGGTCATGATCCCAGGGTCCTAGAATCAAGTCCCGCATCGGGTTCTCTACCCTGTGGAGAGCCTGCTTCCCCCTCTGCCTCTCTGTCTCTCATGAATAAATAAATTAAAAAAGAAAACAAAACAAAAACTTAAAAAAAAAAAAAAAAAAGACAAGAAATCCACAGGATGAACCACCCCAAGAAAACTCAGAGCCATCAAATAGCCCCTGACTGTGACCTGATGCCTGGAAACACCAAGGATCTACTCGCTCGCTGCGTTTGAATCTCACAATCAGCAAGCACAGTAAAACAAGCTGGAGTTCAAGTCTCAGGATGGAGTGCCCAGGATAGGGCCGCGTGAGAACCAACATCCTTCACGCCTGCTCGGGCAAGGCTCAGAGCCTGAGCCTAAGTCAGGAAGCTGGGGCCACAGCCAGAGCCATGACGTTTAATTGGCCCTGTTCTGTGGCAGAAGAGGGAAAATGTTGTGGGAATCATCAACTCAGGAATGGACAGAAACCTTAAAAAACCCAGCACCTCAGATGAGAAAACAGAGGCTAATGTGGGGAGCCATTTCCCCAAATCTGCCAGGAACAGAAACAGAACATTAGGGCCAGTTTCCCAGAGCGGGACCCAAAGCCCTGCCCCTGCTCCCAGCCACATCTGCGCAGATAACATGTGTGCAGGAAGGAGAGGCCAGTGTACAGAACCGCTGACTCCAGACAAGCTCTCTAGGCCGCCTGCCAGTGAGTCACCAGGGCCGGGGTGCTCCACTCCGAGCTCTCAGCTCCCCCTGCTCTGCCCCCTAGAGCAGCCCTGGGGCTCAAATGTCTGGGCTGTCCCTTGCCAGCTACTCAAGGAAACGACCTGAGTAACTCAAATGCCTTTGTTCCAAATCAACTTTTCTCGTTCTCTTGGGTTTCTCTCCTAACCAGGTGCTCCTGACCACCCTCCCCCTCCACGGCTCCTGGAACCCTTGTCTTCAGTCCTCACTCTCCCCAGCTCTTCCATCACTCCCCTTGGCTTCCCGCCACCCCCCGGGGGTGGACTCACAAGTTCCCACGGCTCCTTCTGCCAGCAGCTCGGCCCCCTTCCCACACCCTTCTGGAAAGGCTCTTGCCATGTGGCTTGCCCCCGAGCTCCAGGACTCAGCAGTGGTCTCCTCTTTTCCTCCCACCCCTAAGGCTGCAGCTTCTACAAGGCCTTCCCCGGATGTTGGATGGCATTTCAAGCTGCCCGAAGCCAGTGTGTGTCACAGTGTAGCCCATCTCAGTGACTGGCAGTCCCACATCATTAGGTGCTCCAGCTGAAACCCTGGGAAGCCTCTGATCCCTCGCACACCTCCATCACAATGAGGTAAGAGCTACCTGACAGGGTTGACCTTTCCGATGAACCTCTCCTATTCTAGGGGAGATCACCACATCACACAGCTGGACAAAATACGTGTTTCCTATTGATTTATTTGTAAAGTTACAGTAAATACATACACATTCAAAAGTAAGAGCTTTTCTAAGTTAATTGGGTTTTGAAGAGCTCATAATCAGAATCAAAGGATGCCAGAGAATTTCTACGGAACAGTTGAGCCCCCAAGACCCAACAATGGGAACACATGGAGCCCGATCCCCCCAGTCACCTGGAAATCACAGCCTCTCATGCTGATAAGCCCAAGGCCAGTTGCCCTGTGAAGACCAGCTTGTCAACACGAAGGTACTAAGCGCCTACCTTCATCATAGTGAGTTAGGACCGTCAAAGTGACCACATTTAACAGGTAAGCATGCACACACAAAAAAACCCTCAAACAATGAGCCATACAGAGAGAAAGGCACAGAGGACAGAACTAGCAGACTGTCCCCTTGCTCCCAGCCCGTACCAGACAGTGTTCCACGTTCCTCCGTGTCGCTGTCACTATCAACAATGTCATTATGCTTCTCGATGTCTGCCAAAGACTGGCCGTAATGAGTTAATTCTTCATCTTCGTTTAGGTTGTAGATGCTTTTTTTCTCATGTTGCCGCTGACAGAAGAAGAAAAAAATCAGCTTCCTAAAATTTCCATATCCATTTAATAGCAAAACCCCGTTATTTTCCCACTGTTTCTATAACGTGACAATGTAGCCCAAGCACATCAGACTTTCTGGGTCATTTGAGCAATGTTCCAAAGATAAACAAAGATAAACAGAGCCCACAGGAGGTAAACCATTCAGGGGCCAGCCTGAGCCATGCCAGTGTTCCACCATCGATCAGCTCTCCACCGGACCAAGCCAGGGGCTGCACTATAACTCAGGACACATCACCACTGTGTCCTTGAGTCATGACACTTCTCCACCCGGCTGGCGGCAGACAAGGAGCAGCACGCACACTGTACCTCGTGGGGGGCGTGCCCACGCGAGTATAAGTGAATGACGGGGCAACCGCCTGCTTGTGCTGGACTTCCGTGAGCAACGGCAGCATCAGACCCCCTCCCGTTGTCCTGCACACCTGCTGCTCCAGGGCAAACCTCTTCATCATCTTCTCCTCTGGGCTCATGGTGCTACTGTACTCCCCAAAGCGCTTATCTGTGAACACGTTGGACTTGTCCCTTTCCTTGTACTCCTTCAGTAATGTCTGGGTGCGCTGGAAAAGAGATCACAGAAAAATCTCACACGGGTCCTGGCATCTTTGAGCTCTGATGGCTTGGCGATCTTGGTCCCTACAGAGAAACCGCTCCCACAGGGGACACACGGTGGCTCCAGTGAACTGTAAGATGCCACTGACACCAACAGTCAAAGAAAGGGCTAATCTACTGGCTGGAAAGACGGGTTTCAGTTACTGAGGAAGCGGGGTTGCCCCAGTACAATGAAGGCAGAGAGGACTGTGTCTGGAGTTTAGGGGGCTCTCTGAGGCGTGCCTTGGCACTTCCATGCCCAGAACTAGAAGTGAAAGAAAAACAGCAGCAACTTTAAGAAAGCCAAACGATGAGCACGGAGAAGTCGCTCTGCCAGGTAGAGAGGCCAGAGGAACTCAAGTTCTAGCTGAGAGGAAGGGAAACGAACAAGGAGGTGGAAAGGATGCCATACATGTCAACTATAACGTCCTGACCAATTAGACACAGAGACTGTAGTAAGATCGCTTATTTTCTCTTTGTCACATGAATGTCTTCGTTTGTCTACAGTCAGTCCTTGCTCCTCTGGGATTCCAGGTCTGCAAATCTGCTTACTTGCTAAAGGTTACTGTGACCCCAAACCACTACCCATAGCACTTTCGTGATCATTCATTCATGTGAGGCCTAGAAGGTACAGTCATGAGTGTGACAGCTCGAACTCTGGGGGCAGGGACCTAGCCTCTCCGACCCCAGAGGCCTCTCGTTCCTGCTGGCTGTTGCTATGGGATCACAAGAATTTACACAAGATGGCTCCAGAGAGAGCTGGGCTGTACTGCTGTGTGTTACACACTCAAGTGTGGGTTTGGAGCTTGGCTTCCCCACTCCCGACCTGACGAAAATCCTGGAATCCTGGAACGGCTCCTCGTCTCCCATTTTCTCATGTGTAAATGGGGATAATACCAGTACTCCCCTCATAAGGGCGACTGTGTGCTTCTTGGTACAACACCTGTGTCATTGGGAGGGATGACAGACACATCAACTCAGCTTACCTTACTGCTGGTGTGAGAATGGAGAGTGAGGCCCAGCCACCCCAAGATGGCTCTGGGACCCACAGTCTCGCTGTGCACACGGCTGCTGCCCAGTGCCACCACTGACTGGAGCAGAAGACACATGGGACAGTGCATTTGATTCTGAGGGACGCGTCAAGAAGACCAGGCCCATCCTGCCACCCTGTGTGTTTTGATGCACACAGCACGCTCCAACTGCCTAGACAACCCGAGTCCCCTCAGCACAGCTGAGTTCTCCCACCCCATGCTGTGCCACACGCTCCATGACAGGGGACAATGTACCTTCGTCTCCACCTCTGGCATTTTGCTCACCCTTCTGATCTCAAGTGTGACTCCCTCTATTAAGGAGTTTCTGATCTTCCTATCCTACCTTCTGACTTGAGCCCCCAAAGCACAATGGATCGGAGGAGGCACCAACACCTGCCTCCAGGCCATTCACTGCAGGCCTTCGAACAGGGCACCGAGGTGACTCCGTCTGGTACTATGGGCATGAGCAAGCTGCCCTATTCGGGCTGTAGGGCTTGGGAAAGTAGCAGACGTGGTGACTAGTGCTGGCCCCTGGAGGATATGGGGGGGAAAGATAGGACTTTTTGGACAAACTGAGTTGCAAGAGGCAAAGCAAGCACAACAGGTTGTGCCCAGATCGTGAAGGACTCTGAGAAAGACAAGCTGAGAAATTTAAGAATAAAAGCCAGTTGTTTATATGTCACCCAGTATATACTCAATGCGCCACTTAACCTTACAGTGACCGTTAGGGAAAGGCTGGGTATTATCATCTGAGCTCTAGAACTGAGAAAACACGCTTAGCTGGTGGAAACAAATGGGGCCCTCTAGAGCCCACGTGGCCAGGTCCCTGGTGGCTTCCCTGGAGTGTGCCCTCGTGGCCTCATCAGCCCCCCCCCCCCATAAGTTCATCTAGTCAGCTCCTTGTAGTAAGGACGAGAGCCGGTTCAGTTCGAAGGTCTGGACAGCGCCCTGATGGCAGAACAAGGATGGCAGGCCCAGGAAGGCTGGGGTCCAGTCTTCACTGACCTCCATCTCCCAGCAGCTAAGAGGGAGGGAGCGTCTACCTTCACATTCAAACCCAGGGCAAGCCCCGCCCTTCGCTGAGACCCTGGGAAACGCGCAGGTCCTTTCCGTGCCCCAACTTCCCCCCGCACCCTGATGTTTTCTATAGGATACTATGTGTCTTCCCCACGGCAACAACTAACACTGTCACACCAAAGACCACGTCTCGGAGGCAGCACACGGAGTGCCGTCTGAACGCAGCCCGAAAGGCGCGGGATACTCGGGGGCCGAAAGCACGGAACGTGGCATTTCGGTCCCCACGCGCGGGACACGCTGCTGCGCTCGGAAAGAGAGACGCCCTAGTCCCCCCACATCCGTGAGCTCCCGCCCCTGCGAAGGCAAGGGTGCGCGGCCGCCGGACCAGAGGCTGCATGCCCCCGCAGAGACGGCCGCAGGAGGCGCGCACGGGCGCCCCGCGCCGGGGTCCGGAGGCCGGGAGCACACGCTCGCCGCGAGCCCACCTAGCGCCGTTTCCCGGGCCGGCTCCCTGCAGCTCGCCAGAGGGAGACGCGGGACTCGCGCTCCGCCCGCGGGACGCAGTGTCCCGGCCAGGCACGCGCCCCCGCCCCCGCCTGTCCCGTCGGCGCGGCCCCCGAACCTCACCTTGTGTACGGCCCGCGCGCGCGACACGCCGGGCTGCCCCACGGCGTGTCGCGCCTTCCTGCCCAGCACCGGAAACTTCTGTCGGTTCACCTTCACCTCGAACGGATTAGGGTTGGGCCTCGCTCGGCCGCCCTGCGCCCCCGCCGGCGCCCCGGCTCCCCTAGTGCGCGCCGCCGCCGGCCTGGCCTTGCCCATGGCTCCCCCGCCAGCCCGCAGCCACACTCTGCCCGCCGCCCGGCGCACGCCGCCGGAAAAGAGGGCGGCCCCGGGGCACCGCCCCGTCCTCGTCGCGCGATAGCCAAAGAGCGGCCGTGAGTACTCGCAGCCCGCAGACCAGCCTACGCGTCTCCCTGCGAGTGACTACAACTCCCAGCAGGCCACGCTCTCCCGACGCACCGCCCCCGCCCTGCGCGCGGCCTTCTGGGAGCCGATGTGCCCCGTGCAGCGCCGCGCTGCGCCGCACCTGCCTCAGGGCGCGGCGGCGAGGGCAGCGCTCGGTTCCCTCTTCTGGGAAGCCGTTGGAGGGAGCCGGCCGCGGTGCGGGTAGGCGGCGGCGGCGGCACTAGCAGCCGCCGCCGCCGGGGCACGGCGCAGCCGCGGAGCCCTCCCTGAGGTGGGGCTCGGCGGAGACTCCGGGCGGCCCGGGAGCCGGGCTCCCAGGAGCAAGTTGCCCGTGCCAGGCGCGAGCGATGCGGACGAGAGCCCGGGCCCCGGCGCGGCGGCGGTGAGCGCGGAGTTCCCCGGCGACCGCGCTGCCGGCTCCCCTCGCCTCAGCGACGCCCCTGCCGAGGGCCCGGGACCCGAGGACCAGGGCTCCCCTGGCCCGCGCCGGCGGCGGCGGCGGCGTCGGCGGCGGCGGCGGCGTCGCAGACGGGCCCGGAGGCGGCGCGGCGGGTGGTGGCCGTGGCCGTGGCGGCGGCGGCAGCGGCGGCGGCGGCGGCAGGAGCCACAACTGGAGGGCCGGCGGCGGCGGCGGCGGCGGGGCAGCTCCCCCGGACCCCGCGCGGGGTCGCCGGGGCAGGTGGCGTCCTGCGAGGAATGCGCGGAGGTGGCGGCGCCCTCTCCTTCGCCGTCCCCTCCTCGCGCTGGCGGATCCCGGCGGCGGCGGCGGCGGCGGCGCCTGCGGGCTGTGGAACTTGAGAATTTCGTGGCCAACACGTTGCTGCTGAAAGCTCGCCAAGGTGGGTGCACGGCGGGCGCCCGACTCCCACCCCACCCGGACCCTCCGAGGAGCCCGGATCCCCGCAGAGCCCCGCCCCGCGGCCCGCCTGTCCTCGCTCTCGGGTCCCGCGGGTCGGCGAGGCGTCCGCTGCCCTGCACTTTCTCTGCACGCAGGACCCCAGGTATAGGTGGTCTGCGCCCAGTGCTCGTTAGCCTGAGCCTGCTGCGTGGACCTGCCGCCCCCCTCACGGTCCAGTGCGTCAGCGCCCGACGAGCAGTGTCCTACCCCGAGGACGGGGAGGCGGGAGCACCGAGCGAAGCCGGCAGAAAACGACTGTGCCTTTGTGGTCTGTGCCGCCCTGGGCGAGAGCGGTCGTGTAGTGTCTGCGTATCGGTATTTGGGCGCAGCGTCTTGATTCTAGGTCTGGTCTGCGGCTTTGTGGTGTGTGGAGAGGAAATAGGTCAGGAGAAATTCGGAAAGGCAGCGGTTGGTTCAGCCCTTCCTCTTGGAGGTCGCTGGTATCGTCCTGTGTCTCCCACGAGGCTGAAGAGCGGGAGTCGAGGCTGGAGAGCCGGTGACCAGCTGCCCACCTGCGGTTCTTCAGCCCCGGGCCTGATGGAGCAGGTGCTGCGTCCTTGCCCTACGTCCGCGATCTGTGCCCGCCCGACGGGCACAGTGGCCAGAACTCCGAATGGAAGACCACGGGGGTGGGGGGAAGGGGTTATGCGCAACATCCCAGGGCAGGGAAGGGGTGCTCCTGGTGACTCAGGGTGCTTTTGGCAAGCGCCAGTGAATTTCTCTTGTGATTGGAATAGCAAGTAACGTTTTGTGGAAGAAGTTAACCTGAAAGACAGCTCTTTTCAGATCTTTGGGGTTTGTTTCCTTTTGAATCCACCCCCCCCCCTTCTCATCTGTGTCCTAGGTGTCTTTCATGAGGAAAGGTGGGATCCCAAAGTGCCTGGTTCCTCAACCCACTGTAGCCCTTGGGTCAGAAACATTTGAAAGGAATTCTTGAAGTAACAGTGACTGGTGCCGAGAATTAGGTGCTCAAGTGAGGGTTTAAATGGAAGGATCCAGATTTAAGAAGTAGTGAACTTTTATTTTCTAAAGTGGCTTTTCTGTGAAGAGTTGCGAATAGAGGGGCGCCTGGGTAGCTCAGTGGGTTAAAGCCTCTGCCTTCAGTTCAGGTCATGATCTCAGGGTCCTGGGACGGAGGGTCACATCCGGCTCTCTGCTCAGTGGGGAGCCTGCTTCCCCCTCTCTCTGCCTGCTTCTCTGCCTACTTGTGATCTCTCTTTCTATCAAGTAAAATCTTAAAAGAAAAAAGTTGAGAATAGAGATCTTCTCTTGAATTATTTTGGATAGAAGACCGAAGATGGGTGGGAAGAGAACAGGGTCTTACTTTTCTGTTAAGGTGGTGGGGTGACCTCAGCAGTAGGTTTCAGTGGAACATGTGATTGTGTCCAGTGTTTCTCACTTTGAACTCCATGTTGGTCACAGAGATGAATCGTCCTTTGTGGAAATCGGCTCTGGCCCAACCTCAGCCCGTTTTCTTTCCACTGTATCATCCTCTCTGGGTGTAGTGTACAAAGACAGGCTGTCAAGCAGATTTCTGTACAACGTTGTAGAGATTAGATGAGGAGGTAAAATGTAATTGCGTTCGAAATGCTAAATACATAAAACGAGGGGCTCCTGGCTGACTCAGTCGGAAGAGCATGCTACTTACTCTTGGTCTCTGGGCTGTGAGTCCGAGCCCCACATGAGATATAGAGATTACTTAAAGAAATACATAGAGCCAGTATTTCCTGTTATAAAGCCCAAGACTGCAGTGATCCATCCTTCCTTTCTTCCTTCTGTCCTTTTTTATTTTTTTTTTTTAAGATTTTATTTCTTTATTTGATGGACAGAGATCACAGGCTGGCAGAGAGATAGGAGGAAGCAGGCTCCCTGCTGAGCAGAGAGCCTGATGCAGGGCTGATCCCAGGACCCTGAGATCACATGAGCAGAAGGCAGAGGCTTAACCCTCTGAGCCACGCAGGCACCCCTCTTTCTTTCTTTTTTAAAGATTTTCTTTATCCATTTGATACGGGGAGAGAGAGCACAAGCAGGGGCTGGGGAAAGGGAGAAGCAGGCTTCCCGAGGAGCAGAGAACCCGATGCGGGCCTCAATTCCAGGACCCTGGGGTCATGACCTGAGCCGAAGGCAGATGCTTAACAGACTGAGCCACCCAGGCAACCCAGCAGTGATACTTTCTAAAGAGTTTTAATTTTTGTTTCCTAAAGTATTAACGCATACTGGTGTGATCATTGTGAGGTCTGCCGTTTGTCAGCAGGGAATGTTTACTGCTATTGTTCAGAAAGAGTTGTTACGTCTGGGTGGTTAATGCTTAGAGAAGTTAAATATGAGATTTTAGAAAGATGAATATATGGTGAGTGTTGGTTATAACTTAGGGTTGTTCTCCCAAATTGAAACTTTATTTGCTTTAGCAGCTCATGCATGTTCCCTAGGAAGTGTCTTCTTGGACCTCTCTGTTCATGGCTGGTTCCTCACTTAGTTTCTTTGGCTCATGTATTGGAAAATTAACATTTGAGAGGAGTGTACATAGTACAGCAGTTATATGTTGGCCTTGGGAATCACACTATTGATTTAATATTATGAGTGGGTCCACTCATTCTCTAGATTTATTGCAAATAAAATCAATCTCTCTGTTTTTGTTCTCAAACAGTAGGTATTTAAAACTGTTCCTCCTTTTCAGGAATGTTGGCAGATAATGCTGCATTGAAAAAGCTGTCACTTTGCCACGCACACTTTAAGGAAGTAGAAAATGATCCTACTGTTGATAAAACACAAAATCACTTTTTTTAACATTTAGCATTTTTTCTTTCTTTCTTTCTTTCTTTTTTTTTTTTTTTTGAAGATTTTATTTATTTATTTGACAGATCACAAATAGGCAGAGAGGCAGGGGGAGAGGGGAAGCAGACTCCCCGCTGAGCAGAGAGCCTGATGCGGGGCTCTATCCCAGGACCCTGAGATCATGACCTGAGCTGAAGGCAGAGGCTTTAACCCACTGAGCCACCCAGGCGCCCCTAGAATTTTTTCTTGTGTTACACCTTTGCTAAGCAATTTGTGACCTTTCATAGCTTTAAATGATAACCTTAAATTGTTTCACATCCTACTTTTTGTTTTTTCCCCCTTTTTAAAGAGTATATTTATTTATTTGACAGATAGAGGTCACAAGTAGGCAGACAGGCAGGCAGAGAGAGAAGAGGAAGCAGGCTCCCTGCTGAGCAGAGAGCCTGATGCGGGGCTCTATCCCAGAACCCTGAGATCATGACCTGAGCTGAAGGCAGGGGCTTGGCCCACTGAGCCACCCAGATGCCCCTCACATCCTACTTCTGAGGAGACTTTCATCCTGTTTTGTCTCTCGGAAAAATTGACAGCATGAATGCAGAGGGAAGAATAAGGATGTGTACATCGAGTGTGATTTGGTCTTACATGTAGTATTTCTTTCAGATTTCAGCTGATGGTGTTTTTAGCAGTTGATTGGCATCTCCTGCATAGTTAATACATCTGGTATCATTCATACTGTCTCTTGCTGAGGCCTCCTTCCCAGGATTTTGGTTTTATGGGGTTTCTAGAAGTAGCTTACAAATCTTTTGATTCCGGAAGTATAGTAGCTAATATTTTTTGTTTTCCTTCATCATACTTCATTTGATCCCACACCAAAGAGCTACTTAATACATTTTTGTTATTTAAAAAAATGAACACTTTTGTGTTCTTTGCACCTGTTCTTGTTTGCTGGCTATTCCAACCTTCAGTGCATCAGGTCCTCCTTGCTTTCTTCTTGTTCAGTTCTTTCCACCCTTTCAGAATCTGGTTTATCTTTGTATCTTGGTCTGCTTCTCCCAGCTTGGAGAGTGTGTACTGTCTGCTCTCAGGGAATTTGGAACTTGGGGTTGAGAACATGGCATAGTCTGTGATTATCCAGCTAAATTGTAATCTGTGCATGCATGGACAAGGCATAGGTTTACTTTGATTTTTTATTCCTTTCAGTGCTGCCTAGCCATTTAAGCTGTACTTGGTAAAACCACTGGAGACTAAGGGGGTGATTTGTTATTTTGCTGAATTCAAGAAAGAAAAGGTGAAATTCATACTAAAAATGAAAGGATTGGCTGCATTTGGAGGGAATAAAGTGTGTTCCAAGTTTGCTATAGAGCCTAGTGGTTGAAAAGGATAGCTAACATCAGTGCCTGTTTCCTCTGTCCAGGCATTACTAAATTCTTTATGGGCAATATCCCAGCCAGTCCTGTCCCTCCTTTCCTAACCTGTAACCTCCTCCTAACCTCTTCTAACTGGACTGACCATAATTCTACTTCTCAGTGTTAAGAGGATTGCATGGGATAATGTGGCACAGTGCTTGGTGCTCAGAAAGTGCTCAGTAGAATAGTTGTGGCTGTAGATTTTGTTGTTATATCCAGTGTCATGATGAAGAATTGGCACTTGAATATGAAGTTGTGTTAATTGAGCTTGAACCTCATTCTTTGTCTCAGTCCATGCTCATTCTGGATTTCCCAAAAAACATAGCTTTCCTGTTCCTGAATTCTCACTTTTGGGCTGTCCTTGTACCTCATTTAGCCTTAAGCTTTGTTATTTCTCACGTCCATTCCTGTCTGTCCTCATCTAGTGCGCACACACATCCCTGCACCCCCTCCCTCAGTGCCGTGGTTCTCTATAGCTCTTAAGTTGACTGAGGGACAGAATTTCCTCGCTGGTCTATTTCCAGACTTTGTTCTCCTTTGTCATCTCCAGTGCTGTTAGAACACTTTTTCTGAAACACAGATTTGTTCTCTTAATCTTCGGTTTAAAATGCAGCCCTAGACCTCCATTCCAGGATCCCCACAGGGTCCTCCCTGTCCTCGCACCCAATAGATGCTCTACAAATGCGGACCGTGACTGAGGACAAAAGAGCACATCTCAGGAATTCTTTCCATACCAATGATAACCAGAAATTAAGGTTTCAAACTAAGCTGTCTTTTTATTATTTATTTATTTATTTAATTTTTAAAAAGATTTTATTTTATTTATTTGACAGAGAGATCACAGGTAGACAGAGAGGGGGAAGCAGGCTCCCTGCCGAGTAGAGAGCCCGATGCGGGACTCGATCCCAGGACCCTGAGATCATGACCTGAGCCGAAAGCAGAGGCTTAACCCACTGAGGCACCCAGGCACCCTAAGCTGTCTTTTTAGTGGTCTGGAAATAGGGAACAAAAACTGAGATTTTATTCACCTTTGGAATGTCACTAGTGAGTGCTTTTTGTTTTATTTAAATTTAATATTTCTGTTTTTATTAAATCAGTATTAAAATGTAATTATACCTACAGTGCAACCTCTAGTTCCTCTTTCAGTATTTACATGCTCATCACTAACAAAGACAGTGGGTTCAACCGTAACTAATTATGATGTTGGCAAAAAGCCAAACACATGTGTTTTGTGTTTTTTGTTTTTTAGAATGGAAACTGTTAGCATTCCTAGTTCGAAGAACACATGGCAATACTATCTTTGTGGCCCCCCTTACTCCTGTGCTCCTTTGTCTCACTTCCTGGCAGAGACATTGTGGTTGAGCGTTTGCAGGGTAATCCGAGATATTTTTTTGTGAGCATTTGTGTGTACTAGATTTGCCAGTTGGACAAGGCTGCTGAACTGGTTGCATCCCGTACCACCACCCCCAACCCCACCGCCAACCTCTAGGAGCAGGTGTTCTTACCACTTTTACAGATGAGGGAAGCAGAAGTAACTTGCTGAAGGTCTCATTACTAGTTAATGGGAGCATCAGGGTTCAGCCCAGGTCTGTCTGGCCCCAAACACATGCTCTAACCAGTCATGTAATGCTGTCGAAACACTCCTCAGTTTGCTGCTTTTAATGAAAACAGGTTGATCTTTTGTCTTTAGCTTCTGGCATGAAATTAGCTTTCTAGGGACGCCTGGGTGGCTCAGTTGGTTAAGCAGCTGCCTTCGGCTCAGGTCATGATCCCAGCGTCCTGGGATCGAGTCCCACATCGGGCTCCTTGCTCCGCAGGGAGCCTGCTTCTCCCTCTGACTCTGCCTTCCACTCTGCCTGTGCTCGCTCTCGCTCTCTCTCTGACAAATAAATAAATAAAATCTTAAAAAAAAAAAAAAAAAAAGACTTTAGAAATTAGCTTTCTAGATGTAGGAATGTCAAGTGCTGGTTGGACCGCGTGAAAGCACAGTTGATAGAAGTTAGGACGTGGCGGGGAAGGTGGGGCCGTTGGATTTTCATCTGACAAGGAGAACTTTGGAGACATTGTCTGTGTTTGCACCCCGAGAACTGCAGAGCCAACAGCGTTGTGCAGAGTTATATCAGGAGTCCATACAAGAACCGAAAGTGATGGTGAAGCGTTTGGCATGGGGCAGAGCCTTCCTGTGGTCACTCTGGTTCTAGAAGGAAAGAATTTGGAGCCTCTCTGCTCCCTGTTTTGATTACATTTTCCTAACATTCTCAGTGCTCTTTACTTCCAGTGCTTCATTGGGTTAAACACAGCATGATCTCAAAAGGACAGCCTTCTCACGTCCCTTCATCAAGCTAGGAACAGAATTCATGACTGGTTCTGTTCTACTAATTAAAAAAAATTTTCCAAGGGATCCATAACTTTAAAAATCAGAGAATAGGGGCGCCTGGATGGCTCAGTGGGTTAAGCCTCTGCCTTCGGCTCAGGTCATGATCTCAGGGTCCTGGGATCAAGTCCCGTGTCGGGCTCTCTGCTCAGCAGGGAGCCTGCTTCCTTTCCTCTCTCTCTGCCTGCCTTTCTGCCTGCTTGTGATCTATGTCTGTCGAATAAATAAGTAAAATCTTTAAAAAAAAAAAATCAGAGAATAAAAGGACTTCTGACGGAAAGTTCTAGCCTTCCTCATACTCCTTTTCTTCCTCTAAACTGAAAGTTTATCCCTTTGCTCACCCCGCCAATTCACATGTTGAAACCCAGTTCCTGATGTGATGGTATTTGGAGGTGCTTAATTCATGAAGGTAGAGCCCTCATACAAGGGATCAGTGCCCTTATAAAAGACACCCCACAGAGCTCCCTGGCCCCTTCGGCCACATGAGGACACATTGAGAAGATAGCCATCTGTGAACTGGGAAGATGCTGAGTCTGTGCACCTTGATCATGGACTTCCAGTCTCTAGAACTGTGAGAAAGAAGTGTTGTTTATAACCCCCCAATCCCCCCACCCATGTATGGTATTTTGTTACAGCAGCAGGAGCAGATGAAGACCCCAGTCCCCTCAGGTGCAGCTCCACTAATTCTTCCCATGACTTCTTTTGTCGTTACTTTGGCAGTTACTGTTGAATTTCTAAAGAATAGCGCTCGTCCATTTAGACTTCTATTAGCTTTATGCTGTTGGATGCGGACGTAGCTCCCTTAAACCAGCTCCTCCATCTTCTTTCTCCCTCATTCATGTAGTTAAATCACTGTTTTAAATTCCTGTATTGGTTATCTTTTTAACTTAAAAAATTATTGGAATTCTCAGACTCCAAGTCGTTTGCTCAAAAGACATGAAGTGTTTTTTGTTTTTTTTTAAAGATTTTATTTATTTACTTGACAGAGAGAGATCACAAGCAGGCAGAGAGGCAGGCAGAGAGAGAGGAAAGGAAGCAGGCTCCCTGCTGAGCAGAGAGCTCAATGCGGGACTAGATCCCAGGACCCTGAGATCATGACCTGAGCCGAAGGCAGCGGCTTAACCCACTGAGCCACCCAGGCACCCTGAAGTGTTACTTTACTGTTTATATTAGTCAGCTTGGACTGCCATAACAAAATAACACAGATTGGGTGGTTTAAGTAACAGAAATGGTTGGGGTTTTTGGTTTTGGTTTTGGTTTTGGTTTTGTTTTGTTTTTACAGTTCTGAAGGCTAAGAATCCAAGGTCAAGCATGACTGATTTCTGGTGAGGACTCTTCCTGGCTTATATAAGGCTGCCTTCTCCCTGCGTCCTCCCATAGCCTTTCCTCTTGTTTATGCTGAGAAACAGATTTTTCTGGTGACTCCTCTTAAGAATTCACCTGTCACATTGGAGCCTTAGCTGGCTGACTGTCTCTTTTAACCCTAGTTACCTCTCTGAAGGCCCAAACTCCAGTTATAGTTCCATTGGGGTTAGGACTTCAGTGTGTGAATTTGGAGGTGAGAGTGGGGTGCTGGGGTACAAGTCAGTCTATAACACTATTTTAATTTGCATTTTCCTAATTACCAGGGAAATTGAACATCTTTTTGTAGTGGGGGTGATTCAACTTTCCTCTTTGTAAATTGCTTGTCATATCTTCTGCACAATGAGGGCAGAATATCTTACTGATTTCTAGCATCTTTTTATGTAATCTGGATACTCAGTATACATTGCACAAATCTCCTATTATCTCACCTTAGTATTAGTATTAGTATCTCACCTTAGTACTAGTTTCCTATTGCTGCTCTAACAAGTTACCACAAACTAAATGGCCTGAAATAACACAGATTGTTTTGTTACAGTTCTGGAGGTCAGAAGTCTGAAATGGGTCTCGCTAAGCTAAAATCAAGATGTCAGAAGGGCTGTGTTCCTTTCTAGAGCTTCTAGGGAGAATGGTATCAGACAGAGAACTGGTTCTGAACTCAGGTCTGACTCCTTGCTGTTCAAAAATTAATACTCTAAAGACAAGTGACAGTGAGAAAGGAAGGTCGCTTTAGTCAGGAAGCTGGCAACCTAGAAGGCAGTTGGACAGATGTTTCAAAAACTGTCTTCCCTGTCCAGGCCAAGCTGGAAGGATTTTAGAGGGGAAGGCATGGGAGAAGGGAGGGGGCTGCATGCAAAAGAAGCAGGTGGTTGGATGGTGAGTCCGATGTCGGGACCCTGAATAGACTTGCTGGCATCAGCGACAGCTGTTTTTTAAATGTGGTCAGGCCTCGTCTTCTGGGAAAGTTTGGTCCTTCACTCCTGAAGGCCAGTGGTTTGCAAATCTTAAGAGGATGGGTCTGCTACAGACTGAGGGAGTTAGGTCAGCAAGCCGAGAGTGAGTAAGCTTGAAGCGAGTTCGCCCTTCAGACCGGTTAGAGCGCTATCACAGTTTCATTTTGGAGGTTTTATGGGGGAATCCATTTTCTTGCCCTTTCCAGCTGCTGGAGGCCACCTGTGCCCCTTGACAATACCATGTGTAAGGGAGGATGTGGAGTAACTGCAGCCAGACTCTCACACAACGCCCATTGCAATGTGGAACTGGAGACCCCAGCAGTGTCTGATAAACACACCTGCCCTATGATCTGGTGATTCTCCTCCAGATGTCCCCAGTTCAACAGGCACAGGCTCACATTCGAGAATGTTTATCAGGGCCTTATTCATAACAGTCTCAGGCAGGAAACAGCCCAATCATTCCTCCCCAAGAGGATGGATAAAGCAGTACCTATACGTGTAATGCTGTGCAGCAGGAAAAAAAACTGATACATGCAAGAACATAGACAAGTGTCGGGAGCATTAGGTTAAGGAAAAACTCAGAAGAGAGCGATCCTCAGTGATTCCAGTGGTATGATGTGAAAGTAATCCATGATAATACAAATTGGAATGGTAATTGCCATTACCATGGGGTAATGGTAGAAGGGGGGGATTGACACCAAAGAGGCAGGAAGGAACTTTCTGGGGTGATGAAAATGTGTATGGGGGCACCTAGGTGGCTTAGTTGGTGAAGCATCTGACTTCAACTCAGGTCATGATCTCAGGGTCCTGGGATGGAGCCCCAGTTGGGCTCTCTGCTCAGCAGCAGTCTGCTGTTCCCTCTCACTCTCCCTCTGTGCCCTCTCTGTCTCTCAAATAAATAAATAAAATCTATTTAAAAAAATATTTTTTAAATGTGTATTGATTGATCCAGCTGGTAATTATGCGGGTGTATATACATTTGCAACATTTCATTGAGTGATACTATTAAACTTGGTGCAATTATTGTGAAAATTGTGTCTGTTGAAAGTACTTCTTTAAGGAAAAACATTTTATAAGATAGGGCCTCTCTGTTCCTGAAAGATTTGGTAAACCTGGCCCACAAAACTGCCTGAGTTTGGAGTCTCCCCTGGCCCTCCCCAACCCTCTTGACTTGGAAGCAGGGATGGGAGTGGTTCTTTTTATTATCAGTTTAGTTTCTTTAATACTTACTGTGACCTTCCGTTTCTTCTTGAGTTAGGTTTGGTAACTTGGGTTTTCTGAAAAAATTCTTCTCACCTAAGCTTCCAAATTTATTTGGAGTTAATGTTATTTGTAACACTTTCTATTTTTACAACTGCAACTGTGATCTTTTTAATTTAGAATATTATTTGTGTGGGTCTTTTAATTTTGTTAGGCTGGCAAAAGATTTTTGTTAATCACTTCAATGAACCAGAGTTTGGTTTCATATGCTCTTCTCAATTATGTTTGTCTTCTGTTTTATTAATTTCTGCTTGTATTGTATTCTTTATTTTGATTTGCCTCTAGCTATCAAGTCGACTGCTTAACGCATACTTTTTAAACTTTCTTGTTTTAAAATAAATAAATTTAAGACTCTGACTTTTAAGTATTGTGTTAACAGCAACTCACAAGTTTCTTCATGTGGTTTTTTTAATCTCAGTTATGTTTAATGATTCTGATTGTGATTTCTTTGTTAAGCATTGATTATTTGACTGTGATTTCTAAGAAATTATAAATTCATGGCACCTTTTTAAATGATCCTTTTTATTGGTGATTTAATGATAGATGATCAGAGGATATGGTCTTCATAATATCAGTATTTTGGTATTCATTGAAATATACTTTGTAAGCTGGTACTTGGTCAATTTTTATAAATGTTTATCTGTTCTTAGGAAGAATATGTGGTTTTTTTTGCTGGGTAAGACCCTGTACGATCGTCTTTTAGCTTAAGCTTACTATTGTTACTATATAAATAGACTCCATTTTTATTGTTTTTTGTCTGTTTGATAATCAGTTTATGATAAAGTCTTGATGAAATCTCCCACTAAGGTAGTGGATATTTAAATTCATTTTCCCTGATTTGGTTGGTTTTTATTTCCAAGACACTGTTAAGTATTTACTAGTTACTGATTTCAGTTATCTTCTTGTTGGGTTATTGTTTTTTTAATTATTTATTTAAGGTGCATCTCTGTCCCCACCAGTGCATTTCAGTTTTCCTTAAGTTGTATTTTAATTGGACATGCCTATTTTTTTTTTAAGATTTTATTTTATTTATTTATGACAGAGAACACAAGTAGGCAGAGAGGCAGGCAGAGAAGAGAGAGAGAGAGGAAGGGAAGCAGGCTCCCTGCTGAGCAGAGCCTGATAAAAGCAGGGCTGGATGCCGGGACCCTGGGATCATGACCTGAGCTGAAGGCAGAGGCTTTAACCCACTGAGCCACCCAGGCGCCCCTGGACATGCCTATTATTATACCTGCCTCTGTGTGTGTGTGTGTGTGTGTATACGTGCACTAATTTTTGCCGTTTTTCCCTCACCCTGCCTTTTGGTGTGTTTTTGTAATGCTTTGGGTGTGTCTCGTAAATAACATGTAGCTGGATTTTGATAGTTTCTCCAGTCTAATAATCTCATTCTTCTATTTATTTAATTTTTTTAAAGATTTTATTTATTTGACAGATAGCACAAGTAGGCAGAGCAGCAGGGAGAGGGAGAAGCAGGCTCCCCACAGGGAGCCCAGTGTGGAGCTTGATCCCAGGACCCTGGGATCATGACCTGAGCCAAAATCAAGTGAGACACTTAACCAACGGAGCCACCTAGTGCTCCTAGATGTCCCCCTTTTTAAGGACAGTAATCATGTTGGGTTAGGACCTACCCAAATGATTTCATTTTAACTTGATTACCTTTGTATTATAAAGATCCTGTCTCCAAATATGATCATATTCTGAAGGGTGGGGATTAGCTGAAGGTTAGGACTCTAAAACATCATTTTTGAGGAGGTGCTAATTCAACTTATACCTTTAAAATAGATGAAGACAGCCTATAGAGGGGGACCTTCACACTTGTGGGACTTAAAAAGCTTTGACCCCACATCCGTCTGTACTTTTGGGACACAATATACTACCCTAGTGGACTGTGCCTCTTGTTTTTGCCCCCCTCAGGCTTTAGGACAGTGGAGGGTCTTCTACGTAAGTAGCCTGGGCCTTGCCAGCCACAGTTGATATTGGGTATGGTCCTATGACTAAATGTGTGTGCTCCTCCTTTTCTTGCCTGATTTCTTCCCTTCTGGTCTTCCTGTCTTGAAATGGTATGGCGAGCACCACCCAGCTCATCTTGAGGCTGACTGCACCTGGATGGGACAGCTCAGAAAATTGGAGCTGGACTTTGGTGTGATGTGTCGGTGGAGAATTTTGGAATCAAGGACTGCTTACTGAGGGGCAGGGCGGCTTCTCTGGCTCAGTAGCATGTTGCCCCCCCCCCCCCACCAAGCCTGCTGCTATGACGTGTAGTTTGTGTCCTCTCCCTATTTAATTGTTGAAGCTCTAATTACCAGTGTGATGGTATTTGGAGGTAGGGCCTTTGAAAGGTAATTATGGTTACCAATTAAGGGTGGGCTCCTATGATGGAATTAATGACCCTATAAAAAGAAGGAGAGGCACTGATCTCTTTGTTCAAGTGCATATATCAGGGAAAGGCCCGTGAGTACATAATGAGAAGATAGCCATCTACAAACCAGGAAGGGCCCTCACCAGTCAACCGAATCTGCAGACACCCTGGTCTAGGAATTTCCAGCCTCCAGAACTCCAACAAATAAGTGTTTGTTGTTAGGTCACCCAGACTGTGGTATTTTGTCATAGCAGTCCAAGGTGACCGAGACCCCAGTGGAGGAGTTCCCATTCTTTTGTCTCTCCTTCACCTTGTGATCTTCAGATCAAGCCAGGGAATCTTGTCCAGGGAGAAGGGAGCCTTTTGTATTGATAGCTCACCCACGTGGTTCATGGGATGTGTGCGTGCACTGTTGTGTTTAGTGAAATGTGGGTGAGACCCTGTGTTTGGAGGTACATGGTGTGTGTGCAGTATTGTGTTTGTGTCATTTATTCTTTAAACAAGTAAGCTTTGAGTGAATTATGTGCTGGGTTCTGAGCTCTCACCTATTCCACTTCATGAAAGCCACCCTTGTCAAGATCACCAGAGTCAGTTCTTAGTCATCCTACTACACCTGTGGGCTGCGCATGACATAGCTCATCATAGGGTCACCTCAGTCAGTATGTCCTTCTAGACCAGCACCCTCCAAGGTTTTCTGCTGTTTCAGTGCTTGTCCTTAGACTGCTTGTCTGATTACCTCTCATTTGCTAGACCTCTTCATATTGAAATCCTCCCAAGGCTCAGTCCATGGAGTCTCACTCCCTTATGATCTTATCCAGTAACATGCTTTGGAGCAGGCTGCTGTCTCTCAAATTGAGATCTGCAGACTGGACCTTTTCATTGAACTGCTGCTCATTCTCCACTTGCCCACTTAACATTGCTACTTGGTAACCATCTGCGTGCATGCATGAATGCACAAATGTACATACACTCAGTCAAAACTAACTATTAACACTCAACCTGCCCCTATTTTTTCTTTTTGCATCTCAGTTAATACTCAGGACAAAAATTTTAAAGTTGAGTTTTAATTCCTTATATCCCATATCCAATCCTTGGGCAAATATTTTTAGATCTTCCTTCAAAATGCAAAGAATCTTAACCTCTCACCGCCTTCAGCATAGCTCAAGCCATTAACCCCTCTCATTTGGAAGACCACAATTGGCTGATACTTGGTCTCAGCTTCTGCCTTTCTGACCCTACAGTCTCTTCTCAACACCCCAGCCAGAATGATCCTATTAAAATTAAAGTCGAGGGGGGCACCTGGGTGGCTCAGTGGGTTAAAGCCTCTGCCTTCGGCTCGGGTCATGATCTCAGGGTCCTGGGATCGAGCCCCACATCGGGCTCTCTGCTCAGCAGGGAGCCTGCTTCCTTCTCTCTCTCTGCCTACTGTGATCTCTGTCTGTCAAATAAATAAATAAAATCTTTAAAAAAAAAATTAAAGTCGAGGTGTCAGCCCTCTTCAAACCCTCACCATGGCCTCCTAGACCAATCAGAGTAAAAGGAGGAATGTTGGAATTATCAGGCCAGGAATTTTTAAAAACTGTGATTAGTATCCTCAGGGCTTTAATGGAAAAAGTTAGAAAACATGCAAAACACAGATGGATAATGTTAAAGAGAGAGATGGTAATTCTAAAGAAGAATCAAAAGAAATGCTAGGGGTGAGAAGAACCAAAAAAATAACAAATGAATCCCTTTGATGGCCTCATAAACTGACTGAAAGAATCTCTGAGCTTGAGAATATGACAGAATATCTAAAACTGGAAAGCAAGGAGAAAAAGACTGAAAAAATCACAACAGAATATCCAAAAACTGGCACAACCATAAAAGGCGTAATACACGTGTAATGGGAATGCCAGAGGAGCAGAAAGAAAGAAAGGAACAGATGAAATATTTGAAGTCATAATGACTGAGACTTTACCCCAATTAATGTTAGACATCAAGCCACAGATGAAGCTCGGGAAATATGAAACAGGATAAATGTCAAAAGAATGATTCCCAGGAGGAACATCTGGGTGGCTTAGGCAGTTAAGCATCTGCCTTCACCTCAGGTCATGATCCTGGGGTCCTGAGATGAAGCCCTGCATTGGGCTCCTTGCTTGGTGAGGAGCCTGCTTTTCCCTCTCCCTCTGCGTTTCCCCCCAACTCATGCATATGCGTGTGCGCACCATGCACTTGCTCTCTCGCAAATAAAATCTTAAAAAATGACGCTTAGGAATATCATCTTCAAACTTTAGGAAGTCAAAGATAAAAAGTCTTAAAAGAAGCCACGGATAAAAACACTTTGCCTATACAGGAACAAAGGTAAGAATTATATCTGATTTCTTCTCAGAGCCCATGCAAGGAAGAAGACGGAAGTGAAACATTTAAAGTATTGGAAGAAAAACCCACCAACCTAGAATTCTGTATCCTATGAAATTACCCTCCAAAAGAGAAGAAATGAAGACTTTCTCAGACAAACCAAAACTGAGGGAATTTGTTGCTAGTAGATCTGCCTTGCAAGAAACTAAAAAAAATTGTTCATAGAGAAAGAAAATTATATATTCAGAAACTTTGATCTACATAAAGAAAGGAAGAGCATCAGAGAATGAATATGTGATGGTAAAATGAAGACTTGTTTTTCTTAATCTATTAGCTGTTAGATAAAAAATAACACATTTACACATAGAGACATATATAAAAATGATATACTATGTATAAATGAAATGAATGTCTCTTTATGTCCGCAGTGGTACAAGGGATAGGAGGGGAATTAGGAATATTTTTTTATTTATAAGGTACTCATACTACCTATGAAGTGGTATAATTTTCTTTGAAAGGGAACTTGGATTAGTTGTAAATGTATGTTGCCACTAAAAATAGTTTAGGGGAGCCCGAGTGACTCAGTTGGTTGGACATCTGCCTTTGGCTGGGGTCGTGATCCCAGAGTCCTAGGATTGAGCCCTGCAAAGGGTTCTCAGGATGCTCAGTGGACAGTCTGCTTCTCTTCCCACTCCCCCTGGTCATGTTTTCTCTTTCTTTTTCTCTCTCATTCTCTCAAAATCCTTAAAAAGATAAACAGTTTAAAAAGAAGTATAATTGATATGCTAAGGAAAATGTGAGAATAGAATCCTATAAAATGATTTAAGCCGCAAATGGCAAAAAAAAAAAAAAAAGGAAAACAGCAGTAAGAACAAGATAAGGGCAACAAGTAGTTGTAAAAATATGGTAGGTATTAATCCAACTACAGATACACCTTGTTTTATTGTATTTTACCAATACTACACTTTCTACAAATTCAAAGTTTGTGGCTACCATGTGTCAAGTCTTTTGGTGCCATTTTTTCCAACAGCATTTTTTCTCTTTATGTCTCTGTCACATTTTGGTAATTCTTACAGTATTCCAAACTTTTAAATTATTGTTTAGAGTGATGTGTGATTGTTGATTATGACTTACTGAAAGCTCAGATGATGGTTAGCATTTTTAGCAATAAAGTTTTTTTTTTTTTTAATTAAGGCATATACATTGTGTTTTAGGCATACTGCTATTGCATGGTTAACAGAGTACAGCTTAGTGTAAAGATAACTTTTATATGCAGTGGGAAGCCAAAATTCATTTGTATTGCTTAATTGTGACATTTGCTTTATTGCAGTAGTGTGGAATGAAACCCACAGTGTCTCTGAGGTATGCCTGTATTGCATATCCGTAATCACTTTAAACATCAATGGTCTTAAGTGCATCAGTCAAAAGAGAGAGATTGTCAGAGTGGATAGAAAAGTAAGACCCAACTACATGTTGTCTATAGGAAACTCACTTTAAATATAAAAATTCACATAGATTAAAAGTAAAGGGATGGAGAAAGGTATTCCATGCTGCCATTAATCAAAGGCAGTAGGTGTACCTATGTTAATTTCACACAGTTTAAACTTCAGAGCTAAGAAAGTAAACAAGGATAAAGAGGGGTATTAAATAATGACAAAAGGGTCAATTCTCCAAGAAGATGTAGCAGTCCTTAAAGTGTATGTGCCTAACAACATATAGGCAGAATATGTGAGTCAAAAACTGATAGAACTGCAAGGAGAGATTGATGAATACACTACAATTCTTCTCAAGGTCACATTGGAACATTCTCTATGATAGTCCACATTCTGGGCTATAAGACATGCTATGACAATTTTAAAAGAATAGAAGTCATATAATATCTGCTCTCAGACTGCAGTGGAATTAAAATAGAAACCATAAACCAGAAAGACAGCTGGAAAATCTCCCAAATACTTGGAGATTAAACATACCTTTAAAAAAGATTTTGGTTTTTTGTTTATTTGAGAGAGAGAGCAAGCATCAGTGGTGGGGAGAGACAGAGGGAGAGGGAGAAGCAGACTCCCCACTGAGCAGGGAGCCTGACATGGAGCTTGATCCCAGGATCCTGGGATCATGACCTGAGCCAAAGACAGACACTTAACTAACTGAGCCACCCAAGATGCCCCAGTTTAGAGTAGAAATCTGTGAAACTAAAGGTGGGAAATCAACAAAATGAAAATCTGATTCTTTGAAGTGGTTAGTAAAATCTGTAAGCCCTAGCCAGACTAAGAAAAAAGAAGACACAATATTATCAGAAATGAAAGAGGGGACATCACTACAGGTCTCACAGACGGGGCTTGACTAGGAGTAAGGCATCTTAAAAGGTAATTGCCAGAGAAAGGTAAATTAGGCTCATACAGATTACATTAAAATGAACATGTGTTTTGTTTTTACTTACATAGGGAACCAGGCACATGTTCTAAACAGTTCAGATGAAGTCAAAAAGCTCACATTTATGTGATGAAAGGAATTGAATTGCAAATCTGGGCAAACTGATTTTTCTAGAGGGAAGAGAAGTCCATGGGAACTACCAGACAAACAGTTTGCATGTGTGCCCGTCACCCACAGTTTACAGAAAGCTGTACAATAGGTCAAGACAAGGAAGGCTAGAATCTGATAACCTGAAAGGTTGTGCTGGACGGATACAATGCAGTGTTTTTCTGAAACACTATTTTTCTTCTGAAGACTTTCAGATAAATCAAGTACACTAAAATTTCATTAACTTGAGCTCATATAAATTGGTGAGCCAATGTGACTCAGGAAAAGTCGGAATTAGGGGACTTCCCTAAGAAAATATTGTAGGAGATGCTAGCTCTGTTTCTGTTTACAGCTTTGCTCTGATTTAGTCATTGGATAGATACCCTGTGATCAGCCTTTCTTATGCACACAGGGAGAACCTAGCCCGGTAGGGTATGCTGCTTCCCTGCCAGTCTGTGGATCTGGGAAGTGACCTATCATCGCCTTGTACTCTGGCTTGGGGGCCAGAGGCCAAACCAAGCCTTGAGTCCTGGCCAAGGCTCTGCAGCACCTGCTGCCCTGGCCTGTGACCTTCCTTGTGGGAAGCCTGTCCACCTTGCTGGCTCTTCTGCATTAGGAGTACTGAGGCTGTGTTTTTGATAATCCTGTCCTTCCTCTTCCCAGGCATTTTAGAGACATGCTTGGAAAAAGACCACTCTTGGGAGACAGGGAAATGGGCTGTCAGTGAGATAACAAGATGAAGAGACTTGAATGTGAGTAAAGCCACAGTAGACAATGAAGTTAAGAGTATGGAAGCAAAACAGGGCATGAAAGAGCAGAATATCTGTTGGAACTACATTTCTTCTGGATAGAAGTTATGAAGGCAAAGTTTTCATTGACATAGTTAAATGGGAGTAGTGAAAACAATGTACTGGATTTTAAATAAGAGCAAATCTTAAACAAAACAAAACGAATCTATGTAATTAGCAGATCATCCTTTTAAGATTGTGCATCCTATTTTTGCATTGCAGTAGCCTTTCTTTGGAAGTATTAACGAAAATATACTTGGCCAAATAAGGTACTTATAAGAAAGTCTGTTATCTTCTCTCCCATCCTCCTTTTTCATTTTTCTGTTTGGTGAAATACAAAAAAAAAAAGCCCTGTGATTTTATCATGGGATGAGAAAGAACTGGGAGGCCCACCAGCAGTTTTTCCCTCTTTTGCTTTGATCATATCAGTTAACTGCTGACATTAGCTGTAGTGAGGAAGAAAAATAGCCCTGGATCTACTTAAGGAGCAAGCTGGGACCTAGATATACTGTTCCAGTACAATGATTCTGGATAAATGCTGCTTTGTGTGCTGAGAGAGTGTTCTATAGGATGAGTGGTCACATTGACTAACACCCCTATGAAGATTGTTGTGTTTGCTGGGTACCTGGGTGGCTCAGCTGGTTGGGCATCAGACTCTTGATTTTGGCTCAGGTCATGATCTCACGGTCATGGAATAGAGCCCTACATAGGGCTCTGTGCTTAGCAGGGAGTGATTCTCTTGAGATTCTCTCTCTCTCCCTCTCCTTCTGCGCCTCCCCCAACCACGCTCTCCTAATAAATAAATAAATATCTCTAAAAAAAAAAAAAAAGACTTGTGTTTGCATATCTGTTTTCACTTCTGGTTGAATATAAAGTGGACATTTGGGTGATATCTTTTTAGCACTTAAACAACAAAATGACTATGTTGTTTGAGGAACTCTCTTTTTTCCCAAAACTTTTGTTGTTATAAATGTATTTAACCATTTTTAAGTGCACAGTGGTATTAAGTAAATTTTTACTGTTGTGCAAACATCACCACATTCACCTCCAAAACTCTTTTCATCTTCCCCAACTGAAACTCTATCCCAATTAATAACCCCCCCCCATCTCTCCTCTCTCCAGTCCCTGGCAGCCACCATTCTGCTTCTCTCTCTTATGATTTGACTCCTAATACCTCATATAAGTGGAATCTTAACAGTGTAGGACTTTTCAATGACTGGCTTATTTCACTTAGCGTAATGTCCTGACTTTAAGAGGCAAATGAACTAAGTTTATTTGGCTTAGTCTCAGCCTCTGCTATTCGTGGAGCTCTTCTGACTAACTAAAGTTGTTCTAAACTGAAGGAAGAGGTGTCCCCTTTTTGATTCTACAAAGTAACTCAGAGTGGCTCCTATCAAGGGTATCACACCCAGTATGTATGCTTTATTTTAAGTAATCGTAAATTACAACCATTTTGGAGAACAGGTGAATGGTATCCATTAATGTTGGAAAAAAAACACACCCAAGTCAAGAACTCTTCTAAACATTTATTCTCCAGAAATGGTGGTAAAGGAGACATTTGTAAGAATGTTTGCTATAACACGTGTCTAATATTAGAAACCAAAACCATTAAATGACCATCAGTATGAAGTGGACAAATAGAATATTTATATAGTAGATTACTATATAGTATTAAAACAAATTCATCCATTAACTCATTCACCAAATAGTTATTGAGTGTTTTACACCAGCTGCTCATATAGATATCAGGTTTACAGCTGTGAATAACACAGATAAACCCCTCTCTTCAAGGAGTTTCTAATTTCGTGGGGAGTCAGGTCCTCAACAGGATCCATTAAATAGATTGTATGGTGGACAGTGATAAGGGCCAAGAAGAGAGAATAAAGCAGAAAAGGGGGTGCTAAGGGTTAGGCATGGGGTAGGACATGAAAGCTTGTGGGCTGACCAGGAGCAAAGACCTGAGGAAATGAGGGATCTAGCTTTGCTGAGGAGGAGTGTTTTGGGCCATGAAACATGAGGCTGAGGGTGGGGAAGAGAGAGGAACAGAAGAGAGCCCAGCTGGAATAGTGAACAATCTGCTTCAAAATGGACTGAGCTGTGTGGAAAAAATCGAATTGTATGCAGTAGCACACCTTTTTTTTTTTTTTTTTAAGATTTTATTTATTTATTTGAGAGTGAGCACAAGCCAGGTGAAGGGTAGAGGGAGGAGCAAACTCCCCTCTGAGCAGGGATCCTGATGTGGTGCTCATGACTCAGGACTCCGGGATCGTGACCTGAGCCAAAGGCAGACTCTTAACCGACTGAGCCCGCCACGTGCCCCAGTAGCACACCATTCTTACTAACAGCTTCTAGAGTAGGGGTTCTTAACGTGAATAAAAATACATATGATTGTGAAAGAAGTCAACTGTATTGAAATAGTAAATTTTTTAAACATGTTGTGAAAGTGCTTGGTTCTCAGAGCACTAGGTAGCAAGGCAGTAAATACACAGGCAAGTTCAAGTGTCATCCTTTAAAGAGCCATCAGTGTGAAGGCCATCATGGCTCGTTTGAATGGGGCTTTGGGCCAGCTGTGGGCTTGCCTTTGACTAACCCCCCTGCCTCTATGTATCCATCAGTTGTAGGGAGTCACAGAGAGTAAAATACATAGCTGGACCATTGATGTGAGAACATAGGACCTGGCCATTTGGAGTCTGAACAATTAACTACCAGGCACAAAGCTGCCTAGCAGTTGCTTGGCTCCATCACCTCAACACTTCTAGACAGTCTGACAGCTGGTCTGGCACCTCTGTGATAATTTCAAGGCAGTGTGAACATAAATATTTTAAGTTCTCTCTAGCCCCTGTAATGTGAGAGGGAAATCTGAATGCTCTTGGTGATGAAGTCAAAGATACTACTGATATTTTAATGTTCTTGCCTACACTTACAGCTGAAAGACATGATGAATTTTGGTTAGAAGTTAGTTAAGCTAAAGGTGATTTTTTTTCTGTCTAAATTCCAGGATACCCTGATACCTGCCCGTGAATGCCAGGTTAAGAATCTTGCTCTAAAACAGTATATTTTTCAAGGCTAAACACACACACACACACATATAAATGCACTAAATTTATGATTGTGATTGTTTCTGGTGGGTCTAGGACTAGGGGTGGTGTATAATATGTTACAGAAATAGAGAATATGTTATAAAAATAATTATGGTATTCGTGGCAGAAAACCAACCCCCAAACCCCTTAATATCCAGCAGAATTTGTAGACCAGATTCCAGTTCTTTCTATGCATTTACCTTGGTGGTCCTGTTTATTGATAGAAAAACAGCTGTTATGACAAAGGTAATGTCCTCGCTTGGCCAGTGTGATTATCTGGGCTCAAATCCCAGCTTAATTTCTAAATGTGTTTATGCCAAATAATTTATTTTATAAATGTTTGTGTACTTTTAATAGCAGTAATGGTTAAGCAGATTCCTGGTGCAGACCCACACTTCTCACTAGTTGCATGATGTTGGACAAGTGATTTTACCTCTTTGCTTTGGTCCCTTATCTGAGAAAAGGGAATAGCGGTACTATTTTTATCATGGGGGAAGGATGATTCAATGAGTCAATATATATAAAGCTCCTAGAAACCACTTCCCAAAACGTGGCTTTCCTCTTGATTTTTCTATTCTTTCCTATAGCCCTGGAGCCTTTCTGTTACTGGCCAAAACTATAATGTTTTCTCTTGGACAAAATTTAATAAAATTTCAGCTCCTCAGAATGCTTAAAATTGAAGGTTCTAACTTCTCTTGAGTTTTGTTCAAAGGGCCTTTTTTAAAAAGATCTTTCTAGGGGCACCTGGGTGGCTCAGTTGGTTAAGTGTCTGCCTTTGGCTCAGGTCATGATCCTGGAGTCCTGGGATCAAGCCCGGTGTTAGGCTCCCTGCTCAGTGGGAAGGCTGCTTCTCCCTCTCTCATTCCCCCTGCTTGTGTTCCCTTTCTCTCTCTCTCTCTCTCTCTCTCTCTCTCTGAGATAAATAAATAAATAAAAAAAATCTTGAAAAAAAAACTTTCTAAACTATTACCTTTTGAAAATTCTATTTTACTTCATTAAACATTTTCTTTTCTTTGAGTATAGTTGACTCACAATATCACATTAGTTTCAGGTGTACAATGTAGTGATTCAGTATTTCTCTACTGTATGCCATGCTTACTGCAGTGCAGCCTCCATCTGCTCAAATATCACCTAATAGCTTTTTCCGCCATTCTCTTCTCGCTTCTAGACCTTCCCGAGGCTCATTCCCTCACCCCCATCAGGTCTCTGTTCAAGTGTGACCCTCTTGGGAGGCTTTCTCTAATCTCACCTTATCCCTAATATCACCCTTTGCCATGCTTGATTTTGTTGCATATCATTTACTACTGTATGATTGGCTAATTTTTTTTTTACACTTAACATTACCTGCTCTTAAAAAAACCCCAAAAAACACAACTCTCCCTCACTAGAATGGAGGGGAGCAATGCTGTCCTTTTTACCATTATATTTCTGGTCCTTTGCAGGCATTTGCTCCTTAGTAGGGATGCAGCCATGTGTGATATGTTGTGTTAGGCCCAACTCACAAATTTGGAAGCTTAGGCTCTGCAGAGTCAGTTATAGAATCAGAGTCACATGGTTTATAAATCATAAAGCCAGTGACTGCTTTGCTGGGGATTTTTATACTTGTCAAGCTGCCTTCTAGGTAAGACAAATTATTATAAGCTTGTATTTTCACCCACCATAGGGACCAAACTACTCAAACGGAATACATTAGTGGAAATAGTTGTTATAGTTGGATATTTCTGATCATTTAAAAAAATACTTTTTTTCCCCCCCAAATTCAGGAGGATATGGCAAAAAAAGTGGTCGTAGTAAAAAATGGAGGGAAATGCTGAAGCTGCCCCCTGTCAGCCAGTGCAGCGAGCTTAGACATTTCATTGGTGAGTAAGCGGTGCCAGCCTGGAGATCGTGCCTGGCATTGTACCATTTGTTAGATGTTATTCTTTTAAGGAGTAATATGTACTCATTGTTCTATATGGAACAAAAGAGTAATATAGTAAATGTTTCTCTGCCCTTGACCCCACTAATCATCTAGAAGTAAACATACAATTTTCTAGTTTCATCCATGCTGTAGTCTGAATCAGTACTTAATTCCTTTTTTTCTTGGCAAATAACATCTCACCATATGCATATATCACTTATTTATCCATTCGTCAGTAGATCGATGAGCTGTTTAAATTTTTTTTGTCTATTATGAATAATGCTGCTAGAAACATTCCTGTACATGTGTTTTCTTTGTGGTAGGGTATACATAAAAATTACCATTTTAACCATTTTTAAAAGATTTTATTTATGAGAGAGAGAGAGAATGAGTGTTTTTTTTTTTTTACTTGCTTTTTAATATATTTATAGATATAAAATTAGGCCTCTAACAGTGGCAGGGCAGAGATTGCTGCCACCAAACAACTTTGTTTTAAAAGTAACAGAAGAGGTAACACGTCCTTCTATCCTTCCTCCACTTCCGCCCCTCCTCCCGCTCCTCCCAGCCCCCCTCAGCAGACCTAGTTAGGGGTGACGGGATTAAGAGCGTGAACGACACATCATCAAGTGTGAAACACTGTGGGAAGTACAGAGGGTGAACGGGTGGGAAGGAAAGTGAAGAGTGTGGGGCGGTTAGGGGCTCTAAGGACTCCCCAGAAAAAACAAGATCCTGGGTTGAGGTTGGTCGGGGGGGGGGGGGGAGTGCAGCTGTCACAGACTTTTAAAAAATAAAGAAGAAAAAGGCCAAAAATCTAAACCAGAGAGTGGCACTCCTACCACCCCCACTCTGGCCCATGGGTCTGAACAGCCAGTTATCCCCACCCCCCACCGAAGAAACAAGGGAGATGGAAGAAAAGAAAACCGCATTCCCTACCCCAAACCAGTTAACAAAATAGGCTCCCCCTCTTAAAAAACAAGGCTTTGGGGAGAGGCCATTTCTGCTGAGCCCTGTGCACCTCTCCACGGAGCCCATCCCTGGGTGTGACTCCCGCTCTTAGCTACTCCGCGGGTTCGCTCCCCCTCTGGTCTTTCTCCTGGGATGTCTTTCTTTTTTATCTAAAGCAAAAAGTCCAAAGTGCGTGTCTGCTGAATGGAAGGGCCTGGGGAGGGGCAAAGGGAGAGGGAGATAAGCAGTCACCCCAAAGAGCATGGAGCCCACGTGGGGTTGATCTCATGACCCTGTGATCATGGCCTGAGTTGAAACCAAGAGTCAGTTGCTTGACCAACTGTGCCACCCAGGCTGTGCCTCATTTTAACCATTTTCAAATGCAAAGTTCAGTGGCATTGATTTGGATATTGTATATATGTAATACACTTTGTGTATCCATTCATCTGTCGAATGGGTTGTTTCTACCATTTGTCTATTGTGAGTAATGCTGCTAGGAACATTGCACAAATGTTTGAGTCCCTGCTTTCATTTCTTTTGTGTATATACCCAGAATTGGAATTGCTGGATAATATGATAATTCTATGTTAACTTTGTAAGGCACTGCTAAACTGTTTTCCAGTATGGCTATACCATTTTATGTTCCCACAAACACTGTATGAAGGTTCCAGTTTCCTCCTCAGAGAGGACATGACTTTTTATTTTCCATTTTGTTTTTATTATAGCAATCTGAGTGGGTGTGAATTGGTTTCTCATTGTGGGTTTTTCTTTTCTTTTTTTCTTTAATTAATTTTTTAAAGTTTTATTTATTTAGGTAATCTTTACACCCTGCATGGGGCCTGAACTCACAGCCCCGAGATCAAGAGTCATTTGATCTCTGACTGAACCAGCCAAACACTCATATCTCATTGTGTTTTGATCTGTGTTTCCCAATGACTAATGATACTGAATATCTTTTCATGTATTTATTGGCCATTTGTATATCTTCTTTGGAGAAATATCTGTTCAAATCCTTGTCCATTTTTTAAAGTAGGCTCTGTGCCCAGTGTGGAGCCCAATGTGGAGCTTGAACTCATGACCCTGAGATCAAGAGTCAGATGCTAGCTTAACTGACTAAGATGTCTAGGCACCACCTTTGCCCATTTTTTAATTGGATTGTTTGCCTTGTCTTTGTTGAAATGTAAATGTTCTTTATATATTCTAGTTACTAGACTCTTATCAGACAGTTGCTTTTCAAATATTTTCTCCCATTCTGTGTTTTCTTTTACTTTCTTGATGATTTCTTTTAGGAACCCAAGTTTTTATTTTGATGAAGTCCAATTGATCTATTTTTTTCTTTTTTTGCTGTGCTTTTGGTGTCATATCTAAAAAACCACTAGTTAATCCAAAATCACAAAGATTTACACCTATACTTTCTTCTGAGTTTTATAGTTTTAGCTCTCACATTTAGATGTTTGATCCAGGTGTGGCGTGAGGTAGGGATTCAGTTTCATTCTCTTGCATTGGATATCCAGTTCCAGAACCATTCATTGAAATGACTATTTTTTCACCATTGAACTCTCTTTGTGCCTTTATAAAAAATCCCCTGACTGTAAAGGTGAGGGTTTATTTGTAGACACTTGTGAGAAAACATGTGTTTCTATCTAGAGCCTACCCAGGTAATCCAGGAGAGTCTGCCATCTCGAGATTCTTGACTTCATCATATTTGCAAAGGCTCTTATTTATTTATTTATTTATTTGACAGAGAGATCACAAGTAGGCAGAGAGGGGGGGGGGAAGCAGGCTCCCCAAGAGCAGAGAGCCTGATGATGTGGGGCTCAATCCCAGGACCCTGAGATCATGACCTGAGCCACAGTCAGAGGCTTAACCCACTGAGCCACCTAGGTGTCCCAACAAAGGCTCTTTTTTAAAAGTAAGGTCATATTTATAGGGACTAGGACCTGGTACATTGGGAGGGCCATTATTCAGCCGGCTACAGATGGTAACTCTAGGCTTTACTTGTTGAGGAACTGGCAAGTTGTTTTCCAAAGCAGCTGCATATTTTACATTCCCACCAGAAATATATGAGAGTTCCAGGTTCTCCACATCCTTGCCGACACTTATTTTCATTATAGCCATCCTTGTGAGTGTGATTGGCACTTCACCTATGACTAATAATGTCAAACACCTTTTTTATTTGTTATTGGCTGCGCTTCTTTGAGCCAACTGATATTTGATCCATAGTGTTAATAGTACTTTCTAATCTCCAAGTGATTAGAACGGAGGTTGCTTCCATTATTTGACATTTGCATTGTAGTTAAGATATAAAATTTATTTTGGGACTATTTATGCTATTGAATGTATTCGTAGGGTTATAGAAACATTTTCATGTCTATTTGCATATTAATTACCTCAGTATGTTTCTGATTCTTTGGGGGTAAGTTTTAGTGAATAGAATGAAGTAAATTTTATTAAATGTCCCATTAGTTAACTTTTTCCCCTAGTTCATGCTCTTTTTAAAATTAGTTTATTTGCATTGAGATATGTAATTTACATATAACGTTGTATAAGTTTAAGGTGTACAGCGCCCTCAGTTAAGTTTTAAATGTCATCGTTTATTTGTTTCCGTGTACCTAGCACTGGGTATGGCCCTACCAATACAGTGGCTAAGAAACAGATGTGACCTTTGCCCTCTTGGCAGAGATAGTTATAAAATAAAGAATTGCAGAAATAAACTTCATTACAAACTGCAGGAAGCCCTTTGAAGGAAAAGGTGCAGACTTGGGTAAGTACAGGATCCCAAAGTGGGACAGAGCATGACAATTTCCAGGGACATGAAAAAGGCCAGTCTTCCTGGAATGGAAACAAGGAAGGGCAGTGGCACTGTATGAGAGGAAGGGAGGGAGGCAGGGCTTGTGGGCCTGGTAAGGGCATTTGTCTTAGTGGAAAGTCGATCTGTCAGATTTCCATCAGAGGGATGATGTAAGTGGATGCACGTTTTTGAAGGGCATCTGGGGTTTCCGTGTGAGGACTGATTGAGAGTGCAGAGAGGGGAGCGGGAAGGCCAAAGGAGACATTGTTGCTACTGCTGGCGGGAGTGATGGAAGCTTAGTGTCAGCTGGAGGCCATGGAGCCTGATGACTATGAGATATCTCTAAGAAGTGGGATCTGGTTGATTTATGTGGAAGTAGGAAGGACGGTGTCCTAAGGATGACTCCCAGGTCTGATCACCAAACCGAGATCAGGTTCACAGGGTGAGGGGCTGTGTTGGATGCAATCTGTGCATTCATGTTTAGAGATCAGAGGAGTCTGGGCTATATGTGCAATCTGGGAGATATCCGTGTCCCCTGGTGTCTCGGCATCACATGACTGGGAGTGGATAAGCTCTTCCTAGAGACAAGAGGACGGGGAAAGAGCCCTCATATCCCCGTGTAGCTCAGGCGAAGCACACCAAGGAGGAGCAGGCAGATGGGTCTGTATGCAGTCTGGGAAGTGGAGGGGTCAAGAGACCAGCAGACTAGGATAGATCCAGGCAGGTGAGTATGCAGCAGAAAGGTTGTGCAGCTGCTGGTTTTGTCCCCAAGGTCAGAGTCTTTGTTTCCATCTCTAGCGCTCAGCCACAGCTTTGTTGAATGAATGAAGGAATGAATAAATTGGTGACCTCAGCTGGAGTTATGTCAGGCAGATGTACAAGCAGACTCCCCCCTAATGAAAGAACGTTCCCACTCAGCTACCCTCTACTTCGTAAGCAGATCTTTATTTAACTAGTTTACATGTACATTTGATCTAGTCTGGTAGTAAGCATATTTTGGGTTTTTCTGATTTTTATCCTCTGATTGTCCTAAATTTGTGGATGCTGGAAAATCCACGAGCTATAAAACTCTGAGTCAGTGTCCTTTCTAAAGGAGAATCACTTTGAAAACAAGAGAGAAAGCTTCTGGTAAACGGCTCATTCTTGTCTTGGAATTTGGTGCATTTAGAAACAGCAGTCTCTTGACTAGCTGGTCCCCCTTCCAACTCGGCCCATCAGGAGAGTGCCTCTCAGGAATGGACTTGGACTCTGGTACACTGTGCATTCCAGGCCCAGACGGCCTCTGTGCTCCTTCTCCCTGTCCACTGTGGCAGGGCTCCAGCCTCCCCGTGGCCCGAATTCCCTGTGGGGCGGGGCCTCTCTCTCTCTCCCCCTATTCTGCTCACCCATGGCTGGAACAGTAGATGGTTCACTGGGTAGTCTCTGAGGAGTCAAAAGAAGAAGCTGGGTCTTCTGGTTCCTGCAGGACCAGGGCCTCTGATGGGAAGACAGAAGGCTGTCTGCTGCTTCTGAGATATATTTTGTGACACATTTCTCTGGTTTATAGGATTTAATTTTAGTAATATAAGAAATCTACTGCATGGAAAAGTGAAATCATTAATAGAATTGTGAGGCAGATAAGGTAAAAAAGCAAGAGATTTGGATGGAGTTTTTGTGATTATTTAAATGTCAGGGTTTTATTTTATTTTATTTTTTAAATTTTATTTATTTATTTGACAGAGAGATCACAAGAAGGCAGAGCAGCAGGAGGAGAGAGAGGGAAGCAGGCTCCCTGCTGAGCAGAGAGCCCGACGTGGGGCTCGATCCCAGGATCCTGAGATCCTGACCTGAGTCGAAGGCAGAGACTTAACCCACTGGGCCACCTAGTTGCCCCTAAATGTCATATTTTTAAAGACTGATTTAGAGAAACATTTTTAAAATTCCCTGATTATACTACTTCGTATAGGTTCCATGATGTTGCTGTCATTGCTCTAAGATTCTGTTAATGTCATCAGTGTGAAAATTTGAAGTTGCTATAGGATGGAGAAGATTGTATGTATCATGAAATATTTTGAAATAATTAAAGGACTTTACTGAGTAAATTATCACCTATATTCCCACCACCCAAATATAAGTGGAAGATTTTGGAATTAAGGTGTTTTTGAACCATGCACCATTTTTGTTCTTGTACCTGAGCCAATCTAAAAAAACCGGACTGGGTAACATGAGAGGTTTTCTTGTGAGGTGCCTGTATCAGTGCTGTGTCCAGTCTGAATGTCCCCATTGTCTTCCCATCACACCACAGGACCGTCTTGTCCTTAAGGTCAAACTCCTGTTGATTGGGCCTTCTCAGCCAGGTGGTGCGCTGAGGCCCTTCATTTCCTTCACTGATCTGGCGCTGTGGCGCAGGGCAGCGGTTGCATTTTCCAGAGGAGTGTGAGGTGTGTGCCATTTGACCTGGTCTTGTCTCAGACCTCCTCATGCTCTTTGATTTTGCCTTGCTTCCTTCTGGAAAAACCTAAGGCGCTCTTAACTTGTGTTTCTGTTTTTAAAGCTCTCTCAGAAAATGTGGCTTACATCATGTGATCATTTACTCAAGAGATTTTACAGTTATGACAGAAATTTACATAGTATCTGAGCTTTAGCATATAGACCTAAAGATTTATTTATTTATTTGACAGACAGATCACAAGTAGGCAGAGAGGCAGGCAGAGAGAGAGGGGAAGGGAAGCAGGCTCCCTGCCGAGCAGGCAGAGGCTTTAACCCCACTGAGCCAGCCAGGCGCCTCAGGATATAGACTTAAAATGCACAAATAATCTTACATTCTTCCTGCCTGCACCTAAATTAAGACTTGTAGCTTCCTTTACAAGTAAGGACTCAGATTTAGCTGTTAGGAGTTCTGGATGAAATTAAGGGTGATCAAGAAATAAATCTGGAAAGCTTGAATGGAATCCATCTCTAATAAGCAAATATTTTTTAGTATCTGAGGATGATATAAATATAAAATGCAAAACAAACGAAAATATACCCACAGCTACCCCCACTCCACATACCCCAAATAAACTTAAACTTTGGACATTTGGTTTGCCAAATTAGCCAGGTTAATTTGGAGTACACTGTTTTCTTCCTGGCCAGGCTGCTCCCTCCTGACCCCCTGCTGTGGCATCCTACTCCAGATCTCTTGGGCTGTGGAGCAATTCCTCAACCTAGGTATCTCAAAGATGTCTCCCACCCCATTTATATAACTCTGGCCACCTGCTTTGCAGCCCCTTCCTCTGCTCATGGGGCACAACCGGCCTCTCTTCCTGTTTCTCTACCAGCGAATGATCTCGATTTCCCCAGTGCTGCCTACACCATACAGATATTGGTGCCCACTGTATGAACCAGAGTCTGGGACTGTTCTGCTCACAGGTTCTCATCTCCACGAAGGGTATTGCCTTCTACCTGTCCATCAGCTTCCTCATTGTCCCCTCAGTAAAGGATGGGTTCCTTGAGAGTAGGGCTCCTGTGGTTCCTGTCATCATGTCCTCACTGTTAAGGGGGAGACTTGACAGAAGTTGAATGAGTTGCCTTCTGAAATTCTTTTGTTACCAGAGAATTGGCTTCTCTCTTCCCACTCTGCTGCCTTTGTTCCTGCCCGGCTCCTCTTACTGATGGTTGGTCCCATTGCCCCACTTTGCCTCCACTGCCCTGGGACCTAAGTAGCTCTCAAGAGCAAGCATTTCCCAAAAGGTCTCTGCATTCCTTAAGATGCTAAACTTACTTTTGTGAAGAGTCCATGAAATGATACATAGAAGGGACTCAAAATAGTACCTGAAACACGTGAAGAATTGTCACCACTAATTGTTACGCTCATCTCTGTTCCTTCTAGGGTAGAGGGAAGTCCTTGGTATGATATCAAGGCTTGTGGAAAATACAATCTCAGTCTTTTTTTTCTTTTTCTGCTGTTTTGTAAAGCTTAATTTGCCTCTATATTTTGCTTCCCTGAGTCCCCTTTTTCAGCCATACTTGTTGGGTCAATCGCTTACTTTCTTGGTTCACAGGCTATTTTAAGAATTAAAATATGGTACAGTAGTACATATTATAATTATATTCCATATCATTTCATAATTATATATGATCTGGAAATGAGCAAGTGTTGTTGGAGCCAATAAAAGGAAACTATTCTGCACTGCTCACACTTTGCCAAGGATAGTATTCCCAATATTTTGATAGGGTTATTTATTTTTCTATATTTCTTTGCTTCTTCTGTATCATACCCACTGTTTGTCATTTTTGGTTTCTTTTTTTTTTTTTAAGTTTCTCTTGTTTTATTATTAAAACTCCATAAGTAATTTTTTTTTTTTAATATAGGATGAATGGAAGGTAAAGTTTTGAGTTCTTAAATTTTGGAAAATGTCCCTTTTTTGACTTCTTGTTTGATAGTTACAGAATATTGAATTCTGTTACAGAATATTTCCACCTCCCTTGACCCCTGAACTTTGAAAACATTGGTGTATTAGTTTCTGGCTGTGTTAGTACAGTGTCGCTGATGCTTTAGGTCTAGTAGCTAACGTTTTACTCTTTCTCAGAGGTTTCCTCGTTTCTCCTTACTGTTGGGAGTATCACCGGGCTGCCCCTGGATGTGGGTCTGCTGTCAGTGGTTATGCGTAGTGTTTCGTGGGGCCTCTAAATCTTAGGCGCCTAGCCAGTCATTCTGATCAGGACTGGGACAGCTCCCCAAGCCCCGGCCCCGGCCGGGCCGGGGCCCCCGCCCCCGCCCTGCACCGCCCCGCCCCGCCCCGCCCCGCCCCGCCCCCTCTGCTCCTCCCAGCTCTAGCGAGTGGGAGGGGCTCTGCAGCGGGCAGGGTCGTGTGGGCGGGTTCCCTTAGGAAGTCCCGACTGTGTAGGATTTATACTGAGGGTTCTTCAACAAATCCAATGGAGCAGCTTTCTTCCAGATTATCCACAAATTTTGGACTCCTGTGGATACCCTGTATTTGTTTTCCATGTTGGGTTTCGTTCTTTTTGTTGTGGCTTTGGTTTTTGTTTGAATTTTTGGTCATATTCTTAGGAATCCAGGAGAAAAACTAGGCAGACCTGTATGCTCCATTTGCAATCCTTAGCTGGAAACTAGGAACTTTCCCGAACCCTTGGATTTGGGAGGAAAGTGTTAAAAACTCTCAGTATTATAAAAATGTAACTTTTTCACTGCCTGTATCTTTTTTTTTTAAATATAGTATCCCTAAAATAAAATGTGCTAGTAAAATTGTACAAAGTGGGTGGTAGATATTTTGCAAAACGGTTGTTTGTTGAAACAAGCAGTGGTGCACTGGCAACCAAAGTATTTCTCTCCTTGCCTATACTTTTTCATTTGGAGTCTCAGCCACCTAAAGTAGGATTATTTAGAGTCTTAGAACTACTTGGCATGGGTAAACCCTTTAATTGAGGAATTTGTTATGGCTTCCTTACTTTTCATTAATTTTTATTTAATTCTTAAGCTTTACAGCCACTATAGGAGTACTTCAATACTGCTAAAAGAGCAACTGATTTTCTTGCTGTTTAAATTAACCTATTTTGAACATAACATTTCTGTGTTATATCCCTCTTGATATTTTGACTAAATATTAGTGCCTTGTACTCAAAACAATATCAGTGTGTGTGGTAAGGTTAAGGTTTGTAACACATTACCCCACTGAAAAGAAAAAGAAATCCCAAGAGCTGTTTTAAAATAATTAAGCATATGTAATGTTTGTAACTGGTAAAAGTGTAGCAAAATGGAAAAGAGTTTCTAAAAATGTACTTAAGTACATTCTTGCAGTGTATTTCACATACCTGCAGTTTGGGCCAAACACACTGTGGGGTGGGGACAGACCTATGGGAGGATGGAGCCAGATTTCTTCTCTGCCCGTCTCTTCTCTGCTGTGACCTTGATTGCTCAGTTCCCCAGGAGTACTGCTCCCCTGTGTAATTCCTTTTGGAGAGCAGCAGGGATATGTCCAATTATGCGTCACACACCTTTCTTTATCAATTCTTTTTTTTAAAATATTTTATTTATTTATTTGACAGAGAGCGATCACAAGTAGGTGGAGAGGCAGGCAGAGGGGGGGGGGAGTAGGCTCCCCGCTGAGCAGAGAGCCCGATGTAGGGCTCGATCCCAGGACCCTGGGATCATGACCTGAGCCGAAGGCAGAGGCTTTAACACACTGAGCCACACAGGTGCCCCTCTTTATCAATTCTTACAGCTCCTTTGGCTCTGTCCACATTTTATAAACATTCATGATGACCCAGTCTACATTAGTAAACAAATGAGTAGTTTTTAAAAACACACACACACAAATACTATTTTTTACTTTTTTTTAATCAGGTGAAAACAGCAGTTCAGAAAAAACTTTCTGAATTGTAATGATCATATTGGTTTATTTCTTATCTCCTTCCCTCACCTAGAAAAGGATTATAGCAGTCTTTGTGACAAGCAACCAATAGGAAGACTTCTCTTCAGGAAATTCTGTGATATACAGCAAGATCTAAAGGGATGCATTGAATTCCTGGATGCAGTGGTAAGCAATTTAGCTCTGTGCTGAACTATCCATTCTTGTGCTTATGAAAATTAACATACTAGATCTGAAAAATTAGGTCTCTCTAAGTTCAGTAGACCTTGGCAATGACAGTAAGAGTAGAAAAACTATTTTTTTGGTATCATGTTACCTCGGTATGGAAGTCCTTATATGATACATCTCCATATCTGCGGTTTTTGCTTTCTGTGCTTTCAGTTAACTGAGGTCAGTTGGAGTCTGGAAGCAGACGGTCTGCCTTCTGTCCTGTGGTCAGTGCAGGCACACTCAGATATTGCGGGTCTATGTCCAGACCACAGCAATGAAGCGAATATCACATTGAAGCATGTCAAATAAATTTTTTGTTTTCCATTGGATAAAAAAGTTATGTCTACAGTATACTATAGTCTATTAACTGTACAATAACATTAATCTAAAAAAAACCTCTGTTGCTAGAAAATGCTAACCATGCTTCGACCTTTCAGCAAGGCATCATCTCTTTTGCTGGTGGAGGGTCCTGCCTGGATGTTGATGGCTGCTGGCTGGTCAGGGTAGGGGTTGCTGAAGGTTGGAGTGTCTGTGGCAGTTTCTTAAAATAAAACAAGATGGAAGTTTGCAACATTGATTGACTCTTCATTTCACTTGAACACAGTATAGGTTTTTTTTAAAAAAAAATTTATATATGAGAGAGAGGGCATGAGCATGGGGGTGGGGAGGGGCAGAGGAAGGAGACTCCCCTGAGCAGGGAGCCTGTGAGACTCCATCCCAGGACCCTGGGATCACGACCTGAGCCGAAGACAGAACTGACTGAGCCACCCAGGCACCCCTAGAGGCCATCATAGGGTTATTAACTGACCTAATTGCGATATTGTGTGTTGGTGAATGGGGAGGCCTGGGGAGAGGGAAAGAGAGGGGAAGGGCTGGTCAGCGGAGCAGTCAGAACGCCCATAATATTTATTAAATTTACTGCCTTATATGAGTGTGGCTCAGGTAGCCCCAAAATAGTTAAAAGGAACATCAAAAATCACTGATCACAGATCACCAAGGTGAATATAATAATAATGAAAAGGTTTAAAATTGGGAGAATTTCCAAATTATGACACAGAGACAGGACATAAACAAATGCTCTTGGAAAAATGGCACCAATAGACTTGTTGGCCAGAGCATTGTTACAGACCTTCGATTTGTAAAGAAATGCATTGTCTGTAAAGAGCAACAAAGCAAAGCGCAATAAAACAAGGTATGCCTGTATTCTTTCAGAAGGACATTTGAGGGTCTTGCCTATCCTCCATGCAGCTCCCCAGCCCTTTCCTTCCTGGTGTCTTTACTAGAGTAAGACAAAGCTTTGAAAGGAGGTTTCTTTCTTTCTTTCTTTCTTTTTTTTTTTTTTTTTTCTGTTGTTGTTGTTTTTAATTTAAGCTAGAACTCTGGTGTAGTGAGACAGGCCTGTTAGTTCCAGGAATAGAATGTAGATATGTCTTAGTGTATTGGGTTCTATTTGCCAAGCTGCTATATTTTAAGAATTTAGGGACCTCCAGCTCTGTATTCAAAATGCCTAAACTGTATTGTTAAAGTTCCTTCAGGTTTGGATCTTCTTCTTCTTTTTTTTTTTTTTTAAAGATTTTATTTATTTATTTGACAGAGATCTCAAGTAGGTGGAGAGGCCGGCAGAGAGAGAGAGAGAGGAGGAAGGAGGCCTCCCGCCGAGCAGAGAGCCTGATGCAGGGCTTGATCCCAGGACCCTGGGACCATGTCCTGAGCCAAAGGCAGAGGCTTTTAACCCACTGAGTCACCCAGACGCCCCATAGTTTGGATCTCCTGATAGTGACATGAGACCTATTAATGGTTAGGTGACCACCAGTTGACTACAATGACAGGTTCTGTTCGGTTTTGTGTTGTTTTTGGTGGCAGCTGTGTGAGTTAATAAAGAACGCCTCGTTATGCCACTTGTACAGTACGTGCTGCTTGGACTGTCCTTGTGGTAGGTGACTGTGGGTTCTTGGAGCTTCGGCAGTGGAGAGATGGCATCTTGCCATCTTGCCTAGCTCCCTCATGGTACGCAGTGTGATTGTTCGCTCTTTACCGCTCAGTGTTTGTTGACTGAATTAATGGCATCTTTGGCAATTAGTGTTCAGTGAGAGAAACAACGAACAGGAGAAATTTATTAAATTTTTTTTAAGTTTGTATTTATTTATTTGACAGAACACAAGTTGTGGGAGTGGGAGAGGGAGATGCAGGCTGCCTGCTGAGCAGAGAGCCCCACATGGGGCTTGATCCCAGGACCCCGAGATCATGACCTGAGCTGAAGGAAGATGCCTAGTGACTGAGCCACCCAGGTGTCCCTATTAAGAGGTTTATTGCAAGGAATTGGTTTACATGACTCTGAGGTCTGGCTAAGAGAGTCTTAAATCTATAGGATAGGAGGGAATCCTCCCAAAATGGAGTGAAGCTGCTTTCCTCGGCAGCATTCCTTCAGGAAGCCTCAGTTCTGGTTTTAGTACCTTTCAACTGATTGAATCAGACCAACCCAGATTTTCTAAAATAATCTCCTTTACTTAAAGTCACCTAGTAAAGACTTTAATCACACCTACAAGTATGAGCCCAGCAATGACTAGATGAGTATTTGAACACCTGGACATTGTTTCTAACACATTGGCATGTGGAAAGACCCTCACAAAATCCCAGAGCTTTCTTTTTTGTTGATTGCATGCCATCCAGCGTCCAGAACGTGAGCTGGAAGGTTCTCTAAGTCAGCGGGGTTTAGTTACTAGTCGAGGTCAGTACAGTGCCCTTGAACACAGAACAGGAAGCTGGCTCTGACTGGGTCATGGCCTGACAGCCGTGGCTCCCAGGCTGGGCCCGTGGAGGAGGCAGAGTCAAGTACGAAGTACGACTCCTGCCCACAAGGGCTTTCTTTGTTCAGTACATGAACTTCCTTCGATCTTCGTTTCCTCACTAATCTCTCCAAGCCCATCTGGCTATTAGCTTCGCTATTCTTCTCAGCCCCGAGGTGCAGGATCCAGTGGCTTCCCTGAGGCCTCCTCGTGCCTGAGTCTCCAAGTCTGTTGACATTGTGGAACAGTCTCTGCTTGAAATTCTCTTAGCTGGGCTTTTATGATCTCTGCTCAGGCTTTCTCTCTTCTTTCTTTGCAGTTTCTTCCTTGCTTATCCTCTGTAGAGGTTTAGATATTGATCAAGTTCTGCCTTGACCCTTCCTTTGGCTTCTGGCCTGCGTGGTAGCAGCGTCTCTTATGGTCCCCTGCCTGACGCCTGCACAGGGACGTCTCCTGCTTTGGCGTTGTCAGCTCTGACTTCTCTGGGAGCTCTGCACTCTGGTCTGCCTCGTGCCTCTTGGACATCTCTAAAATGCTGTTGTCTAGAGCAATGCAAGGTGTTTATTTGGTTCTATTTGGCCTCATTTAAGGGCTGAAAGTGTAATATGACAGAGAGCACTGTGGAATGTGTTGCTTTACTGCATTGTTCACCCTTAATGGTCCTTTCCCTTCCTTGCCATTAGTTTCCCAAAGAAGAGCTGCAGACACTTGGTCAGTATCAGATCAGTTAGAGCTACTCTGTGGTTCTTAGGGCACCCAGCCAATAACGTATTTCAGAGAATCTGAAACCCTGTGAAGTCAGTGAAGAAGCTCCACTACTATTTTCCTTTGTTCTCATAGCTCCACTACTATTTTCCTTTGTTCTCATCTCTACCGTCAGGCAGAATACGAAGTGGCCGCTGACGAGAACCGCAGAAGCTGTGGACTGCAAATCCTACACATGTTCTTCGATGCCGAGGTGTGTTTTCTTCCTTAGATGCAAAGATTTGTTAATGCTTGCGTAAATAATTAGAGTACATTGCCCTTCTTACTTAGCTGGATAAGATATAAGAAGTATGTTAAAATATTTAATTTCTTATAAATAATCCTCTTACGCATTTTCTTTTGAGTTGGTGAGGAAATTAACAAATCTCTTAGAAAATTGGGGTGCCTGGGTGGCTCGGTGGGTGGGGCCACTGCCTTTGGCTCAGGTCATGATCTCAGTGTCCTGGGATCAAGCCCCACATCGGGCTCTATGCTCAGCGGGGAGCCTGCTATCCCCTCTCTCTCTGCCTGACTCTGCCTACTTGTGATCTCTCTCTCTGTCAAATAAATAAATAAAATCTTAAAAAAAAATAACTCTTAGAAAATTAATTCAAAGAATTTAAAAGTTTCTATGTTTCCTCAAACAGAAAACAGCATTAGAGAATTTTATTTTTCTTGGACTGAAAATAACATTTTTTTCCTAACAGCTTTAATGGGTCTTAGGTTTTATGCTTTTTCATCCCACAGTTTACTGTGTCCCTGAAATGAGAGCTGTCACTTGCTTCCCTTCACATGACTTCTCTTTTGTAGGCTGTTAAAAGTCCTAAACCCTGGGCAGGCCCCTCTGTGTTATAGAATTGGAGAACAGTAACAAGGATAGCTAACCCTTAGTGAATACCGCTCTGAGCTGTGTACATGTGAGTTGTTTAATACAAAAGTCCTATGAGATGGGTACATTATTATGTCCATTGTCATAGGTAAGACTGAAAATCAGAGTGGTTAAATGGCTCACCAAAGGTAGCACAGCATGTTAAGTGCAGGAGCCAGGAATCAAACATGGAGAGATTGTGCTTGGAGAATAGCATAGTGAGAATGAGTCCAGAATGTTCAGATTCTGAAGCTAGCTCACTGAAGATGGTAGGGGAAGCTCACTGGTGCAAAAGATAATGTGGGGGGCAGGGAAGGCCAGTGGATTGGCAAGTGAGCACAAAGATAAACACACACCCAGTGGTGTCAGAGTTTGCCTCAGACCAAATAGGTTTTGACTCCAAAGCCTGTGCTCGCCTTAGCCACCAGCAATACCAGACTATCATGGCTCCTAGATCATTTCCAACAGATGCTACAGCATTCACGTAATTGCAGGAACCCCCAGTGACTGGGAGGAGTTGATGTTTCATTCACCTAATTCCATTGTGTTTTATTTTTTTTAATTTAAATCACTGAATAGTTTTGTATTTTTTTTTGACAACAGAAATAAAACTTTTTTACCATAAAATAATTTTGACATTGACATTATTTTATAACTCTATTCTGATTAGTCAAAATATGAAATATTTAATTTTCTCCATGAGCTTTTTTTTTTTTTAAGTTTTAATCACCAGTGCTCATCACAACAAGTGTCCCTCTTAATCTCTATCACCTATTTCACCCATGCCCCCAGCCCACCTCCTTCTGGTGACCATTAGTTTGTCTTCTGTAGTTAAGAGTCTGTGTCTTGGTTTCTCTCTCTCTCTCTTTTTTTCTTTGCTCATTTGTTTTATTTTTTTTTAATTCCATGTGTGAGTGAAATTATATGGTATTTGTTTTTCTCTGTCTGATTTATTTCACTTAACATAACACATTTAGTTCCATCCATTTCATTGCAAATGACAAGGTTTCATTCTTTTTTATGGTGTAATATTCCTAGATAGATAGATAGATAGATAGATACATACATACATACATACATAGACCACATCTTTATCCATTCATCAGTCAGTGGACCCTTAGGCTGCCTCCATAGTTTGGCTATTGTAAATAATGCTGCAATAAACGGGTGCTTATATCCCTTTGAATTAGTGCTCTCATATTCTTTGGGTAAGTACCCAGTAGTGTGATTATTGGATCATATGGTATTTCTATTTTTAATTTTTTGAGGAACCTCCATACTGTCTTCCACAGTGGCCACACCAGTTTGCATTCCCACCTATAGTGCATGAGGGTTCCTTTTTCTCTACATCCTCACCAACACTTGTTTCTTGTCTTTTTGATTTTAGCTATTCTGACAGGTGTGAAGTGGTATCTCACTATGGTTTTGATTTTAATTTCCCTGATGATGAGGGATGTTGAGCATCTTTTCATGTGCCTGCTGGCCATCTGGGTGTCTTCTTCTGCCTGTTTCTAATCAGATTATTTGTCTCTGGGACATTGAGTTTTAGAACTTCTTTATATGTGTTAGATACTAACTCTTCCTTGGGATGTGTCATTTGTAAATACCTTCTCCCAATCAGTCAGTTATCTTTTTGCTTTGTTGATTGGTTCCTTCACTGTGCAGAAGCTTTTTATTCTAATAAATTCCCAATACTTAATTTTTACTTGCTTCTCTTGTCTCAGGAGACATTATCTAGAAAAAAGTTAGTGCAGCTGATGTCAGAAAAATTACTGTCTTTGCTCTTCTGGGATTTTTGTGGTTTCAGGTCTCACAGTTAGGTCCTTAATCCATTTTGAGTCTATTTTTGTGTGTGGTATACAAAAAGCGTCCAGTTTTCCCAACACCATCTTTTCCCATTGCATATTCTTGCCTCCTTTGTTGAAGATTAATTGACCATGTAATTGTGGGTTTATTTCTGGGTTTTCTATTCTGTTCTGTTGATCTGTGTGTCTGTTTTTGTGGCAGTAATGATACTTTTTTGACTACTATAGCTTTGTCATGTATGTTAAAATCTGGAATTGTGATACCTCCAGGTTTGTTTTTCTTTTTCAAATTTGCTTTGGCTATTCAAGGTCATTGTGGTTCCATTTAAATTTTAGAATTGTTTATTCTAGTTCTTTGAAAAATGCTGTTGGTATTTTGATAGGGATTGCATTAAATTGCTTGGGGTAGTATAGACCTTTTAACAATACTCGTTATTCAAATCCGTGAGCATGTATTATCTTTCCATCTGTTGCATCATCTTCAATTTCTTTCCTTGGTGTTTTAAAATTTTCACTTCCCTGGTTGAGTTTATTCCTAGGTATTTTATTATTTTTGGCTTAATTATGAATGAGATATTTTCTTAATTTCCCATTCTGCTGCTTCATTACTGGTGTATAGAAATGCAATGGGTTTCTATACATTGATTTTGTATACTGCAACCTTAGTGAATTAGTTCATTAGTTCTGGTAGCTTTTTGGTGGAGTCTTTAGGGTTTTCTATATGTAGCATCATGTCATCTGCAAATAGGAGAAGTTTTACTTCTTCTTTACCAATCTAGATGCCCTTTATTCCTTTTCTTGTCTGATTGCTATGGCTAGGACTTCCAGTATTATGTTGAATAAGAGTTGTGAGAGTGGACATCCCTGTTTTGTCCCTAACTGTCGAGAAAAAGCTCCATTTTTCCCATTAGGGATGATGTTAGGTGTGAGTTTTTCACACATGGCCATTTTTATGTTGGGGTGTGCTCTCTCAAAACCTACTTTGTTGAGGGCTTTCATCATGAATGGATGTTATACTTTGTCAGATGTTTTTTCTGTGTCTGTTGAAATGATCATATGGTTTTTATCCTTTCTCTTGTTGATATGATGTATCATATTGATTGATTTGCAAATATTGAACCACCATTGCAACATGGGAATAAACCCCACTTGATTGTGAATGATTGTGAATTTTTTTTTCCAGTGTATTTTTGGATTTGGTTTGCTAGTATTTTGTTGAGGATTTTTGCATCTGTGTTCATCAGAGATGTTGGCCTGTAGTTCTCTTTTTTTTTTTTTTTTTTTTTTTTTGTGGTGTCTTTATCTGGTTTTGGTATCAGGGTAATACTGGCTTCATAGAATGCATTTGGAAGTTTGCCTTCCTTACCCAGTTTTTGGAATAGTTTGAAAGGAATAAGTATTAATTCTTTTTTAAATGTTTGGTAGAATTCACCTGTGAAACCATCTGGTCCTGGACTTTTGTTTGTTGGGAGGCTTTTTTTTTTTTTCTTTTAATGATTCAGTTTCTTTGCAGATAATTGATCTGTTCAGATTTTCTATTTCTTCCTCTTTCAGTTTCAGTAGTTTATATGTTTCTAGGAATTTATCCATTTCTTCTACATTGTCCAATTAGTTGGCATATAGTTTTTCATAATATTCTCTTAGAATTGTTTGTACTTCGGTGGTGTTTGTTGGTATTTCTCCTCTCTATTTGTGATTCTATTTATTTGGATCCTTTATCTCTTTTTCCTTGATGCGTCTGGCTAGAGCCTAATCAACTTTATAGATTTTTTTCAAAGAACCAGCTCGTGATTTCATTGTTCTATTGGTTTTTTAGTTTTTATATGGTTTCTTTCTGCTCTAATATTTATTATTTCCTTCTTTCTGTTGGTTTTAGGTTTTCTTTATTGTTCTTTTTCCAACTCCTCTAGATATAAGGTTAGGTTATTTATTTGAAAATTTTCTTGCTTTTTTTTTTTTTAAGATTTTATTTATTTATTTGACAGAGAGAGATCACAAGTAGGCAGAGAGGCAGGCAGAGAGAGAGGAGGAAGCAGGCCCCCTGCTGAGCAGAGAGCCCAATGTGGGACTCGATCCCAGGACCCTGAGATTATGACCTGAGATCATGACCTGAGCCGAAGGCAGGGGCTTAACCCACTGAGCCACCCAGGCACCCATTTTTCTTGCTTTTTTTTTTTTTTAAAGATTTTATTTATTTATTTGATAGAGAGAGATCACAAGTAGACGGAGAGGCAGGCAGAGAGAGAGAGAGAGAGGGAAGCAGGCTCCCTGCCGAACAGAGAGCCCGATGCGGGACTCGATCCCAGGACCCTGAGATCATGACCTGAGCCGAAGGCAGCCGCTTAACCCACTGAGCCACCCAGGCGCCCTTTTCTTGCTTTTTGAAGTCCGTCTGTATTGCTATAAACTTCTCTCTCGCAGCTATTTTGCTGCATCCCAAAGGTTTTGAACCATTGTGTTTTCATTTGCATTTGTTTCCATGTACTTTTTTATTTCATCTTTTATTTCCTGGTTGACCCATTCATTGTTTAGTAGCATGGTATTTAACCTCCTTGTATTTGTGGTCTTCCCAGATTTTTTTTGTAGTTGACTTTCAGTTTCATAGTGTTGTATCAAGAAAAGATACACACACAGCATGACTTTGATCTTTTTAAATTTGTGAAGGTTTATTTTGTGACCTAACCTGTGATCTTTTCTGGAGAATGTTCCATGTGTACTTGAAAAGATTCTGTATTCTGCTCTTTGAGGATGGAATGTTCTGAATATATCTGTTAAATCCATCCGGTACAGTGTGTCATTCAAAGCCATTGTTGTCTTGTTGATTATCTGTTTCGATAATCTGTCCATTGAGGTAAGTGGGGGGTTAAAGTCCCCTAATATTATCCGTTATTATCGATTAGATCTTTTACATTTGTTATTAACTGTTTTATGTACTTGGGTGCTTACATGTTGAATGCATAAATTTTGACAATTCTTATATTCTCTTATAGGATTGCCCCTTTATTATTTATTATGTAATGCCCTTCCTTGTAGCTTATTATAGTCTTTGTTTTAAAGTCTATTTTGGGGACACCTGGGTGGCTCGGTGGGTTAAAGCCTCTGCCTATGGCTTGGGTCATGATCCCAGAGTCCTGGGATCAAGCCCCACATCGGGCCCTCTGCTCATAGGGGAGCCTGCTTCCTCCTCTCTCTCTCTCTGCCTGCTTCTCTGCCTACTTGTGATCCTTGCTTGTCAAACAAATAAATAAACTCTTAAAAAAAAAAAAAAGTCTGTTTTGTCTGGGATAAGTATTGTTGCTCTGGCTTTCTCTTGACAAGCCTTTGCATGATAACTGTTTCTCCATCCCCTCACTTTCCCTGGCTGGTGTCTTAAGGTCTAAAATGGGTCCCTTGTAGGGAGCATATAGTTGGGTCTTCTTTTCTCATCCATTCTGTCACCCTGTATTTTTTGACTAAAGCATTTAGTTCATTTACATTCGAAGTAACTATTGATAGATCTATACTTAATGTCATTTTATTGCTTGTTTGTTGGTTGTTTCTGAAGATATTCTCTCATCCTTTCTTGTCTTTTTCTCTTTGATAGCTTGCTGGTTTCCCTTAGTGATATATTTGAATTTACTTCTCTTTATTCTTTGCATATTTATTAGTGGTTTTTGATTAGTGGTTCCTATTAGGGCAATACATAACATCGTCTTACAACAGTCTGTATTAAGTTCATGGTCGTTTAAGTTTGAACCCATTCTTTATTCCTTTCCTTCCCACATTTTGAGTTTATGATGTAATATTTACATCTTCTTTATTTTGTGAGTTTCTCGACTGTTTTTACAGAAGTATTCATTTTTATTGCTTTTGTATTTCTTCCCTTCATACCATCCTTTTTAGTCTTTCCTTTCCATTGAAGTCACCTTTAATATTTCTGGCAGGGCTGGTTTAGTGATAAGCTCCTTTAGTTTTGTTTGCCTGGGTGAATATTTATCTCTCCTTCTTTTTTATTTTTTAATAAGTATTTTATTTATTTATTTGAGAGAGAGGGCGCACAAGCAGGGTGTGGGGTGGGGAGGGGCAGAGGGAGAAGCAGGCTCCCCGCTGAGCAGGGAGCCTGACTCGGGGCTTGATCCCAGGACCCTGAGATCATGACCTGAGCCAAAGGCAGACACAGTAAAGATGGGAAAATGCCTCATTTCGGTTAGATCATTTAAATGACACCTATTGGGGTGCCTGGGTGGCTCAGTGGGTTAAAGCCTCTGCCTTCAGCTCAGGTCATGATCTCCGGGTCCTGGGATCGAGCCACGCATTGGGCTCTCTGCTCAGCGGGAAGCCTGCTTCCTCCTCTCTCTCTGCCTGCCTCTCTGCCTACTTGTGATCTCTCTCTGTCAAATAAATAAATAAAATCTTTTTTAAAAAATGAGTTTTCTATATTGTATATTTCTATCACTAGTTCAACTTTGATGAAAGTATTTCTTTGATTTGTAGAAAACCCAGTTTTGTTGTGTTAGCTTAGCTATACCACTGCCAGAAATCAGTCTAGAATGCATTTTTCATGCCTAATGACAAATTAAATGTGCAATTGAACATGATCTGGGTATCTTTTTCAATAACTCTGGACATTAGTTTTGTTATGTGTTTTCTTTCTCTGGAATTTTCTAGTTGAGGATTAAGAGAATGGGAAGCTGGTGTGTAGGGACATAATTAGTGAGAATGTGAAGTAGTAGGGCCTTTTTGGAGGTCAGCTTTGCAATGAATATCAATGTTTAAGAGACAGGTATCCTTTGAGCTAGTTATTCTACCTCCAAGAATCTGTCTTATAAAAACACCATGGTACAAAGATATACATAGCAGTGGTGTCTGCAGAGGAGGAAATGGGTAGCTAGAATGTGTCAGAAGGACAAATAAACACATCCTCTGGAAAACCATGCAGTCTTTAGGAAAATATAGTAGCTTTCTTGGTTGCAGCACATATTTACAAAACTACATATATATTTTTATCCCATTTGTGTGAGAAAAAAAATGTGTATTTCTGAGGGTTTGTGTCCATGTGGATGTGTTTACATTTTTTAAATAAGATTTTATTTATTTATTTGACAGAGATCACCAGTAGGCAGAGAGGCAGGCAGAGAAAGAGGGGGAAGCCGGCTCCCCGCCGAGCAGAGAGCCTGATGCAGGGCTTGATCCCAGGACCCCGAGATCATGATCTGAGCCGAAGGCAGAGGTTTAACGCACTGAGCCACCCAGGCGCCCCTACATTTTTAACTGTGACAAAAAAGACATAAAGTTGATCATCGTAGCCATGTCTAAGTGCACAGTTCAGTGGCATTATACATACTGATGTTGTGGGCAGCCTTCACCACCATCCATCTCCTGAACTTTCTTTCTCCTACAGATCTGAAATTCTGTCCCTATGAAACACAGCTCCCACTTTCTCCTCCCATTCCATTTTCTGTCTCTAGTATTCCGACCACTTGAGGGACCTCATAGAAGCGGGATCATACAGTATCTGTCCTTTTGTGGCTGGTTTATTTCACTGGGCATAATGTCCTCAAGGTTTATCTATGTTGTAGCAGGTCAGAACGTCCCTCCTCCTTGAGGCTGAATGACATTCCCCTACATGGATGGATCATGGTGTTCATCCATTCATCTGTCAGTGGGCCCTTGGGTTGCTCCCACCTTTTTGAATATTGTACATAATCCTGCTATGGATACAGTATAGAGATATTTCCTAGAAAACTTGCTTTTCACTCTGATTCGATTTGCTTAGAAAAAGATCTGAAAAGGTGGAGAACACAGTGAACTCCGGAAAATGACACCAGGGCAGCAGGTGAAGGTGGCCCTTTGACTTATTTCAGGCTCTCACTGTTGTACTTCTTTTTTTTTTTTTTTTTTTAAGATTTTATTTATTTATTTGACAGACAGAGATCACAAGTAGGCAGAGAGGCAGGCAGAGAGAGAGGAGGAAGCAGGCTCCCTACCGAGCAGAGAACCCCAATATGGGGCTCGATCCCAGGACCCTGGGATCATGACCTGAGCCGAAGGCAGAGGCTTTAACCCACTGAGCCACCCAGGCGCCATGTTCTACTTTTTTTTTCTACAGTAAGCATTAGGTTTTGTTTATAGCTGGTAAATTATGAAATCACTAACTATCATGCATTTGGTTTGTGCTATATCAAAAAGGCAGCAACCCCTTTACCAGAAATACCTGCCCGTGTTTTGAAAGAATGTCGGTTGAGACTGAAACAGAACCCCGGCAAGGACGTCTTCGAGGAATGCACGAGGTAAGCAGCCCATGCCACCCCACACAGCCATGTGGCTGACAGCAGACGGGGGCTTACAGGGCCGCTCTCTGCATGACACCAGCTCTTACTACAGAACTTTCCCAGTTAATACAGTCACTTTCACTGGAGAGATGTGCATGAGGGGTGATAATTACACAGATGGAAGGGACGCACTGAAGTGGGTCACATCATGGAGACCCAGTGTTTGTGTGTAGCTTTGTGGGTCCCTGACCCTCCAGTCGGCCTTCTGAAATATGTGTGTCTGGGATGAAAGGATACCCATAAAGTGTTATTTTTTAAAGCCCTAGGCACTTGCATGTTTTCTCTAGATGTTTGCAATAACAGACAAGAAAATTCCAAGTGAAAGCACTTTGACTAAATCTGTCTTCTGATGTACACAGGGAGAAAGAATGGTTTCTAGACTGATCTGGCCCAGAATACGGAGTCCTCTGCCCAGTCAGGCAGCATTCGGGTGTCATTTCTCCTAAGGTCCATTCAACAGAGGCTGGTTCATGCTGGTTCTCTGTCCAGTGCTGTGTCCATTTCCTGGGGCGGCCATCACAAAGTTCCACAAACTTTGGTGGCACAAAACAGTAGAAATGTATTCTCCGGGCTCCTGGGGGGCTTAGTCAGCTCAGGCCATGGTCCCAGGGTCATGGGAAGGAGTCTTACATTGGGCTTCTGGCTCAGCCGGGAGCCTGCTTCCCCTTCTGCCTCCTCTCCTCTCCTCCCTGCTACTCGTTCTCTCACTGTCTCTGTCTTGCTCTCAAATCAACAACAGAAATTTATTCTCACAGTTCTGGAAGCTGGGAGTCTGAAGTCAGGCCTCTTGAGGACAGGATCTTTCCTTGTCCCTGCTTGTCTCCCTAGTGTTTTTGGGCCTGCAGCTGCAGCATTTGAGCCTCTGCTATCTTTGTCCTTGTGTTCTCTCCTCTTCTTAGAAGAGCATTAGTCCCATTGGATTAGGGCCAACTCCACTCCGGTATGACCTCATCTTAACTCATGGTATCTGTAAAGACCCTTATTCCAAGTAAGGCCAATATTCAGACACCAGGATTAGGACTCAACATATTTGTTTGAGAGAAGCATTTCAAGTCATGATAGTTTGCTTCTTTGGGTCGAGGTTATGCTAGAGAACAAGATAAAACATTGCGGACTGAGTTTTCGTTCCTACGGGCCTTAAAATAGGAATTGCAGAGCCTCAGTTTATTGTTATTTTTTCGGAAAATATTAAGCACCTATTTTGCGCTGTCATTGATCTAGTTTTCAGGAGTAAAATGATAAGCAAGGATGAGTTGATTCTCTACTTATAGGGAGCTAATACCAAGTGGAATGATAGAGAAATTTGTGTCAGTTTCCTATTGGGGCCATAACAGATTGCCACAGACTTGATGGCCTAAGACAACACACATCTATGTTCTTCAGTTCTGGAGGTCAGAAGTCTGAAAGCAGTATCGCTGGGCAGAAATCATGTTGTCCGCAGGGCCTTGCTCCATTGAGGATCTAGGGGAAAATCCATTTTCTTGTGTTTTTTTCCGGCTTACAAGAGTACATTACTTGGCTCGTGGCCCCTTACTCCACGTTCAGAACCAGCCATACAGTGTCCTCAACTTTGTCTCTGCTTCTGACTTTTGGAAGACTTTTTTTACTCTATACGTCCACATCTCCCTTGGCCTCCCTCTTTCAGTGACATGTGATGGCATTTAGTGTCCACTCAGATAATCCAGGATTATTTTCCTATCTCAGGCTCCTTAACTCAGTCATCTGCAGAATCTCTGTTGCTAGGAAGGGCGATAGTCACAGGCTCCAGGAATGGGGACCTGGGTATGTTTGGGTCATTGATTATTCAGCCTACTGTAGGCGCTGAGTAAGTTGCCAGGGAGGGAGTGCTGAGGGCATGTCTCCTAACCTGGGGCCCCGAGAAGAGCCTTCACAGAGACCTTTCCCTGCAGGCTGAGGAGGAGGCCAGGGAGCACAGAGACCTGCAGGGGAGGGGCTGGTCAAGGATTGCTGCTGCTTCACCCCAAGAGGGCCAGGGAGAGGGTCCTCATGGTTCCCTCTCCCTGGTCCTTATTCCCAGGTACCCTTTCTGTCACTTGGCAAGTGTTCACACAGGAGTCCTCACATGACCTTCTGGAGGTCAACCCTCATTTGACAGAAGAGGAATGGAGGCCCAGGGAGCCAGGGAGAGCAATTAGAGTGACCCATTTCACTGTGGCAGTTGTTCAGGTGATGGTGGCCTAGCCTGCCTAGTGATAGTCATCATGGAGACAGATGAATGGATTTCAGAGAAATCCGTGAGGCTGCTGGGCTAGGGAGGACAATACAGTTTCTTTGGGGACACATTTGAATTTGAGTTCTTTTCTGGACATCAAGCAGAGCTGAGATGTTAGCAGCTGCAACTGGGGTGTTCCTGGAGAGGAACAGGAGGCAGGATCTGGGGTCATAGCCCCTGTGCAGATGTGACCAAGGCCGTGGGGGTGGAGGCAAGACCTGGGCATATGCACAGAGTGGAGATTGAAGAGAGGAGTGCACTGAGAGCAGATAGGCACAGCCTCCCTTCTTCTCTCCCTCTGCATCCCTCTGCGCCTACTGCCTGGTTCTGTCCCCTCCCTCCAGTACAGGGCCCCAAGCTGAAACTGCACTGGGGGAGGGAGGGGACAGATGCCAGACAGAGTGACAGTGGCACAAGAGGTCACATACCTGTTCTGAAGAGGCCAAGGGCGGGGTCCAGCAGGGACAGGGATAGGGTGGGAGGCTTCAGGAGAACAGAGGTGTTTGTAGTAGCAGTGCATTGCGGTGCGGTGCACGGGGAGAGAGGCCCATTCAGGGACCAAGAGCAGGAATTGCATTTTGACTCATATGCTAGTACTTTTAAAGCTCTTTCCTGTTTATATTTAATGCCCAAGGAGGTCTTAAGCACATGGTCTGATCTTGATGTTTCAGGACACTAGGACACCGAGATTTGAATTCATTCATTCATTCAACAAATAATCCTGAGGGCCCATTACGTGCTAAGTACTGTCCTAAAAGCTTAGGATAATGGGGAAACACTACAGACAATTCCTGTCTTCATGCAGTTCACTTGTGGGAGGGAATGGCTTACCTGGCCTGTGCACCAGGAGTGTCTGGAGCTAGCTGTAGCATGGGCAAGATGCTCATTCCCTTAGTGAGAATGTCAAATGACCAGCTCCATACGCCCTAGATAAACCGTTTTTTTTTTTTTTTAAAGATTTTTATTTATTTGACAGAGAGAGATCACAAGTAGGCAGAGAGGCAGGCAGAGAGAGAGAGAGAGGGAAGCAGGCTCTCCGCCGAGCAGTGAGCCCGATGCGGGACTCGATCCCAGGACCCTCAGATCATGACCTGAGCTGAAGGCAGCGGCCTAACCCACTGAGCCACCCAGGCGCCCCATAGATAAACCGTTTTAACCTGTCTTTCTACCGGGCAGTTGTGCGGTATTGGACTAGAGCCCTCCTCTCTGGCTGGCAGCAGCCTCCTTCTCTGAAAATGGATAAGATGGGCTGTTCTCTGAGGCTAGTAATCTCCAGTCAACTTTTACTGGTTCTTGTTGGTTATTCCCATGAGTGGAATATGAGGGTTTGTGCCGTGGGCCTCCTTTGCGAGAAGGCGTTGCTTGTTTGACCGCTTCTCTGGTAGAGCAGACAGGCATGGCCTCGGGTCTCTGATGACTGTAGTTTTCGTGTTTCGTAGTGAGAAGTAAATATATTAGCTATACTGGACTTATAGTTAAAAAAATGATGATAAAAAATAAAAGAATCAAAATTCTCCTTGGCTTCACGTGAGCCATTTGTGAAACTGGAAGGGGCCAATCTTTGAGCGCATGCCTTTGCTCTTCCAAGTTTTCTCCCCAGTATGCACACATCCTGAGCTCCTTCCTGTACCTGTGCGGTGAGAGACCTGCCATGGTAACAACAGACAGGGAGGCTTAGGAACTGAGTTACTCCGCCTAGTGACAGGAAGTGGCCATGACCATTATCCTTATCCGGCAGCTTGGGGGATGGAGACCAGAGAGGTTTGGTAACCTGCCCCAGGCCTTTCAGCGGGTGGGAGGCAGGCTGCTTGAGGACAGAGCAGCCAACATCCGCAACGGATGCATTCGCCGAGAAGGGCCATCACCAACCTGGTTTGCATGCCGCTTTTGCGAAGATCCCACTTTTTGGTGCCATTTTCATTTTGCAGAAACTGCTAGAAAAAATCTAAGAATTCCTAAGTAGTCACTTCAGATACTGTGTTTTTGCCCTCTTGGATGTTGATGTTAGTTTGTAGACACGGGGAAGAGCACCAGATCCCGTAGGCCCTTGTGATGGCGTCTCCTAGGGGTGGCACCTGTGTGGGGCACATCCACACCGTGGGCGTAGGCCTGTCTGGCTCCAACACCTCAGCTTCTCCCCTCCTGTGCACAACAGTGGGCGTCAGCAACTGGAAGAACATGGTTGTGATCAGTCACTCTGTGCTGCCCAGAGTATTCCTTTGTGATTTAGAATTACCAAAGAACTGCATCTTGTTTCAGAGATGTGTGTTTCCCTGGTGTAGAGATCAGCAGCTATGGAGTGGAGGGTATGTCCCCTGTGCTCTGAGACAGAGTGCCAGCAGCCAGGCTGCCCCTGTGCCACATCTCAGGTCGTCAGTCATTTCCGCGTGGCTGTGCCTCTTCGTAGGCAGTGTGCGGCAACACTGCCCCGTCCATGTTTCCTGAGGATGACGGGAGTAGGGCAGAGCCTCAGTAAAGGATCCTGGGCTGAGGGTCTGGCCCAACCCCTGGAAGACACCCTAGAGACAGGAGCAGGATGGAAGGGGATAGCCACAGGCTGGAGACAGTCCCCTGTGCTGACATACTTACAGGCAGCAGAGCAGGACCTCCTCCAGGAGCAGCTTCACTGGGGCAAGGCAGGCCATCTATCATTGGCCTTTTCAAGGTCACTGCCAGAAGCACATTATTTCAGTCTGTCTAGCTGCTGTAGCAGATACCACAGACAGGGAGACATCTGTCTCCCATAGCCCTGCAGGCTGGAAGCCTGTGGCCAGGGCGCCAGCGTAGTCCAGCTCTGGGGAGGCCCCTCTTCAGCATTCTGTGGCCTCATGTGACAGGAGGGACTGGGGAGCTCTCTGGGGTCTCTTTCATAAGAGCCCAAATCCAAATCCATTCAGAGAGGCTCCACCTTCCAAATACCATCACCCTCAGATTTAGGTTTCAGCCTAGGACTTCTGGGGGGACACACACTCAGTCTGCAGCACACATCATCGTGACTCACCATTCCGAAAGCCAGCCACCCCTGTGCCAGGGAATACGCACATCTCATTTTCAGCTGTGGAAAGTACACACCATGAATAACAAAGACCGATGTCCGCAAGCCCCTGAGGTCATGCGGGGGAAGTCACGCTGCTTAGAGGGCTGGCCTGGCGGCAGGGCAGAAGGGTCCTTTCCTGCCCCTAGGTCTGGGCTGTGTGTCCGCACAGGGCTACCTGTGCTGTCGCTGGGATCCAGCTCTCTAGTGTGGACGACATTTCACTTCCTAGCACTTGCAAGCTGGTTTCCTGATTTCTCATTTTACCTCTAGCCTTAGGTTCTTCACTGATATGTCTGTTCACCAAATCTGTTCGTATTTTTAACCCTCTGATTAGGCACTTTTCCAATTCCGTCCTGTTGTTCAAGAACGGGGTGGTATACATGACCATGTCAGACTACCCACAGGTCTGGCTCCTGCTCTGTGTATCCACTTCAAGATAGGGACTTAAAAGTCACTCATATTTAAATAAGTTTTAGTTCTTAGCCCTCAGTCTGTTTTGATTAGCTCACCTGACTGATGGCGGTTTATTCCTTATATTCTAACTCAGTGCCTGTCACTGGCCAGCTGCTGTGCCAGGCTCTGGCGAACAGGGACCTTAGCAGGATCCACTGCAGGAACAAGGACTTACAGAGTTCCCTGCTGTTCTGGCTTATTTCCATATTGTAAACCTTCCTTGCCCCAAAAGCCTTCTTCCTCACTTTGGATTCCAGAGTACTGATGCCGCATAATGAACATAAATGTTTCCTTTAGACTCCCTGCTGTTTTCTGAAAGAAGCTGTAGTGAGAGGCAGCACAGCTGCCTTAGTGGGGAGCCTCAGGATGGGGCTCAGCACTGTCTGCTTGTCCCTCTCTCTCTCTCAAAAAAATAAATTAATTAATTAAATCTTTTTAAAAAGGTGTGTGCAGGGGCGCCTGGGTGGCTCAGTGGGTTAAGGCCTCTGCCCTCAGCTCAGGTCGTGGTCGCGGGGTCCTGGGATCAAGCCCCTCTTCGGGCTCTCTGCTCAGTGGGGAGCCTGCTTCCCTTCCTCTCTCTGCCTGCCTCTCTGCCTACTTGTGATCTCTGTCTGTCAAATAAATAAATAATTAATTAATCTTAAAAAAAAAAAAAAAATGTGTTCAGTAGGTTTATTTCTTGGACTAGACCAGTGGGGCAGAGTCTGTTGTTTTTGAGATGAGGAGTATTAGGAAGTGAAACTGACAAGCACTGGTAAGTAGTCATCAGCTTATTCATTTATACAGACTGAAATAGACAATTATATTAGAATAAGTTGATATTGTGTGCTCATTCTCATGGAAATGCGCAAACACCTCTGCAAGGATGATTTAACCAAGTCGACAATATCAGAATCTTTGCCCTGGTCCATAAAGACTTGGAGTTGGGCTGCTCAGGTGCTCAGAAGGCAAAGGTGTTCCTAAAGGCAGGGAGCAGGGCCTCCCTCTCGCTCTACTGCGACAGGAGGAGGTGGTTGAGGGAGCATGCAGAACACTGCTCAGGTCTCCAAATATATGTAGCAGCAGTGTCAGATCTTCTGATATTTGGACACCTTCTGATGTCTATTGCACTCTTAAAAATGATTGAGGACCCAAAGAACTTTTGTGTATGTGGCTTACATTTGTTTTTTTTTAAGATTTTATTTTTGGGGTTACCTGGGTGGCTCAGTGGGTTAAAGCCTCTGCCTTCAGCTCAGGTCATGATTCCAGGGTCCTGGGATCAAGCCCCACATCAGGCTGTCTGCTCGGCAGGGAGCCTGCTTCCTTTCCTCTCTCTCTCTGCCTGCCTCTCTGCCTACTTGTGATCTCTGTCTGTCAAATAAATAAATAAAATCTTTTTAAATTTTTTTTTAATTTTTTACCTGACAGATCACAAGCAGGCAGAGGCAGGCAGCTAGAGAGAGGGGGTTCAGGCTCCCTGCTGAGCAGAGAGCCTGATGTGGGGCTCAATCCCAGGACCCTGAGACCAGGACCCTGAGACCAGGACCTGAGCCAAAGGCAGAGACTTGACCCACAGAGCCACCCAGGCATGCCTTTGGCTTACATTTTTAAAAAAGACACAAACCTTCCACTAGCCATCAGAGCAATGATGTCACATGTCTTGTGCTTCTGGAAAACCCCTCTGTGAAAACAAGGTTTTTGGTTTTTAAAGGCACATGATGTCTTAGCATGATCACAAATATAGTTACATTGTTAACCCCACCCCCCAAGTCCATAGGGATCCTTAGAACACATTCTGAGAATCACTGTGCTATAATATTAGTTAGGCCAAGAATTTTTTAATAACCTCCTTTAACAAAATAAAGTAAAATCAAGTGGCTTGCTAAGAATTCTAACAGTCAGTAAAAATGCTGGAATTATTCCCAAGCCTCTTGAGTCTAGTAGCAGGTCTAGTAGCAGCTCCCAATGAAAACTATGATCTTTTCCCATTTGGGTTTTTGTCCATGCTTGGGAGATCCTTTCCTTCTTCCTTCATCTGGTTGACTTCTACTTCAACTCAGACACCACCTTCACCAAAGTGTCCTGAGTATATTTTCTCCCAGGGGAGGTGTTCTGGGAACGCCAGGCACTGAGCCACCCAGGTGCCCCTAATGAACTGTTTTAAATAATAGACTACATTCTGTCCCTTACCTACTCTACAAATAAGAATTTTATTACTTCTGTAATAGATATAAAATAATATTTATATATAATAATAATATAAAATGTATACATTTTGTAATAATATACAATTGTATAAATTTTATAAAATTCTAAATAAAACTTTAGGAGCATGGCTAATTGTTAAAATTTCTTCTGGAAATATATAGCATAAAATAGTTCATTGGAGGGTGCCTGGGTGGCTCAGTGGGTTAAAGCCTCCGCCTTTGGCTCAGGTCATGATCTCAGGGTCCTGGGATCGAGCCCCACATTGGGCTCTCTGCTTGGTGGGGAGCCTGCTTCCCTTCTCTGCCTGCCTCTCCATCTACTTGTGATCGCTCTCTGTCAAATAAATAAAATCTTAAAAAATAAAAATAAGGGGCGCCTGGGTGGCTCAGTGGGTTAAGCCGCTGCCTTCGGCTCAGGTCATGATCTCAGGGTCCTGGGATCGAGTCCCGCATCAGGCTCTCTGCTCAGCAGGGAGCCTTCTTCCCTCTCTCTCTCTCTCTCTCTGCCTGCCTCTCCATCTACTTGTGATTTCTCTCTGTCAAATAAATAAATAAAATTAAAAAATAAATAAATAAATAAAAATAAAAACATAGTTCACTGGGTGCTTTAGTCTCAATGTTAAAAAAAGGTTCTGTCACATATTAACATTTTCTACAATATGACTATTATAATCATTTAGATACTCATTCTAATCTTATATACCAAATGTTTACCAACCCTACTGAAACACAGGCGCTTGGATGCATGTGTGCACGCGCACACACACACCCCTTGAATACATATATATAAAAAGAAACTTTGAGTTTGGGAGGGTAAACAATTTCATTTCTTTTGAATTCTTGCCTTCATATTTTTACTGATAACATCAGAAATGAATGTGGAATTCTATAATTGCAAAATTTGATGTATTTAATTATGTAAAATGATTGACTTCCCATACCCAGTGTTGATGAATATGCTGAAACAGTTATTTTCATATTGTAATGCAATAAATGTATATAATTACGTAAAATCTTTTTCTAGAATTGTCCATAATTACTTAAGTGGAGAACCATTTGAAGCATACAAAGAAAGCTCATATTTTTCTCGCTTTCTACAGTGGAAATGGTTGGAAAGGTATGTTCTGATTTAAAATTCAACAAAAACAAGTAGTAACTTCTCACAATATATACTGATTAATGTATACTTTTCCATCTCTCAAGATAATATTGGAAATCTTGGGCTGGATATGGTATTGCACAGAAATTATTAATATGTGTTATGTAATTTCTTCTGATTTAGTTAACTCTTTTCTCTCCTTTTAAAATCACAGTCAGCCCTATGGACACAGTAGTTAGAAAATAAAACATATTCTAGATTCACAGAAATAGAACCTGAAGTGCACTGGTTCGGTCTTGCGGGACTAGCCGCATAGATTCAGTCAAGGGACTTGACTTTCATGAGCGTCAGGTCCCTGAAAACAGAGGTAATTCTAGAGCTGCCTACGAAGGGCATGCTCAGTCAGTGTGGTTTTGACAATGGCTATTGATTGGTTAGATTTCCAGTTCTGCTTCATTCGAGTTTCTTTTGAGATGTTGAGTATCAACACCTGGGTTGAGGTTCTTTTCCCATAGGGCACTGCGCTGTAGATTGTTGCTTTCCTCCGAGGCTCTCCCATAGGCCCGATACATACCATGTCGTGATGGGGACTAGCTGCTGACCTTCCTTTAACTAGTCAGGGTAATCGGACCGTTCTAGATCTATCTTCAGTGTTTTCAGTCAATTTTCAATGTTAGCATTTGCTTATTTCTCTCTCTCTCTTTTTTTTTAAGATTTTATTTATTTATTTGACAGAGATCGCAAGGAGACAGAGAGGCAGGCAGAGAGAGGGGGAGGGAAGCAGTCTCCCTGCTGAGCAGAGAGCCTGATGCAGGCCTCTGAGATGATGACCTGAGCGGAAGGCAGAGGCTTTAACCCACTGAGCCACCCAGGTGCCCCTGCTTAATTCTCTTAATGTCATGGAAGGAGTCCCACTGAGGAAACCCTTGCCTCAGGCACTCCCTTTGAACAGCGCAGTGTCATAAGGAAGGCCAGGACAGGAGCTAGGTAGGCTTTTGGCTTTTAAAATAACAATGTGATGTGACACCTGAAACTGAAGCTTTTATTTATTTATTTTTTTAAATTAGGCAACCAGTAACAAAGGACACATTTAGACATTACAGAGTTCTAGGAAAAGGCGGATTTGGTGAGGTAAGTAATACGGGAATAGCTATAAGCAATACTTCTAGAAAAGTAAAACAGCAAGGTACCTGAGAGACATGAATGTGTCAGCTTTACCAATACCTTTATTTCCTTACTGGGTATTTTGGGAATGATTTAGCCAATCATGAGAATTAAGATTGAAACTTCAAACAAAAGTACTTTGCTACCTGATTTTAGAAGATTCAGATCTTCATGATTTTTTTTTTCACTATATGTTTCTTAAAAAGTTATTTCCCCGCATCCGATTATTTGACATTCAAGCTCAGTTTGTCCTGATGGAAAAGATGTTTCTTTCCATATTGCCAAATTTCTTTTTAAAAAAAATTTTTTTAAATTAACATATAATGTATTATATGCCCCAAGGGTACAGGCTTACACGCTTCACAGAACTCACCATATCACATACTCTCTGCAATGTCCATAGCCCAGCCACACTCTTTATACCCCCTCCCCTGGCTACCCTTAGTTTGTTTTGTGAGATTAAGAGTGTCTTATGAGTTTGTCTCCCTCCTGATCCCATCTTGTTTCATTTTTTCCTTCCTTACCCCCCAAAATCCCCCACTTAGCCTCTCAAATTCCTCATTTTGGGGAGATCATATGATAATTGTTTTTCTCTGATGACTTATTTTGCTCGCATAACACCGTCTAGTTCCATCCACGTTATTGCAAACGGCAAGATTTTATTTCTTTTGATTGCCGAATTTCTGTTGCTCTATTACCATAATTTAAAACTAGCCTAAAAGCTGATGTAGTACAGAGTATATTATTGAATGTGCTTATTAATCTCAACTCTATGTGGACATGTATGTGCTTCCACACCTATATCAAAAGATACTAGAAAATGTGTAAATTTAGGAAAATCCTAAGAAAACTACTTAGGTAGTTGGTGGTAGATGGTTGGTTGGTAGATGATCCAGTATGATGGCTCTCCTAGATAGAGACTGTTGTGCAGATCGGACAAAGAATCACAGGCAGTTCTGGTTAGGTCATTAAAAGAGGTGTTAATTGCCTCATTTATTGTCTGGAGTGCTCATATTCAGTGCCAGCTTGTGATTGAAATCACCCATGCTCCCAAATTCCCAGGGAAGGCCTAAACCAAAGCCTCAGAGATCCCTCAACGTGCATTAGGAAGCAGACCTAAGAGGCCTCATCCCACAAGGGAGGCCTATCCTCCATCTAGGCTCCGGTATAGAGAGACATCGGCTCACATCACCATTACTCAGGGGAAGAAGAGCAGTGTTGTGCCTGACACAGTTCTGGAGACCTGTTGGAGCATTTCCAGTGAGCCGTCCACACACTTGCTATAACCGTTCCAGGCCAGAGATTCTGTAAGAAATGCATCCTCTGCTTGAATACCTCCTCAAGCAGACAATTTACTCGTGCTTTTTAATTTGTGCTAGTCTGCCTTTCGTGATGTCCAAATGTGGAACTCAGATTCTGTCCAAGAACAGAGGATGGTCCAAGCTCTTGTGTTTACAAAAGAATGTAGTTCTAGTTAGAGCCACATGGAGGTTTTAGCCATGGACGCAGTAGTAACGTGTTAGCAAATTTTAACTGTTGTGAAAGACTTGGTGTATTTATATTTATAGATTATTTTTTTTAACACATTTACTTGTGTTTCCACACAAAAGATTGTACGGATGGATACACAGTTCTGGTTTTTCACAAACCTGTTCTTGACGTGCCATTTGTTACACTGAGTCTGTGGGGGAGCAAATAGTCCGTTTCCATTGTGTGTCCCTGTCAGAGGAAGCCCCGTGACCCTAATGCAGACAGCCTCAATGCCTTTGAAGTCCAAATTCCAGTGGTGGATTTACTTTTTCCAAATGCTAACACCTCTTTCAGTGAGTTTGCTAGGACAAACATTTTGGTCTTAGTTTGTTGACCACAGTGCTTTCCTAGAGGCTTCAAGTCCCCCGGAATAGATTTGTAGGGTCCTGCAGCGGCACCAAGGTTAAAGAGTTGGTGGTGTCTCTGCGCTCATGGCCGCAGAGGCAGCACAGATCCGTGGAGAGGACTCGTGGGCAGCAACTGGGCTTGCTTCCTGCTGTGTGACTGCAGCCTCCCCATTTCCTCCTCCCCATGACAGGGAGACGATCCCTGCTGCGAATGGTTCTTCGTGTCCAGATGAGAGTACAGTGTCCGGTCCTCTTACTTCTTCTCCCTTCTCTTTCTTTAACTTGGCAGTTCCACTTAAAAGAATCTGTGATAGGGGCGCCTGGGTGGCTCAGTGGGTTAAAGCCTCTGCCTTCAGCTCAGGTCATGATCCCAGGGTCCTGGGATCAAGCCCCAAGTCGGACTCTTTGCTCAGCAGGGGGCCTGCTTCCTCCTCTCTCTCTGCCTGCCTCTCTGCCTACTTGTGATTTCTGTCGTCAAATAAATAAATAAAATCTTAAAAAAAGAATTTGTGATAAAGAGATATACCAAGATTAATGTGTCAAGACTTAATGGTGAGAAAATGAGTAAATAAATTTTGGAGAAGTCAGATATTGGGAGAACTTTAATGGTGAGAAAACAGTCACACTGTAAGATGAAAACAGGAGATTATAAAATATTTTCTATTCTATAATATAAGGTCAGGTTCTCCACCCAAAATTTAGGAGGACTCACATGGCTACATGGTTATCTTGGAATTCCAGTGAGTTTTATCATTGTCCTTACTAGTACTTCTCCACAATGAACTTTATTTTCCACAATGAACTTTACATTTTATCATCAAGATCATGTTACTGATGGATTAAAATGATACATGTTTCATGTTTGCTTATAAGGAGACTGTATCTGTGTATGTGTGGTATGTACATGTGTTCTGCGTGTGAGGTGCATACGTGCCTGTGGTATGCGGTAGGTGTGTGTGGGGAGTGTGTGCATGTGTGTGTGTGCGGTGGGTATGTCTGAGGTGCGTGTGGTGAGTGTTTGTGTGGTATGTGTGTGGCAGGTGTGTGTAGGTGTGTGGTGTGTGTGTCTGTGTGTATGGGTGCTCGGGCAGTGGATGGGAATCAAAGGAAACAAGGTAGCCCCATGTTGATAGCCCAGAAGCTGTGGGATAGCTACTTGGGAGCTCATTATAGCCCCATCTCCACTTCTGTGATTTTGGACATTCTTTCCTAGTGGGAAGGTAAGTGATGTGTAAATGATATTTTAATAACTAAGCATGAAAGTGTATGAATTCTATGCAATATCTTTTCTTATATTCTTAAATTTTTAAAAGAAAGAGGAATCAGTTTAGTTTTGAACATTGTGGTCTTGTGCAAGGACTGAAGGACCCAGGGAGACCCTGGCTGACCCAACATGCTGTGATCACCTGTGGGCAGCAAGCAGAGCGTGACCCCTTCCTCCCCTGTCCAGTCCACTAGCCCCTTGCGACTCTTCACCGGTGGGGCTGATCCTGGAGAAACGGGGTTTGGTTGCTGGTGGTAGTGGTGATGTGGCGGCCTAAGAGGTGGCAGGTGTGTAGAAACCTTTTTTCCACTTTTTTAAAAACTAGGTTTGTGCCTGTCAAGTGCGAGCTACAGGAAAGATGTATGCATGTAAGAAGCTAGAGAAAAAAAGAATAAAGAGGAGGAAAGGTGAAGCCATGGCTCTCAATGAAAAGAGAATCCTAGAAAAAGTGCATAGCAGATTTGTAGTGAGTATCTGGGTTTAGTCCTTGCTGGGGATGGTGCGGTGAGGACCACTTTCCTGGGCATCCCTGCTACTGGGCCCACCGGCACTGCCTCCACGCCGGCAGGGGTGTGGGCTGGGCTGCCTGGGCTGGTGGTGGGGATGGAGACCGGGGACAGTCTGGTTGTGCTGGTGGCCTCTTCCCTATCCATTTCTTACTGAACACAAACACAAAACAGTGGGGCCTGGTCTGTGGGCTTCTCCTTACACCCCGCATCAGGCTGTTACCAGTCAGGGCCCTCCCCTCTCCCAGGAGGCAGTGCTCATCCTGGGCTGTGGGACCACTGCCTCTGGAGCCTGAAGGCACTGTCCTGAGTCCTTGTCTCGGTGAGACCGCAGTCTGACACCAGCCCAATGTACTGCTCACTTTCGGCTAGGGTTCCCCAAACGTATGGAGTGTCAAGTCCCACCTTCTCCGTGTCAGGCAGGGGTCAGACGAGCGGGGCTGGGGTGAAACCGGGACTCTCCCATGCCCTGTGCTGTGCATGAGGTGCTGTGATGTTCATCCCCAAACTTAGCTACTGTCCCCCACTTCGTGTCTCCTGGAGCATCTGTGGCAATAGGTGGGTCTGTGTGAAGGGGAGAGGGAAAGAAAACTTAGGAAAGGACTTGTGGTGTCATGCTTACTTCCTCCAAATCACTTCTGTCTTAGGACTGAGGTTTGCTGCTTTGTGCTGGGGGACAGACTTTGCACAGAGTGGCCTGCACTGCCGTCCTCTACATTTCCCTGTGGGCGTGACAGGTCTTTCCTCGTGCATTCCACGAAAATCTTTAATACAACTGGCTTGTCATGGAGTTCTTTCCAATATGTTTGTGTAACTACCTTGAAAAACAGAAATCCATAATCTACCTTTGTTAAAGGGACTTATTATGTTTATTATGGTTTATTCTGTTTAAAGGAAATATTTTTGTTTCTGTATTCTTGGCCTGTCCCAAGAAACCTGGAAATATTTTCCTTCATCCTTTTTTACCCTAAATGGGGAAAAATTAACAATATCTTGTTAATTTCAAGTGTACATCGTAGTGATTCCATATTTTCATGCATTTTGAAATGATCCCTGTGATAAGTCTAGTTACCATCTATCACCACTCTGTTATTCCAGTATTATCAACTATATTTCCTATGTTGTACATTACATCTCCCTGACTTATTTTATAACTAGAAGTCTGTACCTCTGTTTTTTAAAGTTTGCTTATTTATTTAAGTAATCTCTACATGCAACATTGAACACATGAGCCCGAGATCGAGTTGCATGCTCTTGTGAATGAGCCAGCCAGGTGCCCTGAGGTTTGTACCTCTTAATCGCTTCCGCTTCCTTTCTGTCCCCCAGCCCCTCCTGCTCTGTTAATCAACAGTTTGTTCTCTGCGCCAGAGTCTGTTTCGGTTTTGTTTATTAGTTTGTTTTGTTTTTAAGATTCTGCATATGAGTGAAAGTATATGGCATTTGTCTTTCTCTGGCTGACTTATTGCACTTAGTGGGCATCATACCCACTACGTTTGTCCACGTTTTGGAAGTGGCAAGATTTCATCCTTCTTTATGGCTGAGTCATATCACATTGTCTGTATGGACCACATCTTCTGTATCTTTTCATTTGTGGGTGGGCATTGAAGTTGCTCTCGTGTCTTGGTTGTTGTAAATAAGGCTACGATGAACCTAGGAGCGCAGATAACCTCTCTGGATCGGTGTCTTCATTTTCTTTGGATAAACACCTAGAGGTACAATTGCTGGATCATATGGTATTTCTGTTTTTTCTTTTTTTAAAGATTTTATTGATTTGTGAGAGAGAGACAGATAGTGACAGAGATAGCGAGAGACAGCACAAACAGGGAGGAGAGGGAGAAGCAGACTTCCCACTGAGCAGGGAGCCCGATGTGGGGCTCAGTCCCAGGAGCGTGGGATCATGACCTGAGCTGAAAGCAGATGCTTAACCAACTGAGCACCCGAGGTGCCCCTTGTTTTTCTTTTCTGAGCAACTTCCACACTGGTTTCCATGGTGGCTGCACCAATTTACATTTCCTCAACAGTGTACAAGGGTTCCTTTTCCTGCACATCCTTACCCACACTTGTTATTTCTTGTTCTTTTGATGCTAGCCATTCTGACATGCATGAAGTGACATCTCATGGTGGTTTTGATTTGCCTTTCCCTAATGGTTAGTGACGTTGAGAGTCTTTTCATGTGCCTATTGGCCATCGGTGTGTCTTCTTTAGAAAAACATCTGTTCGAGTACTCTGCCCATTTTCCCATCAGGTTATTTTTCATGTTAATTTAAAAAATATATTTTTAATATTATCCCCTTATCCGATACGTGATTTGCAAATTCTTCCATTCGGTGGGTAGCCTTTTCATTTTGTGGGTGGTTTCCCTCACTGTGCGGAAGCTTCTTAGTTTGTTGTAATCCCATTTATTTCAGCTTTTGTTGTTCTTGCCTCAGTAGACTGTGTCCTCCACCCCAAATATTGCTAAGACTGATGCCAAAGCACTTACTTCCTATGGTTTCTTCTAGGAGTTTTATGGTTTTACTTGTTATGTTCAAGTCTTTAATACATTTGGAGTTAATTCTTATGTGTAGTAAAAGGTAGTGGTCCCGTTTCCTTCTTCTGCATGTGGCTGTCCAGTTTTCCCAAAACAAGTTATTGAATGGACTCTCTTTCCCCCGTTGTATGTTCTTGCCTCCTTTGTCATATATTAATGGACTATATATATGCATTTATTACTGGGCTCTCTATTCTATTCCACTGATCTGTGTGGTTGTTTTATACCAATACCATACTATTTTCATTACAGCCTGGTAATACAGTTTGAGATCGGGGTCACGATGCCTCCAGCTTTGGTCTTTTTTCTGCAGATTGCTTTGGCTCTTCAGAATCCTGTTATTTTATACACATTTTAGGATTATTTGTTCTAGTTCTGTGAAAAATGCTATTGGTATTTTGATAGGAATTACACTGAATCTGTAGATTACTTTGGGTAATATGGGCATTTTAACAATATTAATTCTTCCAATCTGTGATGATGGTGTATCTTACTGTTTTTTTTTATGTTGTCTTCAATTTCTTTCTTCAGTCTCTTACAGTTTTCAGAGTATAGGTCTTTAACCTCCTTGGTTAAATTTATTCCTATGTATTTTATTACTTTGATACAATTGTAAATTGGATTCTTTTTTTTTTTTTAAGATAAGTTTATTTATTTGAGAGAGGGAGTGTGCACATGTGAGTGGAGAGAGGGACAGAGGGAGAGAATCTCAAGCAGACTCCCCACTGAGTGTAGAGCCTGATGTGGGGCTTGATCCCATAACCCATGAGATCATGACTTGAGCCAAAATCAAGAGTCGGATGCTTAACCAACTGAGCCACCCTGGTGCCCCTGGGATTGTTTTCTTAATTTCTATTTCTGACTGCTTGTTATTAGTGTATAGAAACACAACCTGCTTCTGTATGTTAATTTTGTACTCTGTGACTTTACTGAAGTTATTAATTAGTTCTCAGATCTCTTTGGTGGAGTCTTTTGGGTTTTCTATATATAACACCATGTCATCTGCAAATAATTTTACTTCTTCCTTTCAATTTAGATGCCTTTTATTTCTTTTTCTTGCCTAAATGCTATGGCTAGGACTTTCAATACTATGTTGAGTAAAAGTGTAAAGAGTGGGCATCTCTGTCTTGTTCCTTATCTTAGAGGAAAAGCTTATAGCTTTTCACCATTCAGGATAATGTTAGCTGTGGGTTTGTCATATATGACCTTTATTATGTTAAGGTATGTTCTTTCTATACCCACTTTATTGAGAGTTTTTATCATAAATAGGTACTGAATTTTGTCATAAATTTTTTCTGGATCTATTAAGATGACCATATGATTTTCATCTTTCATTTTGTTAATATGGTGTACCACCTTGATCTATTTGTGGATGTTAAACCATCCTTGCATCCCTGGAATAAATCCCACTTGATCCTTTTAATATATTTTTGAATTGGATTTAGTAATATTTTGTTGAGGATTTTTACATCTATGTTCACCAGGGATACTGGCCTGTAATTTTCTTTTTTTTTTGTAGTGTCTTCATCTGGTTTCAGTATCAGGGTGATTCTGGCTTTGTAAAATGAATTTGGAAGCCTTCCTTCCTCTTTCAATTTTTTTTAGTATAGTTTGAAAGGATAGGTACTAACTCTTCTTTAAATGTTTGGTAGGGGGGCGCCTGGGTGGCTCAGTGGGTTAAGCCTCTGCCTTCCACTCAGGTCATGATCTCAGGGTCCTAGGATAGAGCCCTGCATCAGGCTTTCTGCTCAATGGGGAGCCTGCTTCCCTGCCTCTCTCTGCCTACTTGTAATCTCTCTCTCTCTCTCTGTCAAATACATAAATAAAATCTTAAAAAAAAAATAAATGTTTGGTATGTGGTCCTGGGGTTTTGTTTCTTAGGAGTTTTAAAATTACTGCTTCAGTTTCATTACTGGTAACTGGTATGTTCATATTTTCTGTTTTTATGTGATTTGGTCATAGAAGATTGGGTTTCTAGGAACTTACCCATTTCTTCTAGGTTGTCCAGTATGTTGGTGTGTAATTGTTCATACTGATCTTTTATGATTCTTTGTATTTCTGTGGTGTCACCTGTAATTTCTCTTTCATTTCTAATTTTTAAAAGAATTATATATTTATTATTTATGAATCTAATTAGAAGTTTATTGATTTTATTTATTTTTTCAAAGAACCAGGCTTTAGTTTAATTGATCTTTTCTATTGTTTTTAATCTCTATTTCATTTATATCCACTCTGATCTTTATTATTTTCTCCTTCTACTAACTTTGGGCTTTGTTCTTATTCTAGTTCCTTTAGATATAAAGTGAGATTGTTTATTTGGCATTTTTCTTACTTCTTGGGGAAGGCCTGTGTTGTTATAATCTTCTCTCTTAGAGCTGCTTTTGCTGTGTCCCATAGGTTTTGAAAAGTTGATTTCCATTTTATTTGTCTGAATGTAGTTTTTGATTACCTCTGTGAGTTTTCCTTCATCCTTGATTATATTTTTTTCCTCTATGTTTACAGTTGATCAATGGGTCATGACCTGAACCTGTGTCAACCTCCTTCCCACAGCCCACCCTGGCTTGCCCACAACATGGTTATGCACAGGGACAGGTCAACACTTTTTATATAATTTATTGTGTATCTAGCCAAGTTATTAGATACAATACTAGCCACAAATACTTAGAAAATTAAAACTTGTAATTGATACCATTTACAATAGCATCAAGAAACATCATAATCTAGGCAAAAATATATTAAAAATGTGCAAAACTTCTACACTGTGATCTAAAATGCCATTACGAGAAATTAAAGAAGATGAAATAAATGGAAGGATACCAGGTTTATGGATTAGGAGATAAAATTTATGAAGATATTTGTTTTCCCAAATTGATAAATAGATTAAATGGATTAAATGCAGCCCCAATCAAAATCCCAGCAGGATGTGTGTGTGTGTGTGTGTGTGTGTGTGTGTGTGTGTGTAAATTGACCTACAAACCAACAGAACAGTGGGCAAAAAACTTGGACAGGTATTTCACACAAGTAGTTCCAAATGAATAAATATATGAAAAAGTATGACAAGTGTTTCCTGTATTTGTATATACAGAGAAATGCACATTAAAACCACAATAAGAGACAACTATTCCTTCAGCAGCATTGACTGACAACATGAAATGCTGGAAGGATGTGCAGGGGCAAGACCTCTCTTGCACTGTGGGGGAGGGGGTATTAATTTTAATTTAACTTGTATGCTGAACATGGGTGTTCTAGAAATGTGGAACATAAGTGCTCAACAATTAGAGCATACCTTTGATGAATCATGATCCCAAGTGTCTTTGTGAAGTTTTGCCATCTACCCACTTAGCTATAGAAAGTTCTCTCCTCTTAATATAGAACTCTGTAAGATCTTGGACAGCTAAAATGTCCAAGAAGCCCCAGATGCATGGAATGCATTTCGGTGAAGCATATGGGATTCGGGTGTTGTCGTGATAAACCTAACACGGAGTGTGTGAATAATGTTCACAAATAGAGGAAATCACCAAGGAATGAGCAGGTGTCTCTGCTTTGTTTTTTATTATGCTGTTGTCTTTAGGTTAGTTTGTGCTACACTTACGAAACCAGAGATTTCTTGTGCTTGGTGCTAACCATTATGAATGGAGGGGACTTGAAGTTTCACATCCACAACTTGGGCAACCCTGGCTTTGAGGAAGAGAGAGCTATTTTCTATGCCGCCGAGCTATGCTGTGGCTTGGAGGATTTGCAGAGGGAAAGAATTGTGTACAGGTAAGAACAGCATGAACTCCTGGGGCCTGGGAGACTGTTCATCCTGAGCTTTAGGCTCCCACCGGGCTCCCTCCAGCCACCCAGGTGCCTGGGCAGGAGGGCTGTGGTGGAGCCCTTGGTGGCCATACATAGGGTCTGGTCACTCCCACCGTTGGGAATATGGTCAATCAGCAGTGGACCTTGGTTTTCATTTTAGTTCTCTTTGATCTCTAGTAGGTCGGTTTTATTTGTTAAGTTGATCAAATATAGGCAGTGTTAACTCATGTAAGCATGAGAAGAGCCCATTTCTAAATTAGTTCTATTTAGGACTCTGGGCTCTGTTCCAGCAAAATAGTGTAACAATTAAATGTCTCAAAATAATACTTTATTTTAATATTTTGCATCTTAGAATTCACTAAAGAAAATTTAATAGGTAGAATTAAATTAGTATGATCAAATATTTAATTTTAGGGAAAGCAGTCCCTCCAGTTACCCTTTGGGTATGGAGCTCCTGAGCTCTGACACCCTTCTCGACCCTTCCCTGTGTAGCTCTGTCCCTTCACCTCTGTAAGGACATCTACTTTCAGGTGTGGACCATTGCCTATGACCATTTCTGACCCTGCCATTTCCCCTACATTCCAAGGGGTCTGTGTATCCCCTGCCCTCACCTACCCCATCCAGTTGTTCACCAAATCAGACCTGGATGTTTCCCTACATCCAGGCTTTGGGGTCACTGGCTTAGTTCATGTCTTCCTCAGGTTACCTGGCAGGCAGACAGTTGAATGGTCTCGCTGATGCCAGTCTTGCCCCGGTTCCTGCTCTGTGCAACTGATGACAGGCTTTCCTGTGGTGTGGATCCCATCCTGTCATAGCATCCCTAGCTTGGAGCCCTGTGGGCCTGGCTCTCCTGACCCTGTATGGTGCCACCCCCTCTGGTTTCTCCAGCTGGGTGTCCTGCACCCCAAATGGGGGCTGTCTGCTTTTGTGATGTACTCATACTTCTTGAGTGTCCTCACATCTTCATACCCTTGCACATGCGGCCTGTTGGTTGAAGGCCTTTCTTCTCTGCAGCCCCTCCGCCTGCATTCAGAGAAAGTGTAGCTCATCCCTAAGTTCCCCACCCTTGAGAATGGGTGTGTGTGCTCCCCGGGGGCATCCTCAGAGCACCCGTGTTGTCCCACTGGAGGGCTGGTCACTCCAGCTGCAAGCATCTCAGAAGCCCTTTCTTGGATCCCTATTCTCACGAACTCTTGGCTCTGTCTCACGTTGCCTGGAGGCACCTTAAGATCTCTCCAAGGCCGAATCATGGGCCTGGCCATGGGGCTGGGCAGTGCCTCTGAGGTGGTGCACCGGGGGCAGACTGCTGCCTTGGGAGCCATTCCCGTGGACCCAGGCCATGTCACCACACTCACAAGGAGAGACAGGTGGCCCACAAAGCAGGGAGCAGGCCTGGAGGAGCTTGAATCCTCTTTCATTCTGGGAGCACCTGAGAGTTCAGTGCAGTTCAGTGCAGGTAAGCCCTTCTGCTTGCTTTCAGTGAAGATGTGCACCAGACCTCGTTTCATTGCTCGTGGCCTTACTGTGCTTCACACGCACTGCCTCTTTTACAGACGGAAGGTTTGTCACAACCCTGTGCTGAGCAGGTTCTGTCTGTGCTGCTTTTCCAGCCGCGTGGGCTCCCCTCATGTCTGCATCACGTGTCGGTCTTTCCTGCAGTGTTTCAAGCTGTTTTATTATTATACTTTTGACCGTGATCTCTGATCTCCGATTTTACTGTCATTTTTGTCTGGGGGCGCCACACGCAGCGTCCTTGTCTGGGGACACCACACAAAGCGCTCACTGCCACACACAGTGGACGTAATCAGTGCGTGTTGTGCGTGTTCTCACTGCTTCACCCACCGGCTGTTTCCCTCTTTCTCCTCCTCGGACCTCCCTGTTCCCTGAGACGCAGCAATATGGCAGTTAGGCCAAACAATGACCTGTAATGGCCTCTAAGTGCTCGAGTGAAAAGAGTCACACATAGCTCACTTGAAATGAAAAGCTAGAAATGATTAAGCTTAGTGAGGAAGGGATGTCTGAAGCCGAGATAGGCTGAAAGGTAGGCCTCTTGTGCCAAACAGCCACATTGCAAATATTAAGGAAAAGTTCTTGAAGGAAGTTAAGAGCGCTACTCCAGGGACTACATGAATGGTAAGAAAGCCAAACAGCCTCATTGCTGATAGGGAGAAAATTTGGGTGGTCTGGATAGGAGATCAGACCTGCCCCAGTATTCCCTTAAGCCAAAGCCTAATCCAGAGCAAGGCCCTGACTCTCAAGTCCAGGAAGGCTGAGGGAGGTGAGGAAGCCACAGAAGAAAATTCTGCAGCTAGCAGAGTGGGTTCATGAGGTTTAAGGAGACACAGAGGGGCTGGGGGGAGCAGCACGAGCTGATGGAGAAGCTGCAGCAAGTTCTGCCGGCGATCCAGCTTGGATCGCCCATGGAGGTGGCTCCTAAACAGCAGATTCTCTACATGTAGACACAACAGCCTTATCTGGGGAGAAGATTCCATCTTGGACTGTCCTCGCCGGAGGACAAGTCCACCTGGCTTCAGAGGTTCAAGGGACAGGCTGGCTCCCCATTAGGGGCTAATGCAGCTGGTGACTTTCAGCTGAAGCCGGTGCTCCTTTACTATTCTGGAAATTCTTAGAACCCCTAAGAATTGTGTTAGCTCTCCTCTGCCCATGCTCTACCCATGGAACGACACAGTCTGGACGACAGCATATCTGTTCACAGTGAGATTTACCAAACGTCTCAAGCCCACTGTTGAGACCTACTGCTCAGAAGAAAAGGTTCCTTTTGAAGTATGACTGCTCGTTGAAGTTGTACCCAGTCACCCAAGAGCTCTGGTGACATACGGCGAGATGAGTGCCGTTTCCCTGCCTGCGAACACTGTGTCCATTCTGCAGCCCATGGAGCAAGGAGTAATTTTGACTTGGAAGTCTTATCATCTAAGAGACACATTTTTCAAGGCAGTTAATGCCATGGATGGTGATTCCTCCACTCGATCTGGGTGGGGTACATTGAGAATCTTCTGGGAAAGATTCACCATGCCAGACGCCAAAATGTTCCCATGGCTCAATGTCAATACTAACAGGAGTTTGGAATAAGTGAGCTCCAGCGCTGGTGAGGACATTGAGGGGTTCAAGACCAAGTGGAGGAAGTCACTGCAGATGTGGTGGAAACAGCCAGAGAACCAGAAGTGGAGCCTGGAGAGGCGAGTGACCTGCTGCCCTCGCAGGATAACACTTGCACAGGTGAGGACGTGCTTCTGTGGAGGAGCAAGGAAGGTGATTTCTTGAGCTGGAGTCTGCTTCTGGTGACGATGCTGTGGAGATGGTTGAAATCTGACAAGGACAGACACTTAGAACATTGCATGACCTTAGTTGATAAGGTGGCAGGGCTTGAGAGGACTGGCTCCAATTTGGAGAGGAGTTCTGCTGTGGGTGAAATGCTACCAGATACCGCTTGCTGCAGAGAAATCATTTGGGAAAGGAAGAGTCCATCAGTGCAACAAATTTATTCTCTTGTTTTAAGAAACTGCCGTAGACACCCCAACCTTCAGCAACCCCCACTGTGATCACTCAGCCACTGTCAGCATCGAGGTAAGACCCTCCAGCAGCAAAAGATTACAGCTTGCTGAAAGCTCAGATGATGGTTGGCAGTAAAGCGTTTTTTAATTAAGGCATTCATTGTTTAGGGGTCACCTGATGGCTCAGTTGGTTTAGCGTCTGTCTTTGGCTCGGGTCATGATCTCAGGGTCCTGGGATCTAGCTCCACATCTGGCTCCCTGCTCAGCGGGGAATCTGCTTCTCCCTCTTCCTCTTTCCTTCCCCCTGCTCCTGCTCTTTCTCGCTCTCTCTCACACTCTTTCTCTCTCAAATAAATAAATAAATTTTTAAAAAGGTATTCATTGTTTTGTTAGACATAATGCTACTGTACACTTAATGGGTCTCAGTGTAGGGCAAACATAACTTTAATATGCACTGGGAAACCAAAAAATTCGTTTGACTCATTTTTTTGTGATAGTCACTGAATTTTGACTGCCTAGACCAAATCCCTGTATCTCTAAGGAGTGCCTCATTACCGGATTGGTTAGAAGATTTTCGTTTCCTCTAGCCTTTCACCTTGGGCTCCCGCTTGCCCTCAGACAGAGCAGGGGAAAGGCATGGGCTGGCCAGCACTTAGTGGGAACTTAGTGCATGTCCACAGCACCCACCAGTAGGAGGCGCCTGCCATTTGTTAAATGGATGACCCGTGGCTTTCAGCCTCTAATGATGTGTCCCCTCCCTTAGGGGCCTGTGAAGCACCACTTTCATTCTTTGAAATTATTTCTTGTAGTCAGAAGTTGCCTCTTGACAACCTTTATCAGACCAGGTACCAGAAAGATGACCTTTCTTTTTGCAGACGGATGGTACAAATAAGAATCCTCTATCATCTCAGCACTCTGAGGTCAGAGAGGAGGCACTGAGGCTTGGCTTTGAGCCACCTGTAGGGTACAGCATGTTCCTAGTCAGAAGGAGAGCCCAGGGGCCTCTTACCCTCGTCTGTGGGAGCTGCTCCAGGTGTGCCAGGCCTCACAGGCTTGCAGAATTCTTTCTAGTATAAATGATTTAAACTGGACCCAGGCCTGATCAGGGAAGGCTTTCGGGAGGACCTGGGACTCACCTGGCAGCTTGGCTAGATGGCTAAGATCAGAGCAGAGGGTAAAGGGATCATTCTTTTGGGGGAGATGTGCGCCGCGAGTGCCTACTGGAGAAAGTGAGTAGAGGAGTCCACCTAAACCAGAGTGATCATAAAGACAGGAGGATGGGGCGCCTGGGTGGCTCTGAGGTGGGTTAAAGCCTTTGCCTTCGGCTCAGGTCATGATTCTGGCTTCCTGGGATCAAGCCCTGCATCGGGCTCTCTGCTCGGCGGGGAACCTGCTTCCCTTCCTTTCTCTCTGCCTACATGTGATCTCTGTCTGTCAAATAAATAAATTTAAAGATTTTTTTAAAAAAAAGGAGGAAGGAAGAAGCAAACTTGTTGGCTTTCTGTTGCCCACCAGGCCCTACGCTGTGCCCTTCATATCTGTTATTTATTTGGAGAACATGTTAAAATAGTTGCTAAAATGCCGTAGCATCCTAGAGGCCCTCCCCTTTTTTTCCAGATACGATTTTCCTGGAGCATTTCATCTTTTTTTTGTCTGTCATCCTCTGCTGTTTGTTCAGATAAAATGCCTGAAACAACATTACGACGAACCACAGAGGAGAGCTAGGCTCAGGGCGGTGTGGGCACAGCCCTTCCAGGAGGGCAGGTGAACAGCAGGGAGGTGGTGTCCGACCGTGTTGAGTGGCCCAGGTGTGTGGTTTTGGGGTATAGTAGTTTGTGTCATACCTTTAGATACATCTACTTGTAACATGGCTTTGTGTAAATTGTTCGGTGAGAAAAAGTGAGGGAAAGAAATCAAGTGTGCATATAGAGAGAGCCTTGAGAGATCATAGTTTTCAGTGTGCAACCATATATCTAAGAAGTGAGCTGTTTGATTCAAACAAACAATACATAAAGACACGGGTGTGGGCATGCATTTCCAATCCAGCTGGGTACTTTCCCTTCCAGCATCTTTTCATGACATTTTGCCCGTTCATTATGTGAAAGTTGGAAGGGGACTCTTGCCTTTGGGGTTTTAAATGTCCTTTAAAAATTAACCGAGGAAGGAGGCCCCGGGAGGCTCAGTCGTTAGGCGTCTGCCTTCGGCTCAGGTCATGATCCCAGGGTCCTGGGTTTGAGCCCCACAGTGGGCTCCCTGTTCATCAGAAAGCCTGCTTCTCCTTCTCCTACTCCCCCTGCTTCACCGCCCCCCATGTGTAAAATAAGTGAATAAATAAAAATCTTTTAAAAAATTAACTGAGGAGGGGCGCCTGGGTGGCTCAGTGGTTTGGGCTGCTGCCTTTGGCTCGGGTCATGATCTCAGGGTCCTGGGATCGAGCCCCGCATCGGGCTCCCTGCTCCGCAGGAAGCCTGCTTCCCTCTCTCTCTCTCTCTGCCTGCCTCTCTGCCTACTTGTGATCTCCGTCTTTCAAATAAATAAATAAAATTTAAAAAAAAAAATTAACTGAGGAACATAGTTTCTGTAAAATCAGATCAACTGAAATGCTTTTCGTTAGTGACAGACCCCGTGAGTGCCCTAACACCATTTGAATATTAACATGCAGGAATGACTAATTCCTTATTAAATAGCACTTGAGTCTATGGACAGTGTGGTTGATCCTTGAACAGATGGAGATTAGAGCATCAACCCAGTCGAAAATCCAATGTAACTTTTGACTCCTCCAAAATTTTGCTACTCATAGTCTGCTGTTGCCTGGAAAGCTCACTGATGACATGCAGCTGATCACATTATTCTGTGTGTTCTGTGGACTCTGCCCTATGCTCTTACCATAAAGCAAACTAGTGAGAAGGAAATGTTAGTTAGAAAATTGTAAGGAAGAGAGCATGTATCACAGAACTGGGACTGTAAGAAAACCCACACGTAGGGGGACCTAACCCGTCCACACCCATGTTGTTCAAGGGCCAGCTACAGTTTCTTTTCACGTAAAAGCTTTTCCCAAGACTGGCCTGCAGCATCAGGGAAGTCTGGCCCAGCAGCGGCTGGCTGTGGAGACCAACCTTCTCCCTGTTCCTCATTCTCTCTGGAGATGGCATATCTTGCTTGCCATTGTTTGGGTAGTGAAGTGTCTTTTAAATTATAAGAATTATTTTACCTAATAATGTAGTCTGTATGCAGGGGAATATGGCAAAAGGCTACGAAAATTTTAAAGACTTGGCTTTTTTAAATGGTTTCATTTTTGCCACTATGGAAAACAGTAAGGAGGTTCCCCCCCAAATTAAAAATAAATGCCATATTACCTAGCAACCCCACTTGTAGGTGTATTCTAAAGGATATATCCACAGTATGTCAAAGAGAGGTCTGCATTTCCGTGTTCACTGCAGCATTATTCAGAATAGCCAGCATCTGGAAACAACCTACATGTCCATCGGTGGGTGGGTGGGTGGGTAAAGAAAATGTGGTACATGCATCCTCAATGGAGTTATTATTTGGCCATGTGAATGAAGGAGGTCCTGTTATGGGTGACAACCCAATGGACCTGGAGAGCTTCATGCTACGTAACATAAGCTAGACACAGACAAATACTGCATGGTTTCACTGGTATGTAGAGTCTTTTTTTTTTTTTTTAAGATTTTATTTATTTGACAGAGAGAGATCACAGGTAGGCAGAGAGGCGGGCAGAGAGAGAGGAGGAAGCAGGCTCTCCATCGAGCAGAGAGCCCAATGCGGGGCTCTATCCCAGGGCCCTGAGATCATGACCTGAGCTGAAGGCAGAGGCTTAACCCACTGAGCCACCCAGGCACCCCAACTGGTATGTAGAGTCTTTAAAAAAAAAAAAAAAAGTCAAACTTGTGGAAACAGAAAAATCACTAAGGGCTGGGGGTGGGGGATAGGAAGAGGTTGGCAAAATGGCACAAACTTTCAGCTATAAGATGAGTAGCTATAGATATAATGTAAAATATGAAAACAGAGTTGGTAACACTATACTGAAGAATTGAAATTTGCTAAGGGACTGAGACTTAAAGGTTCTCACACCAAAAAATGTGAGGTGGTGGGTGTGTTCATTAACTGGTGTGGGAGAATCCTTTCACAATTTTAAGGGGAAATAAAAATCTCAGTTTCATTGCATTGTCTAGCAATTACCGAAAGAATACAAAAACACCTAAAACCGACAATAAATGAGTGAGGGGCCAGAGGTGCCTGTGTTGGCTGTTTCTCAGTGTCGTCGCCTGTCATGTTCCAGAAGGGTCAGCCTCCAGGCTCCCTCCTAACCATGGCCATGTTGTCTTGGGCACATTCATCTTTGAAGAGCTCACACTGGGGAAGAGGGGCATCATTTCTCTGTCTCTGTACATCGACCTTTCTGCACATCCCATACAAGTAGAATCAGCATGTGGCCTTTTGGTTCTGGCTTTTGTCCACTACCATGATGTTTCTCTGGTTCATGCATGTGTTAGCATTTATTAGTACCTGATTCTTTTTTATGTTGGAATAATCCCATTGCCCTTTTGCCAGTCGATGGGTATTTCAGAGTGGTTCCACTTTTTGGCTGTTATAGAGAATGCTGCTGTGAACATTGGTGTATGAAGTTTCGTTTGGACGTATGTTTTCTGTTCTCTTGGGTAGATACTGACAAGTGGAGTTTCTCAAGAGCATGGAAAATTCATGTTTACCTTTTTAAGACCGTTTCAAGCTCTCTGCCAAAGAGGCTGCACCATTTTACATTCCTTCCAGGGCTCCAACCCCTCACATCGTCTCCAACACTTGTTAGTATCTCCCCGTTTAATGCTAGCCCACCCCAGTGGCCGTGAAGTGACGGCTCATGGTGGGTTTTGTGTTGTTTTGTTTTGTTTTGCTTCTTGGTAGTTTTGATTTGCATTTCCCTGATGACTGATGATATAGAACATCTTTTCAATTACTTATTGGCCATCTTTACATATTCGTGGTTAAATGTCTATTCCAATACTGTATCCACTTTCAGTTTGGATTATTTTGTCTTATCAGGATTAAATGGCAAACATTTTTGTATATTCTGGACACATGTCCTTTACCAGATGTAAAATTTGCAAGTGCTTTCTTCCAGTCTGTGGCTTGTCTTTCCATGTTCTTAATGTGTCTTTTGAATTGCAAAAGTTTTTTTTTTTTTAAAGATTTTATTTATTTATTTGACAGACAGAGATCACAAGTAGGCAGAGAGGCAGGCAGAGAGAGAGAGAGAGAGGGAAGCAGGCTTCCCGCAGAGCAGGGAGCCCGATGCGGGGCTCGATCCCAGGACCCTGAGATCATGACCCGAGCCGAAGGCAGCAGCCCAAACCACTGAGCCACCCAGACGCCCCTTGAATTGCAAAAGTTTTTAATTTTAGTGAGGTTCAATCGATCAGGGTTTTGTTGTTGTTGATTATGCTTTTGGTGGTTTCTCTAAGAAATCATTGTATAACCAGCAACATGAGGATTTTGTCCTGTGTTTTCTTCTAAGGATTTTATGGTTTTAAGTCTTATCTTTAAGTTTAGGACCCACGTTCAGTTTTTAGTACAGTGTAGGTGGCTGAAGAGTCTCCATCCCAGTACCATTTATTGAAAATACTGTCATTTCCCCATTGAAATTCCTTGGCACTTTTGTCTAAAACTGATTGACTGTTAAGAGGGCAGGTTTATTTCTGGACTCCCAATTCTATTCCACTGGTCTGTATGTCTGTCCTGCTGACAGTACCGTACTGTCTTGATTACTATAGCTTTGTGGTGAGTTTCGAAATTGGGAAGCATGAGGCTTCTAACTTTGTTCTTTTTTGAGATTGATTTGCCTATTCTGGGTCCTTTGCATTTCCATATGAATGTTAAGATGAGATCTTCTGACCTTTGAACACAGGATGTCTTTCCAGTTAGTTAGATATGCTTAAATTTCTCTCAGTAATATTTTGTACTTTTCAGTATATATATCTTATCCTTTCTTTTTTTTTTTTTTTTTTGCTGTTAAGCTTCATTTTGAATTTATTGTTTTTGATGCCATTTCAAGTACTGTTGTTTCCTTTTTATTTATTTTGTTTATTTTTATTTTTTTATAAAGAGAGCATGAGCAGGTGGGGACAGAGGGAGGAGGAGAAAGAGAATCTTAAGCAGGGTTTACACTTAGTGTGTGGAGCCTGATGTGGGGCTCAGTCCCACGACCCTGAGATCATGACCTGAGCCAAAATCAAGAGTCAGATGCTTAACCAACTGAGCCACCCAGATGCCCCTATAGTTGTTTTCTTAATTTTATTTTTGGACTATTTTGTGCTAGTGTGTAGAAATATGTCTCATTTCTGCATATTGGTCTTGCGTCCTCTCTCAACACTTTTATTAGCTTTAGAAGTTTTGTTGTGAATTCCTTAAAATATTTTACATGTAGAATCATGTTACCTGTGAATAAAGACAATAGATTCATGTTTGTTTATTTTTCTTTCCCAGCTAGAATCCTGCTGCTTCTCTTGGTACTTCATGAGAGGGAAATTTTGGGTAGACATACAAAAGCTTGAATCAGTGCACCCTCCTGATTCTTCTAAAGCAACTAGAAAAAGCAGTAATTAAAAACCAGCCTGATGAATGCTGTGTACATTTATATACAATGAATACAGATAAAAGACTATTTGAGAATGATGTCACTGAGGTCCGAAATGTCCCTTCCCTCCCACCAAGTGTCCTCTGTGTCACTGTCAGAGTCAAAATCTCAAGTTTGCAGACTAGAGGGTCAGGCTTAATATTGTAATTCTTTTATATTTTAGAACATGGAGGTTGTAATTTTTAGCTGATACCAAGTTCAGATATTTAGTGGATAATAAGGTCTTCAGTTATTTTTCTCTCACTTGGGTTTGATTTTATTTTATGCTTTTTAAAATGTAGATTCTTTGGGTTACAAAGCTGATTCTTAGATTGAGAGCTAAATTTTGATACCTACCTTAATCATTGGATCAGTTTTGCTTTGTCTTGATTTGTGATCCAGAATCTTCACAAGACATTTCTCTGCAGTGAAAGCTTTACTGTGTACTCTTAGCAATAAATCCAGTGTTCTATGCTGGTTTCAGCCCATCAACAACCAGTCTTATGTCTGGACCAGCCCTTGTGATCCTTATTATATATCTACAAGATGCAGCAGTAGCCATCAAGAAACTTTGAAAGAGGAAAAAGGCTATTTCTTCTAAGTTCTGGCAATTCCGTGCAGTACCTGGGACCACACAGAGATGTCTGGACGTGCAGGGGTTGGGGAGAGGGAACACATGAGCTTGTATGTGGGCTTAGGGTTTTGCAGTTATTGGGGGCGAACGTGGGGGCCTAGAGGCTCATAGTCTCACTCTTTATCGGTGATTTTAAAACATAAGAATGGGAACTTAAAACATTAGAAAAAAAAAACAACAACACCAAGCCACCCAAATGGTCAGTTATTTAAATAAACCAAGATCTCTAAAACAGAGGAGCCTGGGATGGGGGTGGTCTGGTTTTTCCAGCCAGGCAGCCGGCAATGTGTTTATTGAGAGAGACATCTTTGAAGTGGATACCTCAGGCACCAGAGCTGGAGTCAAACACTGGCATTACAAAAAAAGGAAAACTGCCAGGGATAACACTACAGTGATTGTGGAATCCAGGCTACTGTGGTTTTTTAAAAAATGCTGAAAGATAATGCACTTGTCCGGAAAGTGGCCCTCCATGCACCCTCACTGTTCTGGCTGGGAGTTAGCTGACATTGTCCTTGACAATCATGGCATCTATCAGCAGCTCCCAGTGGATCTGGACACTCTACACTCTACTCATGTGGGTCAGGAGTGAGCCAACAGGATCAAGAAACAACTCTTTGTTATGAAGGAGGGGCATTATGCAGGGAGCTGGTATAGATGCTTTCGAAGGGTTAGACCATCTTCTGGGAAGAGCTTTCTTCTCTTAAGATAGAAAATTATTTACAACAGAAGTTCCTTGCCTCTTGCTTACTTAGGGGAGGAAGGATGCAATCTGTTGCATCAGGAGAGGATGTGTTTGGAGTAATGTATTATGACCCCGGTTTTCTGCAGTGTGTTCCTGGAGACAATAGAGGTCCTGAATCTACCCTGTACTGACGCCCACACGAGCTGAGAGAGCAGTTGTCAAATGCTCACAACTGTTAACTTTAAAGTAAAACTGCCCTTATTTCCCCAGCAAAAATAGGTTTATTCAGGAATAGCAGAGAAGTGCATTGTGGAAAAATCAAATTTAGCAAAACCACAAGAGAGTCTGCAAAACGAAGGAGGGGGGGCTCTTTTATAGAGGAAGTGGGGGTGGGTGGGCTGTTATAAACAGAAAGTCCATTGGGGTAAATTGAGAGCTGGAAGTGTGGTGGCCTCTCATTGGCTGGTCTATGGCAGTCTCACTGACTGAGCTGTGATGACCTCTCATTGGCTGGGCTATGGCAGTGTCTCATTGGCTGGCTGTGTGGCAGTCATTCATTGGCTGAGCTGTGGCGGTCTCCCATTGGCTGGGCTGTTGCTGGGGGAGAAGGAAACCTTCCTTCGTCCTGCTGGAATAGTAAAGTGGTAGGTAAGCTAAGGTAATAACAGGTGTAAGGTGCATGTCTTCAGGTTGGGTCCCCGGTTGACCAGCAGCGTAGGGCGGGAGTTCCCCTGCCCGCCTCCAGACTCCATTCTAAACGAAGTTCCCTTTTATTAATTTTCACAACACTAAAAGTACTTGTTCAATCAGGATGATTTCTAGAGTTTTATTTTATTTTTAAAAAACATTTTATTTATTTATTTGACAGAGACAGCGAGGGAGGGAACACAAGCAGTGGGAGTGGGAGAGGGAGAAGTAGGCTTCCCACTGAGCAGGGAACCTGATGCGGGGCTTGATCCCAGGACCCCAGGATCATGACCTGAGCAGAAGGCAGCCACTTAAGGGCTGAGCCACTCAGCTGGCCCCTAGAGATTTATTTTATGATGGTGAACAAATTAAACTTGTGGTATGTGCCCTTTTACTTTGTTTCCATGTAGCTCCGTATTTGAATAAAACCTCCCTCTATCATATAAAAAACAAAAATGCTGCTGCATATGGTCACAAGATATAGAGCACTCTGGCACACATTTTCATCACAGCAACCTCACAGTCTTTTGAGGAATCCTATCTATTTACAGATAGATCATCTCTGGTCACCTTCCTCGTGAGTGATGGATAGTGATCCAGGTCTTGTGTTCTGTGCTTGGGCCCCTCACTCTTTTCCATAACAGGAGAGAGAACCTGAATCTTGACTTGGCAGTTTTATTATGTTGTTACATTTCTCAAGAGCTCTTCCTTAATTCAACAGGATGACATTTCTATCTGTCTGGAAGGCTGTAGTTGGAAATTATTAAGGGAAATGGGTGTTTAGCTATGCATTGGATCTCTTTTTCTAGTGAACGAATTGTGGAATGAAAAGTAGATGATATCATCCACCGTAAGGAGAAGGCAGCGCAGAATAGCGGTGGGAAAGAAACATTTTGTACCTATACTTTTTCAGTAGTGAATTGGCCCATAGCAGCCATTAGACTGTACACATTATTGCTATCACATTAGATTTTTCAGTAGCAGGAAGGATCGTTTGGTCATTCCAGAAATAAATATTGGATCCCAGATGTATGCACACTTCTTAGTTGCGTGCAACATGCACATGGTGGGGAACAAATTGGATCTTGAAATCCTTGTTCTCAGGAAACTTATAAACTAGAGACTAGAAGGGGCATGCAAACGAACACAGAGATGGAGGTATGCTTACCATTTACAGTAAGTGCTCAAAGGATAATCTCTTGTTTCCATCATTTTTGGAAACATGGAAGTTAATTTAAAGTAAGAATGGCAGGTCTTAGTGTTTAAAAGAAATGTTCATCTGTCTATGACCCACATTCTTCCAGATTGGAAATTTCTGCCTCATAGTACCTGTCTCTAAAAACAATAGTAACTAGGAGACCCATTCCCTGGAGACTCATAGGCAGGTCAGCTTTTCTGCAGTGGGGAGCATGGTGGGATGACAAGTGATGAGGACAGACCTTAGATTCTTGCCCCAAGGTTAGTGAGTCATACTATCTTGAGGAATGTTTAAGAGAACACTAGGGAGTGAGCCAAAGTTCTTTTTGCTTTGGTTCCCTTACTCTGCCCCTTCCTGATCAAGAACATTGCTCCCGATGCCTTCTGATCAGATTGGAGCTGTTTCCCAAGACCATGGTCTATTGAGGATGCACTGAAGTTCTGGCTATGCCAGGATTTAGGAAACCCTCACCTGTGGCTGGGCTGGCCCTGGCCGTTCTCTTCCCCTGACTCCCATAGTGTGCCCAGCAGGCTGTGCATGCACAGCCTTACTCCCCAGGAGAGGCTGGTTAACTGGCAGGATCCAGAAGGGAGGGAGGGGATAGACAGAGGGTCACCAGGAGAAGGCAAGGTACTGGGATGCAGGTGTGTGCTGGGACAAGGGAGGAAAGCCATGCAGATAAACCGTAGACCAGACAGAGGTTCAAGCCTCGGGCTCCAGAAATCAGCTTCTCATGGTCATTCATGCCTCAGTAACAGGCTGGGAAATGGTATCCAAAGACAAGTGTTTTTTTTTTTTTTTTTCCGTTAAACAAGAAGAGGATGGGCATGCAACCAGCAAAATGAGTTTCTGGTGCCCCAGAGCATGAAGGTATAAGATCAGCTATAAACAGCTTGAGAGTACAACAATTGATACACAAGTTGTACCCAAGTCAGCAGGCTGTGGGGCGGAAGGTTGTACGGTATAAGAAGACAATCTCACTTCCTTTCATCTTAGCATTAGTCGGACCCGTCTGAGTATGCTGGCCTTCATTTGTGTTCCTGGCATAAGACCATGATTAGATCATCACTTAGCAATCCAAAAGGAACTGACAAGATCACTAGGAAAGCCCTTCCCTGGACAGTTGAAGAAGCCACGTCCTGGAGGCTGAGTGGCTGACCAGCGACGAGGCATTATCCAGTGTCCTCCACACAAGCTTGGAGATGTGCGAAGAGAGCTGTTAAGTTAATTAAAAGCCCAGAGAAACCATGAAGGAAGGTGCAAGAAAGGACAATACATTGGCCTAATGCGGTGGCCACATTATACACGCCAACATACCCAACGTCCAGCGTTTGCGGTGGGGCAAGCACTGTGTTCCAGCTTGTGGTTTAGCTTCCATGTGACCCACTGAACTTGGCTGGTCCTCAAGACCAGCACTCTGTCTTCAGCTGCTTCCCAGAGATTCTGTGGCCCTGACAGGAGACGGTGCCTATGACATGCATGGGCACAGTGGTGGCGTGCAGGGCGGGTGTTGGATGCATCTCTGACATCATTCCTGCTGCGGCTGTTACAACACACTTCCTTTCAGAGCCCGCTGACGCACAGTGCGTGGGGACAGCTCAGTGGACGGCTGACCCATGCTTGGAGCAGGGAGGTGCAGGACATCCCCGGAGACATTTACGTAATTTGGGGGGCAGCTGCTGTATTAATGTTGAGCATCAGCCTACATAAGCAAGGAGGCTGTGGCGGTTCCAGGTTAAGGAAGGCTACTTCGTTCTTAATAACATTTATAAGGATTTTTTTTTAATACAGAAAAGAATAAAGGGAAAAGCAAAAATGCTTTCCATCCCACCCAGATGGTGCAGGAGCACATGTGCATGGCTCAAGGTGCAAACACAGAAGCCACCTGCCCCTTGGCCGTGGCTCCTCTCCGCTAAGGGGACTGTGACAGCGGTGGCATGGCTATCCCTATAGGAGGGTTTCTCTGATGCCACTCAGGCTGTGTTCACATGTCCCTTAGCTGCCAGGCTTGCTTCTCATCTTTTCCTGGGGATGTGGGTTTGGGCCTGAGCAGATTTTACACTAGCTGTGGCCTCTGGAAGGGCTCACTTCAGGTAGCTCCTGCCTCTGACTCTTTACACAGCTCTCCCGAGTCCAGCTGCTTTCCGTCTTCTCTTGCTCTTGTGAGGAGGTTCTAGTAATCTGGCCACAGAGGGAGGGGCAATGCTCAGGGGAGATGGGGTGTTGTGATAGGGCTGCATTTGAAACCACAATTAAATATAAATCCTCTGAAAAGTAAATTTTTTTCTTTCAAAGGCAAGAAACAAATAAGCAGTTTGGAATACTACATTTAAGATATTATAGTCTTTAGTGACTTGTATTTTTTATTTTATTTTATTTATTCGACAGCGAGAGCATAAACAGGGGAAGCAGCAGAGGGGGAGAGAGAAATAGACTCCCTGCTGGGCAGAGAGCCCAATGCAGAGCTTGATCCCAGACCCTTTGACCTAAAGCCAAAGGCAGCTGCTTAACCATCTGAGCCACCCAGAAACCCCTAGTGACCTGTATTTATTTGAAGTCTGTGGTATCCCTCCTTCATAATAAACTTCGAACTGTCGTGGCTATCGATCACAGGCTTCCTGCTGCAAGGCTGAGCTCCCCCAGCCCTGTCTCGCTGAGGAAGTGGGTGGGTGTGGATCACACCCCAGTACAGGGGAGGACACTGAAGCCTAGAGTGGTTCAGGTCACATGGCGGAAGAGCAGCAGAGCTAGGATTTGAATCTGTGCCCATCTGATCCCCCAAAGCTGAGTTCTTCCTGGTATGGGAAATTTTCAGTTGTTGACATTTTAAAAAGTGTATGAATGATAAAATAAATTGAATCAAATTCATTAAGGACTAATTCCTTACTACGGGGCTGTACCTTTTATCACTGAACTGTCTCAGATCCGTGGACCTGGGCGGACCACACAGCTGTCATGCACACGCTATTGGCTGGGATGAAACCTCTGTGGCATCCTCGTCCTTCCCAGGGATGGCATGACGGTTTTGTTATCCCCTGTTCTCGGCTGCTCATAGTAGAGACATCTGTGGTTATTTCTGCTGGGTGAATGAATCAGTGTTGCCTTCTGAATAATTGAGCTTTTTGTTGTTGTCTCTTCCTTTGTAGAGACTTAAAGCCTGAGAATATCCTCCTCGATGACCGCGGTAAGTAAGTGAGCTTTTCATATCTAAAGCATAAGACTTTGTTAAGAGGGGTTTGGTTGGGTGCCTGTGTGGCTCAGTGGGTTAAGCCTCTGCTTTCAGCTCAGGTCATGATCTTGGGGTCCTGGGATTGAGTCACGATGGGGGGCTCTCTGCTCAGCGGGGAGCCTGCTTTCCCCCTCTCTTTTTGCCTCTTTGCCTACTTGTGATCTCTCTCTGTGTGTCAAATAAATAAATAAATAATCTTTTTAAAAAAAGAGGGACATGGTTACAGAAAGTTAATGTGGGCTTAGCCCATTGTTGCAGAATAGAAACAACAACGAAAAGGGAAGCTCTTTGGTACGTGTTCTTTTGAAAATACAACAGAGGTAACATTGTCATTCCTCTGTATTTAGGCAAAAAGCAAAGTTGGTCATAATTTTCAGTTAATAATTGAATTTTAAAGCATATTAAAATAAATTCACTGTAAGAACATTTTTCTCTCTCATACTGCTTGCTGTTGGTCCACATCTTGATTTTTCCCTTAGAAGTGTATTTCCACCCAGGAGCTCCTAAGAATTTTCCTTTTTTAAAAAAATAACAAAATGAGAGGCACCTGGGTGGCTCAGTAGGTTAAAGCTTCTGCCTTTGGCTCAGGTCATGCTCTCAGGGTCCTGGGATCAAGTCCTGCATCGGGCTCTCTGCTCAGCAGGGAGCCTGCTTCCTCCTCTCTCTCTCTGCCTGCCTCTCTGCCTACTTGTGATCTCTGTCTGTCAAATAAATAAATAAAATCTTTATTAAAAAAAAATAAAAAATAACAAATAACAAATGAGGGGCACCTGGGTGGCTCAATGGGTTAGAGCCTCTGCCTTCGGCTCAGGTCATGATCCCAGGATCCTGGGATAGCCCCGCATCAGGCTCTTTGCTCAGCAGGGATCCTGCTTCCCCCACTCCCGCCTGCCTCTCTGCCTACTTGTGATCTCTGTCTGTCAAATAAATAAATAAAATCTTTTTTAAAAGAAAAAAAATAGGGGCGCCTGGGTGGCTCAGTGGTTTGGGCTGCTGCCTTTGGCTCGGGTCATGATCTCAGGGTCTTGGGATCGAGCCCCGCATCGGGCTCCCTGATCCACAGGAAGCCTGCTTCCCTCTCTCTCTCTCTCTGCCTGCCTCTCTGCCTACTTGTGATCTCCGTCTTTCAAATAAATAAATAAAATCTTAAAAAAAAAAATAATAAATGGTTGTTGATTTTTTCAGTGCTTTTTTCTATCAAAGTGATTATATGTTCTTTTTTCTGTTAGTATAGTTAATTTTCAAATAGTAAACTAACCTGTAATTTCTGAAGTAAGTCCAAAGTGGGCATAATGAGTTATTCTTTACATAGATTGCTAGTTTCTCTCTTCTGATATTTTGAAGATGAGGCTGGCTCTGTTTTTGAGGGCCCTGGATCACCATGTCTCTGCAGTGCTGGAAGCACCAGAGTCCTGCTGTGTCTGTGTCACTGCACACTCTCTGGGAGCCCAGAAGTCTTGGCTCAGCTCCCAGGTGCTCCCAGCCTCCGCAAGAGTCCCAGGTGGGAGCAGCCGGAGAGTGGCTGTGTGTGTCCCCCATGCCTAGTGAACAGCCTCTGGTTTGACCAGGGTTTATAAATGCTTCTGGGAAAACACTTGTGTCCCTTGCAGCTCCCCTCTGATTGGTTCTCCACACAGGGTCTCAGTGAAGCACATCCAGGAACTGCCATGGCTCACAGATGCCCTTAATGTATAACTTATGTGCACCTGTGGTCAGTAGTAGTATGGGCCACCATGACCTTGGCTACCTTGTCCCAAAGCAGGTGCCAAGTGTCATTTCTTTGGTGCTTACTGTTACTTATTCTTTAGATACTGTGGACCTGGTCACATTCTTGTTAAGAATGGAAAGGAATGACAGAACTTTGTTTTGCTTTTTTGATTTCAGGAGACTTTCAATCTTTTCTTTTTGCTTACCTACTCTTTTAATTTTAAAAAGTGTAATCCTAGCTATATTTTGTGACTTATAAATGCAATGGATGGTAGGTTTTTTACTATCCTGCATTTAAAATTCCCAAGAACTAATTTCTACCAGAAACAATAGAACATAGGAGCAACTCTCTCCTTTCCCATCTTGACAGCTTGTCAGTGTTTCTGTTTTTGTCTGTAAAGCATAACCTGACATTTGTGGTGAAATTAGGTTTAAAAGAGATGATTATCAAGAGAACAACAGGCCAATATCTCTGATGAACATAGATACAAAAATCCTCAACAAAATACTAGCAAACCGAATCCAAGAATACATTAAAAAAATCATTCACAACAATCAAGTGTGATTTATTCCTGGGATGCAAGGGTGGTCCAGTATTCACAAAATAATCAACGTAACATATCACATCAATACGAAAAAGGATAAATCCACATGATCATTTCAATAGATGCAGAAAAAGCATTTGACAAAGCACAACATCCATTCATGATAAAAGCCCTCAACAAAGTAGATTGAGAAGAAACATACCTCAACATAATAAAGGCCATATATGAAAACCCACAGCTAATATCATCCTCAGTGGGGAAAAATTGAGGGCTTTTCCCCTAAGGTCAGGAACAAGACAGGGTTTACTCTCACCACTTTTATTCAACATAGTACTGGAAGTCCTAGCCACAGCAGTCAGACAAGAAAAAGGAATAAAAGGCATCTAAATTGGTAAGGAGGAAGTAAAACTTTCTGTATTTGCAGATGACATGATGCTATATATAGAAAACCTTAAGGACTCTGCCAAAAATCTGCTAGAGCTGATAAATGAATTCAGTAAGATTGTAGTATACAAAATCAATGTATAGAAATATTTCTATACATTAATAATGAAGCAGCAGAAAGAAAAACTAAGAAAATAATTCCATTTGTAATTATGCCAAAAATAATAAAATACCTAGGAATAAGCTCAACCACAGAGGTTAAAAGCCTATACTCTGAAAATTTTAAAACATTGAGGAAAGAAATTGAAGATGATACAAACAGATGGAAAGATATTACATGCTCATGGATTAGAAGAACATATATTATTAAAATGTCTAAACTACCTCCAAGCAATCTACAGATTTAATGCATTCCCTATCAAAATATCAATGGCATTTTACACAGAACTAGAACAAGTAAACTTAAAATTTGTATGAAACCACAAAGACCCAAATAGCCAAGGCATCTTGAAAAAGAAAAACAAAGCTGGAGGTATCACAATTCCAGATTTCAAGATATGTTATAAATCTGTAGTGATCAAAACAGCATGATACTGGCACAGAAAAAAGACACACAAATCAATAGAATAGAATGGGAAACCCAGAAATAAACATATACTTATGGGTTTATTTAATTAATCTTCAACAATTAATCTTCAACAAAGGAGGCAAGAACATGCAATGAAAAAAAGAATATGCAATGGTCTCTTCAATAAATGGTGTTGGGAAAACTGGACCACTTTCTTACACCACATACAAAAATAAACTCAAAATGGATTAAGGACCTAAATATGAGACCTAAAACCATAAAAGTCCTAGAGGAGAACACAGGCAGTAACTTCCCTGACATTGGCCATAACAATGTATTTTTTTTTTTTTTTAAGATATGCCTCACGAGGCAAGGGAAACAAAAGCAAAAATTAAGTTTTGGAATTACATCAAAAAATCTTCTGCATAGCAAAGGAAACAATCAATAAAACAAAAAGACAATAACAACAAAATAAACACAAAAAGATACTGAATAGGAGGAAATATTTGCAAATGACACATCCAATAAAGGGTTAGTAACCAACATATATAAAGAACTTCTAAAACTCAATACCCAAGAGACAGTCCAATTAGAAATAGGCAGAAGCCATGAACAGACATTTCTCCAAAGAAGACATCCAGACAGCCAACAGACACATGAAAAGATGCTCAACATCCTTCATCATCAGGGAAATGCAAATCCAAACCACAGTGAGATACCACCTCATACCAGTCAGATGGCTAAAATAAAGAACACAATAAAGAAAATGTGTTGGTGAGAATGCAGACAAAAAGGAACCCTCATGCACTGTTGGTGGAAATGTAAACAGGTGTGGCCACTGTGGAAGACAGTATGGAGGTTCCACAAAAAATTAAAAGTAGAAATACTATATGATCCAATAATCACACTACTGGGTACTTACCCAACGAATATGAGAGCATGAGTTCAAAGGAATACATACACCCCTATGTTTATTGCAGCATTATTTACAATAGCCAGACTATGGAGGCAGCCTAAGAGTCCATTGACTGATGAATGGATAAAGAAGAGGTGATAAATATATATTTGATGGAATATTATTCAGCCATAAAAAGAATGAAATCTTGCCATTTGCAACAATGTGGATGGATCTAGAGAGTATAATGCTAAATGAAATAAGTTAGTCAAGGAAAAACAAAAAAACCATATGATTTCACTCATACATGGAATTTAGGAAACAAAACAAATGAACCAAGAAAAAAAAAAAAAGAAAGAAAAACCAAAAGACAGACTCTTAACTCTAGAGAAAACTGAAGGTCACCAGAGGGAGGTGGTTGGGGAATAGGTGAAACAGGTGAGGGGAATGAAGAGGACACTTATCATGATGAGCCCTGAGTAATATATGGAAGTGTTGAATCACCATACTGTACACTTGAAATTAATACAACACTATGTTAACTATACCAGAGTTAAAATAAAATTTAAATTTAAAAAGGCTGGTTGGGGCCCCTGGGTGGCTCAGTTGGTTAAGTGTCTGCCTTCAGCTCAGGTCATGACTTCAGTGTCCTGGGATGGAGCCTTGTGTCCAGCTCTCTGCTCAGCAAATAGTCTACGTCTCTCTCCCATGCCCCTCGCTCTGGGCTTGCTTGCTCTCTCGAAAAGAAATAAATAAAATCTTTTCAAAAAAAGCTGATTATCATCTGTTTGGGGTTTTTAGGTACATTTACTGTTTGTCCATCCTAAATATGTCAGCCCTTTTTTTTTGAAAACATAAATTAAGTGGAACTTGCTTTGTGAAATTTAACTGGTAGTTGAGATAAAAAAGAAAACTATCATGCCTATATTTTCTATATAGGAGACTTCAGTATTATGAAATAGGTATATTCCCAAAAAGCAGGCTGAGCAGTGAATCCTTGTAAAGACTAGTAGCATTTTATTATTGACAATGATTTTAAAGGACATCCTATATGTCATATTCTTTTATCTATAAAATATATATCAAAGATAAAGATACTATTTTTAAAACATAAACCCAATACTTTTATCACATCCAAAAGTATTTAGCAACTCTTTGGGGCACCTGTGTGGCTCAGTTGGTTAAGCATCCAACTCTTGATTTTGGCTTAGGTCATGATCTCAGGGTTCTGAGATTGAGCCCCGCATCGGTCTCTGTGCTGAGTGTGGACCCTGCTTAAGATTCTCTCTCCATCTCCCTCTGCCCCTCCTATCAGCTTTAAATCTTCCTTAATTATTTCATAAGTGTTTTTATAGTTGTGTGTTAAATGTAGCATGAAGTTCATATTCCATTTGGTTGATATCTTGTTGAGTTTTAATTTTCATAGGTTCCTCCTCCCTGCTTCTTTGTGTCATTTGTTTGTGAAACCAGTGTTATGGGTCAGAGTGTGTGTTTCTAGAATTCATGTCATGAAGCCCTAACCCCCAGTACCTCAGAATGTGACTGTATAGCTGACCTTTGAACCATGTGGGGATTAAGGGGAGCAGCTCCCCAGGCAGTCAAAAATCCACATAACTGGGGCCCCTGGGTGGCTCAGTGGGTTAAAGCCTCTGCTTTCGGCTCAGGTTATGATCCCAGGGTCCTGGGATCGAGCCCCACATCTGGCTCTCTGCTCAGCAGGGGGCTTGCTTCTCTTCCTCTATCTCTCTGCCTGCCTCTCTGCCTACTTGTGATCTCTGTCTGTCAAATAAATAAATAAAATCTTTTTAAAAAATCCACATAACTTTTCCTTTTTTATAAGAGACAGAGAGAGAGAGAGAGAGAGGAAGCTGGAGAGGGGGGAGGTGTAGATGGAGAGAGAGAATCTTAAGCAGACTGAACTGAGGACAGATCCCGACACCGGGCTCGATCTCACAACCCTGAGATCATGACCTGAACTGAAATCAAGAAGTGGATGCTTAACTGAGTCACCCAGGTGCCCCCACATACAACTTTTCAACTTCCTCAAAACTTAACTACTATAGCCTACAGTGGACCAGAAGCCTTACTGATGACATTAAACAGTTGATTGACACATATTCTGTATGTTATGTATATTATATACAGTATTCTTACAACAATGTAAGCTAGACAAAAGATGTTAGAGAATCACAAGGAAGAACAATGCATTCACAGTGCTGTTCTGTACTGAAAAAAAAAAATTTGTGTGTAAGTGCACCCATGTAGTGCAAACCCATGGTGTTCAAGGATCTGCCATGTGTGGAATGGAGGTCTTTAAAGATGTGTTTACAGCTGAATGAGGTCACTAAGGAGAGTCCTAATTGCATATGACTGGTGTTCTCCTAAGAGGAGGAGATGGGATGCAGGCGGGCACAGAGGGAAGAAGCTGTGAATACACGGGGCAAGAGCAGCGGTCTACACTCCAGGCAGAGAGGCCCACCCTTCCAGTGTCCAGGGCTTTGGGCAAATAAACATCTGTCCTTTCAGCCCCCAGCTCTGGCACTTTGGTAATGGCAGCCCTGGCAGGCTAGAACATAGACATCTGCCATAGAGAAGTTCCTGGTGTTAGGGTACGGAGTCGACCACCCCTCAGACAGAGAACACTCTCGATAATGCAAGTCACACAGCGAGGTTTATTTCCAGCTAGCTGGGGTCCAAGTGATGAAGTCCCAGAACCTAAGTCAGGTTCGGTGGGGTGAGGAGGTTCGGAGCCGACGACTAAAGAAAGAATTCTTAAGATGTCGTTGGTGCAAAATGGTGGTTTATTAAAGCACGGGGACAGGACCCGTGGGCAGGAAGAGCTGCTGCCCCGGGTTGTGAGGGTAGGCATGTTATATACCCCATGGTTGGGGGGAGGTGGTGAAGGGATGGGAGGTTTCAACAGAGTTCTCACATGTCAGGGAGGGCCTACAAGGTGCGGGGGGCAGGCCTTGCCCTTATGGCCTGATCAATGTCATCTTTAGGTCAGGCATTAACATCAAGATAGTTGGGAGAATCTTGGTGGGGTATTATGATCCGGCTATCATTTACATTCCCTTCTACCTCAGTCTCCTCCAGTTTATGGTGGGAGGGAGACATTAGGGCTTCAGGAACCGAGAGTTATTTGCCTCTGGAAATTTGTGCTATTGATAAGGTAACCTCCCTGTTTAGGTCTCTAGGACACCTGTAGAGCAAGGGAGATTCCTGTTCTGCAGGATTGCGATCCCTGCAAGTGAACTATTTATCGTTTTATGGCGGTCAGGGGTGCCTGAGGAATGCTACACATATGGAGGGGAGCGGGTGAAGAGGGGGTGCAAGGCGCCAGCTTTTGCTTTGTCCTCAGCCAGCCTCCTGCTCCCTCATCACAAGTATCTGCCTGGCGCAGCAGGTTTCAACAAGGACCCTGAGCACTCAAAGCCAAGGGTTTATAAAGCATTTTCAAGGCACTTTTTCATAGCTACATACATCTCTTGCGCCCCACTTTGACAGTTTAATTTTGTTTAACTTTTTGCCACCCCTGTGTCACCCTAGCGGTTAAGTGAGATTTATGTTTAGAAGAATTTTCACCTTAATTACATTTCCTTCTGCCTCAGCCTCCTACAGTTTTATGGTGGGGAGGGCGACCTTTGGCCTCAAGGTACTGAGCCATTTGTCTCTGGAAATTGGGCCATTGAAAAGATGGCCTTTTTGTTGTAAATCACCAGGACTTTTGCAAACCAAGGGAGACTCCCAGTCTAGCAGGATTGTGATCTCTGCAAGTTAACTATCTGTTTTTCTTCAACATTTGGTCCCTGTGGCACCACCACCTAACCGCCCTGGTGGTATACACAGTGTTGGCCTGTTAGGGACACTCAGTAAAATGGCTTCCCAGCCTTCAGGATGGCCATTCTTATGCTAACCCACTCTTACAGTGCAAGATGCTGGCTTTTGCTTTGCCAAGATGGCTGTACTTATGTCAGGGCCAGACCCGAGGTAGGTACAGCCTTGTTTTTCTTGGCCTCCACCCCTGGAACTGGTTTCTGGGACTTGTTTTTAAGTCCCCTGGGGGAAGGGGAGCAGGGACAAAGTTATTGTTTAACCTCAATGGAAGCCTCTGGCTAAAATAAAAATATTAAGTAGGTCCTTACACTGGCTTGTGGATTTGGCTGGATTTAACATGTTCCCTGCCTTCCTTATTCTTTCGGTAAGCAGGTGGTTCAGTCTGGAGGCTGGAATCGGCCCAGGTTTGATTTCTGGTGAGCATACTTGGTGTGTCCTTCCTGTTGTGTGACATCAGGAGGCATGTGAGGACTGAGCATCTCTCCTTTTACAGTGTTCAGAGTGATGACTGGTTTCACTCCTTGCTCAGCCCGATCTCTCCATTCTCCATTTCCCACCGGCTTTTCACTTAATGGATGAAGGATCAGTATCAAGATACAGCATTTCACTGGGGCATTCTAATTCTGCCCTCCCGGGTGCACGTAATTGTTGAGACCCATCTGTAAAAAAGAGCTTTCTTTGTTTACCTGTTGGTTCAAGAAAAGCAGGTGAAATATGTGAGTGCTTCCTTTTATTTCTGCTTTCCAGGAGATTGTGTTAGTTCACTTTCATTCTCCAAGATGATCAAGGAGGTTTTTGTTTTATTCTGTTTTGGTATCATTAATAAATGTATGGATTTTAACTATTTGATAGGGTTTAATCCATCGGAGTAATTATTCTTTACTATGTTTTTTGTCCCTTCTTTGGCCAATGGATGTCCAGTAGCCTCTCATGATTTCCTTGTTTTCTGCTATTGTTTCTTACTGAAGATATTCCAGGATGACCTTGTACATGCAATGATGGAGACCTGGAGTCGGCCGTGTCTCCAAGGGGCCTGGTGTGTGGGAAGCCCCGGTGGGAGAGCCAGGTGCTATTGCTGCCCTGCTCATCATTCTTCCCCAGCCTTTTCTGGGAGAGAACACATCTGTTCTTGAGTTTTTAAAAGAAAATATTGGGGTGCCTGGGTGGCTCAGTGGGTTAAGCCTCAGCCTTTGGCTCAGGTCAGGATCTTGGGGTCCCGGGGTTGAGCCCCATATCAGGCTCTCTGCTCAGCAGGGAGCCTGCTTCCCGGCCCCCTCCCCGGCCCTGCCTGCCTCTCTGCCTACTTGTGATCTCTATCCATCAAATAAATAAATACAATCTTGTTTTTTAAATTTTTTTATTTTTTATAAACATATTTTTATCCCCAGGGGTACAGGTCTGTGAATCGCCAGGTTTACACACTTCACAGAAATAAAATCTTTTTTAAAAAATAAAATATTCATCATGGATTCATATTGATATTTCTAATTCTCATTATATTTCTTCATTTCACATTTGTGACTTTTTTCCTCCTAATGACATTTGCATCATTACGGTATTTTTCTCTGCTTTTAAAATATGTAACATAGACTAATCTACAACAATGAACAGAGATCTTGCTTATTTCTTCCAGCTGCCTGTGGATGGACTGGCTTGAACTGCCAGGTCCACACTGCCCCATAGGGGGCTGTTCCAGCCCTCTGTTTTTCCAGTTTAGTGGGACCATGCCTGGCCCTCTGGGCATGTCATTTCCTGCTTTTTTTGCAGGTGTCCCTGGAGGGGTATGAGGTTGAAGGATAGGTTCACAGGGGCTTCCCAAACATTGCAAAACTCCCTGAGGTGGAGCTATGCTGATCTGTGTGCACACCCCGTGCCCCTGCTTCCCCAGGACCCCAGCCACAGACTGCATTCTCAAACTGAGTCTCTTGTCAGTTTGTTGGTAGTTTTACTTTTCATTTCTCAGTGGAAAAAAATCACTTTTCAAAAGAAAAATAAGAAAGGATACTTAAAATTTCACAACATGCCAGTACTCAAACGTAACATACGGGAAATCTGACTTATTGAGGAAATCTTCCTGTTTGAAAGCAAGAAACGTAGACACACTGACTAATGGCAAGCTGGGACTCAAACCCAAGGCCATGTGGTTCCAGACTCTGCTCCCAGGGCTCCAGCCTGGTGCCTCCCCTAGTGCAGACGCACGGCTAGGAGTAACGTGACTCAGTACCACCGGGCAAAGGACAAGGTCAATTTTCCTGTCTGAGGCATAATACAGCCTGTGTTAAAGCAAAATCAGTGCCTTGAATGGCATGTTGTGGATTTTTAGTGTTGAGCACATACTTATTGGTTGGTTCATTCATTTCTTCAATATTTATTGAGCACCTACTATATGTAGGTAGGGTGTCAGGAGCTGGAGACACATGGCCAATAAGGTGTGCAGGGCATCTTCCTCCAGGGCTGGTTTATCTTTCCAGACTCTCAAAAGAAAGTTTTCTATAATCTGTTATTTTCATACTGAATTTTGTAACCATTTAAATCTTTCTATATAAAGGCATTAAAACATAACAGAAGTCTTTCAGTGAGTTTCCTTGATTTTATTTATGATTTTACTATGATGATTTATTCTTCGGCGAAAAGCTCTTTATTATTCATCTGCTGTTCCTGTATATAAGCCTACTGGTATTCTGACAGAAAGTGCTTATTTTCTCTTGTGTAGTTCATGTACTATTCATTATAGTTCTATTTATGGCTCTAATAGTTATAGGAAATTAAATAATAAACGCAAAGTTTCTATCTTACCAAGTGGTTGTCATGGTTAAGGGGCTTCCTGATTAGTAACCAGCTATAAATGATTTCCTATTGTGTTAGTGGACCTGAACGCTCTGCAGAGTATTTTAGTAATTGTGGAGAAGTTAGATGTAATTTTAGATTTTTTTTCTCTACTGTTTATTGTCCTGAATGTGTCAGCATGCCCCCTGTGGTTTGTAATATGCTTGAACACACACAGGGCACATCCGGATCTCAGACCTGGGTTTGGCCATGGAGATCCCGGAAGGGGAGACCATCCGAGGAAGAGTGGGGACTGTCGGCTACATGGGTATGTGAACGGCTGCTTCTGGATACTCGCGCTTTGTCTTGGGGTGCCCACGTCCTCACAGCACAGAGAAGTTCTAAGCCCCTTGGAGGGAGCACGGGCGTTGGAAGTTTGTACCCGGCCAGAGCTGGGACTCCTGAGGAGTCCTCCTGTCTGCCCTCCTGTTTTACAGAGACCGGGGTGAGGCCGTCAGAGGTCATGCAGCTGAGTGAGGGCAGAATCAGGATAGGATGGGGCCCTCGCTTTGTAGCTGCCACCATCCTAGGCTCACTGGTCTCCCCAGGCCCTTCCGTACCCATGGTTCCCTGGTTCTTACAAAGCCTCTGTGACTGGGTGGCCCTGGTGTGGGGTCAGCTCCCCAACTGGCAGTGCCAGCCTGACTAGGTATGGCCTCTGATATGAGGGACACTGAGGGCCTCTGCAGAGTACTGCAGTCACATCCCTGCCCCACCTGTTGCAGGGGTCGGTGCCCTTGGGGCACCTGTGGGTGTGGCTCTGTGCCTGCTCTTTTCGTGCCCTGGGGATAGCACAGACTATTTCCTGTGACCCCCTTTGTTGACTATAAGTGACATGCTTTAAAATCCATCACTCTGAAGTGTACTGGTAAGTGGATATCAGCATGCACACAGAGCTGTGTGACCACCACCCCCAGAAAGAGACCCCAGGCCCATGAGCACCCCTCCAGCCCCGGGCCTGTGGCTGTTCACCCCCTTTCTGTCTCCACGGACTGTCTCTTCTGCCTGCTTCATGTAAATAGGATCTCACACTCTTGGGCCTTCTGTGTCTGTCTTCTGCCCCTTAACATGTTTCCAGGGTTCATGTAACAAACATTAATTTTATAATGTGTTATTTGGAATTAATTAAAAGACAATTTAAAACCAAAATTTAATTTAAATTTCCCTGTATTTGTTATGTAGCTCCTGAAGTTATCAATAATGAACACTATACATTTAGTCCTGATTGGTGGGGACTTGGCTGTCTGATGTATGAAATGATTGAGGGACATTCTCCATTCAGAAAATTCAAAGAGAAAGTCAAGCGAGAGGAGGTGGACCGAAGAGTGAGGAAGGACACTGAGCAGTATTCGGAGAAGTTTTCAGAGGATGCCAAGTCCTTCTGCAAGATGGTGGGTCGGGCTCTGGGGAGGTCGGCATGGAACCCCTAGCTTATGGGATTGTTTCCACTAACAGTCTCTGCACTGGTCCTCACCGGGAAATGACGTAATCGGGCTTCCAACCAATGGAAGCAAAGTGGAGAAGTCCCTTATTTGATTTCTCAAGAGATTCTCCTGAGAGAGAAGAGTGGTGCCAAGGTCACTCATTTCCTGTGAAACTGAAGATCAAACAGAGCCTTGTTTCTTAGGAAGAGTGAGGTTTTTTCCTTCTGCCCATGTTTCTTTGTTCTTCCTCTTTAACTGGCTGCCAGGGGTCATGGTCATGATAGACACCCCAACTTGATGGGCCGCCACGTGTCTCCCATTTTTCTGGATGCGTTAAGGGCCCCATGAGGCTGTGTGTCACAGTGGGGAGAAGAGGACGGAGGTTGTGGGGCTGGGGGCAGGCAGAGCCGTGGTTGGACGATGGGGGCCAGAATCATGGTCGGTTATGGGAGGATGTGGAAAAGGGGCTCAGGACAGAGTCAGGAGGCTGGAGGCAAAGGTGTGAGCACTTCTTGTTGTAGCCATGGCCCCTCTCACCAGAGCTGGAGAGTTGGGAGCACACGGAGAGGAAAGTAGCGCTGGCTGGTCATGAAGAGTCAAGGGGGAGAGTGGAGGAGGTGGTGGGGACAGAGGCCATGGAGAGGCAGGCCGTAGGTCCCCAAGTGGGTGCCTGCTGGAACCTGCAGTTGCTGTACCCATTACTGAAAACGTCAGTAACTTAGGTGAGTTGTTGGTGGCTGGAGATAAAGATTTTGTTTCCCCTTCCCTGTTGGTGCCAAATGTGGAGTGATGAGTGTTAGTGGCCTGTCACAAGCTGGGGGACCAGGCTGGCCTTCCCTCCCATTTGCTCATTCTGCGTGGAGCTGGCGGTTCTTAGCCAGCTCCTCCATGGCTAAAGCATTTGGGCCACGCTGCTATTCGACCACATGCTGGCCACCTGCCGGATACTCTGATAAGGGCTACAGGAAGATAGAAGTTGGAAGTAAAGCCCGCCCCCAAGGAGCTCACAGTTCAATGGCAGGCCTAGAACAAACACAAAAAATAACTATAGTGAAAAAGCAGAATTTGAGGGGTGCCATTAACAAGAGAGAATCAAGGGCTCAAGGGTTTTCAGGATGGGGGATGCTGTGTTCTGGTTAGGGTGCTAGGGAAGACAGCCCTGGGTGAGAACCAGGGCTGGGCCTCGGAGCTCAGGGGCCACATCTCAGCTCCCTGTGCCCAACTTCCCTGTCCAGCCTCTGGTTTCTTGTCTGACGTGTGCATGGTGATAGCCTCATCCTCACAGGCTCACTGGGAAGGGCTGATGCGGGAGCCGGTGTGACTGGCCGGCTCTTTACATGGATCCAAACAGGTAGCCAGAGCAGCTCCTGACGTGTGGACACCTGTCTGTAGTTTGGAAAGCTCTTTGATAGGTTATCTCATCTGACCCTCAGAGTGGACTTCTAAGGGTTTTTCTTAGCCTCACAGTTGGAAAATTAAGAATGTGATTTTTTTTTTTAAGATTTTATTTATTTGTCAGAGAGAGTGAGCACAGGCAGACAGAGAGGCAGGCAGAGGCAGAGGGAGAAGCAGGCTCCCTGCAGAGCAAGGAGCCCGATGTGGGACTCCATTCCAGGACGCTGGGATCATGACCTGAGCCGAAGGCAGCTGCTTAACCAACTGAGCCACCCAGGCGTCCCGAATGTGATTTAAAAAAAAAAAAGATTTTATTTATTTTAGAGAGAAAGAGAGAGTGTGGGTGTGCATGAGTGTGGAGAGGGGCAGAGGAAGAGAGAGAAGCAGACTCCCCGCTGAGCATGGAGCCCCCGGCCCTGAGATCATGACCTGAGCTGAAATCAAGAGTTGGCGGCTTAACTGACTCACCCAGGTGCCCTTAGAGTGTGATTTCTGTGACATCCCATAATGGAGTGTCAATGGGCCAACTTGAACCCAGGCGTTCTGATCACAAGTCCCAAGGCCTTCCGAAGGGGTGTGTTAGCAGCAGGGTTGATGATGGAGTCCTAGAGCCCCTGGGCTCTAGGGATTGTGTTTGGCATCACACGGAATTCTCAGATCTGTTTTTAATGAGCAAAGCATGCTAAGAAGACCCCACTGAGCAAATCTTGTCGAGCCCTTGCCTGGTGAGGTGCGGGGGCTACAGCAGCCAGTGGGAGTCCCACGGCCCTGCCTCTGGAGACTTGGGTCCTGCAGGAGGGACTGGCCCTGAGCACTCACCCAGGTGATGGCATCACAGCCAGGCGAAGGGTATTCTAGACAGAGGGCATGGTATGTGTACCATCAAGGAGGTAAGAAAGGGAGGGTGTGTGCTGCATCCAGAGTCTACCCAGCAAAGGCTGCAGGAGCGTGCAGGCCGGTGCACACATGTCAGATGCAGAACGTGCTCAGTCCTGTGCCTGCAACTTTGGTTTCTCTACAGAAGAGCGGTGGGTGCAGGCCAAGGTGGGCAGACTTCTCTCTGAGTGGCCAGATACATAGGCTTGGCAGGTCCCTCACACAGATGTTGGGCTCCCACGGTAAGGCAACAGCACAGACCGGCCTGTGTTGTGCTAAAAGTTCCTTGCCCGAGGTAAGACAGCTTCCCGGCCACACCTGTCCTGTGTTGCTTTGGGCACAACCAGATCCCTCGGACTGATGATAACTGTGGACGAGGGCCTATTTGGTGAAACTTATGAAAGTATGAGTAAGGAATACTCTTGAAAGAGATGCTGTCTGTTCATTTTAAGAATATATAATTTCTAAAACTTGATTTGCCAAATTTTTGTCTCATCTGAGCTCCTTAGAGATCTACTTGATGAGTAGATTAAAATAGCTTCTAACTGTAAACGTAACTTACCATTAAAATATCTGTGAGGGCGCCTGGGTGGGTCAGTTGGTTAAGCATCTGCCTTCGGCTCAGGTCATGATCCTGGAATCTCAGGATCGAGTCCAACCTCAGGCTCCCTGCTCAGCGGGAAGTCTGCTTCTCCCTCTGATCCTCCTCCACCTTGTGCCCTCTCTCTCTCAAATAAATAAAATCTTAAAAAAACAGAATAAAATAAAATGGTATCTGTGAAGTTCTTGACAGTATTTCTTTTTAAAGAGCCCCCTCATTTTTACATGGCTGGAACTTTTTTTTTTTTTTTTGCCTTAAGGGTTTTACCTAGCTGACCTTTATTTATTGGTAGCTCAAAGGCTATTATTATATTAGTTTCCACTCATTTTTGAAACCTCATATATTCTAAATTCGTGAAATCTGAATTAAGGAGGTTTGGTTGAATCTTTGAAATTTGAGTAACTTTGGGGCACCTGGGTGGTTCAGTCAGTTGAGCGTCTGCCTTCGGCTCGGGTCATGATCCCAGGGTCCTGGGACTGAGTCCTGCATTGGGCTCCCTGCTCAGTGGGGAGCCTTCTTCTCCCACTCTCTCTGCTTGTGCTCGAACTCTCTCTCTCTCTGTCTCAAATAAATAAATCTTAAAAAGAAAGAGAAATTTGAGTAACTTTGTTTAGAGAGAGACACTCTTTGTTACCCCTGATTCTTTGCTTATTATTATGGAGACTTTCCGAGTTCTCTCTCCTTTCCTAGGAGCCTAAATTGACTCCATTTCTGCCTCTTGCTCAGTTACTCACCAAGAATCCCAAACAACGGCTGGGCAGCAAAGCAGGAGCAGTGGAAGTGAAGGCTCACCCTGTGTTTAAGGACATTAACTTCAAGAGGCTGGAAGCAAATATGTTAGAGCCACCATTCTGTCCTGATGTAAGTATGTTGCCCAGACAGGAGCAGGCTGTCCAAGAAAATGGGTCCACGGAAGCCTGTGATTTTCCAGCAGGTAGAGAACCGCGGGTGCTGCCTGGCTGTGCTTCTGCTCGGGTGCTCCCTCCCAGCCCCCAGCCACTCATCACACGGTCCTCACAGGTCCCCTCAAGCCTTTCTGGCAGCCGATCCTGGCTCTGCCATGCTCAGAGCCCCGGTACCACCCCACATCCTCCTTGCCGGGGGCCCTCTTGGCCTTCAGTGTGACAAAGTCCCCTATCTTGTGTCCTCATCACCATGCCCACCTCTTTAGTCTGGGAAGCCCTTCCCTGCTCCGTGCCTCCAAGGTCCGGGCTCCATGCTGTCCACAGGGAGTCCTAGGGGTCACTGAAGCCTCCTGTGAGCCTGCCGTGGGGCCAACTCAAGGGCAGTGTCCGTGTGCTCAGCACAGGGCCCTGCCTGGGTCAGTGCTCAGTGGGAACACCTGCAGGCAGGAAATTCCTGTTGAGCAAGGCAGAAATGCACAGACAGCAGTCTGGACTCTCTCCTTAACACACTACCGGCACATTCCAAAAGCGCGGAAATAATTCTGCAGGAGATGATGGAACCGAGGTGTACGATAAAAACATCCTTAGTTGTACAAGTCGGGACTGACTATGTTTTTAGATTCCAGTGTATTGTGGTAGTACTGCCTTCCTTTGAGTCAGTTCACACATGACATATTTACTGAGTGCCTACCACCTCCTACGCATAGAATGAGCTGTGAGGACCCCAGGGGGCACAAGGAAGCAAGGTCTTGCTGCTGTGACGCTCGCTCCAACCTGCAGACACAGGCCGCGAACAAAGGACACAGAGCGAACCCCTGGATGGGGATGCTTCACCCCAGGGACTTGATAGGGGCAGTGGGGTCTGAAAGGAGCAGGGAAGGCAGTCTTCCCCAGGGAGTGGTAAAGATTCCTCTTGCTGTGCTCAGAGGCCTAGGGCAGGGCCTGCCAGGTCACTGCCCTGGGACTCACATTCTGGGTATTCTACTGAATGTAACCAGAGGAACCGTAGGGGCCTGAAGACAGGTAAGTCCCGAGGTCATGGGTCAGGCAGTCTTGTCCAAGGTGGGGGGCAGGACGAGGTTCTTGGCCTTCAGCCTTGGTGCGATCCTCACCAGCCTTCCCCTGGACTGTATCCTGAGGGGAGCCCCCACTTGCTTCCATGGCCCCGCTGTGTGGGGACTGAATGGGTAGCAGCTGCTTGGAGATGTGCCGACTGGTGGCCTATGGAATGTCCCCTCTTGGACCAGGCAGGTTCCAGCAGGAGGGCAGGGCATTTCTCAGAAATGCCAGTGCCTCTTGCACGATCATGGTTGGGCTGTTAGCTGGACTCCTGTGTTTTTTGTTCTTGATTTCCAGGAGCACAGGAGGCTGCACAGAGGGGGCCATGGTCCAGGCTCAGACATGCCCTGTTGGCTTGCCCCTGAGGACTGCAGGGTCAGGGTGGGTGGTGCAGGCTGGGACTCCTATCCCAGAAGAGGTGCGGCTGGAGGCCACTAGATGAACTCCAACAGGAGGTGAAGAAGCGGGACCTGCCCTTTTTCACTTAGACTTTGCATGGGGCACATCATGTGACGAGGCCATGGGTCCAACAGCCCTTTTCCCCTCCCTGGCCTGTCACGCATTCTCCACTGCAGAAGAGGGAAGGGTGAGGGCCTCTGGAGGGTTGTCGCCAGAGGGCGTGCAGAGGGTCTGTGACCCAGGGAGCTCCTGAGAGTGAGGGAAAGGCTTCAAACATCGTGAATGAGGGGCGCCTGGGTGGCTCAGTGGGTTAGGCCGCTGCCTTCGGCTCAGGTCATGATCTCAGGGTCCTGGGATCGAGTCCCACGTCGGGCTCTCTGCTCAGCAGGGAGCCTGCTTCCTCCTCTCTCTCTCTGCCTGCCTCTCTGCCTACTTGTGATCTCTCTCTGTCAAATAAATAAATAAAATCTTTAAAAAAAAAAACAAAAAACAAAAAACAAACGAAAAAACCCAAAACAAAACATCGTGAATGAGTCCATTTCACACCTGCGGTGTTCTTAGTCACTAAGGAGATGGAGAAGGACTCCAGTATTCCCAGAGGCCAATGCCTCGTCATTGTTGGTGCACAGCCGCAGGCCATTTACTGTAAGGACGTCGTGGATATAGAGCAGTTCTCCACGGTGAGAGGCGTCTACCTGGACACTGCTGACGACACTTTCTACAGTCAGTTTGCTACGGGCTGTGTCTCCATCCCCTGGCAGAACGAGGTACTGCTGGTTTATCCTGGCTACAGCGTCCGGAAAGTTGTGCCTGCCCCTGTGCATGTGTGTGCCCGCGTGTGTGCACACATGTGTGTCGGTGCTGTCCCAGTCCCTGCACGGGAGAGGGAAAGTTTGCCATCCTGGGCCCCACTTTCGAAGTGGGACTGGCCGGCACCCGTCTCTTACCAGCTCTGGGGGTGCACTGGGAGGGAGGAGGAGGAGGCTGTGTTCCCTGTGCCCTGAGCTGAGTGTAGGGCGGAACGTGGTGGACTGACCTCATGGGATCTCTCTCCTTCTCTGTTCTCCTCTTACATGGGCACAGATGATCGAATCGGGTTGTTTTAAGGACATCAATGACGTGGAGCCTGAAGAAAATATGGTGTTGAATGTAGAAGAGAAAGCACGATACCCGGTTTCCAAAACGAAGAGAAGCTTCTTCTACAGACTCTTCAGGAGAGGGGTAAGGGTAACAAGCATTCTATTACATGGGGGTTTTTTTAATGGGAGGTGTTCAAAGAAAAGAAAGATTTCACCAAGGTAAAATCTTTCTTTTCTCAGCTTTCTTATTAAGACATTTCACATAATTTAAGAGCTCTCACTCTATGGTGCGATTTGAGACCCACCAGAAAAATCCTCACTATGTCGTTTGCTTTCGGTATGAAGACCCTGTTCTGACACGCAAAGGACAAACAGCTCTGGGGGTTGCGTAGACCAGTCATGAGCAACTGGGTCATGTCGATCACTGCCCTCCCACTCCGACTTGGCTGCTGCCCCGTCGCAGGCCTTCTGTCACACGGAACATGGAAGCAGGAGGCTTAGCATGTTTTTCCTAGTGAACTGTCTCTCCCTACAAGAGTGCGTCGCCCTGCTTCGTACCCTGTGGTTGTCCACTAACATTCAGTCCATCTTTGTTCAGTATGAAAAGCAAGCCTTAGGCGGGGAAGGTCTGTGAGGGTGTGTCCACCAGGACCATACTTCTTTGGAGAACAGGGGCCAAGTGTGGGTTCGCGCCTGGGTCTCCCTGGCAGCCAGGCTCCCCGCACTCAGGAAGTCCTACGCAGAGCATGTCTGCCCGACCTGTGCAGGGGGCACCGGATGGGGACTCCGCAGCTGCGGATGGCATGCTGCCAGCTGAGCCACGTGGCACCACTGCCCTCGTTCCCCTGCAGCACTCAGCTCAGGTCCTGTAATCGCGTTGCGTGTGCAGCAGAGAAAGCGAATCTGAGACACTGTGTGTGTATGTGTGCGTATGCATGTGAACTGAGCATCCTCCGAACCATGGGGGGCGTGAGAGGAAGTGTGGAAGTCAGCCTTAGTATCAGTGCCCCCGCCCCGTGGCTGTCACCTTGCGCATTCACTGCCAGGGAGCAGAGCAGGCGCATGTTGGCTGACTGACCCCGAGCTCTGCCATGTTGCAGGGCTGCATTAGCAGTGGCCCCAGCGAGAAGGAAGAGCTGCCCACCAGTCTGTGACCACAGCCGCAGAGCCCGACCCCATGCCGAGGAGCCCACGCTCAGCGTTCTGTCCTGTCTGGAGCCGCAATAAATACGTGTCACAGCTTAACACGGGCCACATGCGTCTGCAGATTTCTGTGTTCATACCTGAGTCGTGTTGGCACCAGAGCTGGGCTGTAGGAAAGGGCACTTGAGGACTGCCCCGGTACCCAGAAGCCCCAGGTGTGGACATTGAGTGGGGGGGGCTCAAGTCCCACCTGTGCCCACAGAGGTGGGGAGGAGTAGGCTGGGGCATCAGCCTAACAGTGTCCAGGGCCAAGAGTCCTGTTCTTCCCCCTAGAGTGTCCTCCGGTGCCCAGTGTGGTAGGAGGCAGGAAGGGTCCTGCTATCCCCAGAAGTTCTTGGCCCATTTGCATCCACACTGACATCTGCTCACTCACCGAGATTCTCATGGGTGAGGTGTGCATGTTCGTGTGTGTATATCTTTGTGGCACTCCTGGACATGGGCTGAGAGAGGGTGTGTGCAGGACCCCGAACCAGGGCTTGGCTGTTGGTAGCCTGGGGGTCTGTGTGGCACCTCCCGGCCTGAAGCACAGGGGAAGATGGGGCTGGGAGCCCCCTGTGCTTGGGCTGGGGGTGAGGACCCCCCTCTCCAGTTCTGGTGGGTGCTTAGCAGTTGAGGAGCTCGCTTCCCACACAGGCTAAGGGATGCTGGGGTTCCGGGGTCAGTAACTCTTTCCCTCAGCCAGGGCTGCCAGAAAAGGAAGGTAGAGCCCCTTCCCCGTGGTGGGAATGTGGGCTCTGTTGCCTAGGGAGGGGTGTTGGCACCCGCAGGCCTTGTGAAGACCAGGGGTGTGGTCTGTAGATTCTGTGGGCAAATGGCCCCAAGGTGCAGAACCCAAACTTCTCCTGGATCTGTGTGTACGAGGCCTGCAGCAGGGGTGTTGAGAAGCCAGTCCTCTGCAACTTTCATTGAACAGCAAAGACTTGGTCTGGATCAGAGACCCCGCCATACTGCTGCATGCTGGAGAGTGAGCCAGGATCAACCACGTGCCTGGGTTCAGTGTTGCTGTCCTGCAGCCACAAGTCCCCAGCCACGTGAACCCAGATGGCGCTTCCAAGAGTGCCAGTGTCATCTGCACGCATGCTCTGGTCTGTCTAGAGGGCAGCAGTGCTGGGGCCAGGCTCTGCAGGGAAGCACCTGGGGTCGTGCCCTTCGAGACCATAAGAAGTTGATCCTCAGCTTGCTCTGTTCCCGGATGGGGAGAGGGAAGAGTGACCTTGGGGCTCGGGCCTTTATTTTAGGGATGGCTTCTCTTCTGATGGGAGCTCATCTCAGTTTAAAGACAGCAGGAGGTAGGGACGGAGACCCAAGGCCTTCGGCAAGCATTTGATAGAACATCTGGTATGTGCTACCTGCTCAGTAAATCTGTCGGGAATTGTGGACAACTAATAAATGCTCACCCTGAGCAATGCAGGCAGGTTTAAAGAAAATAGAAATCACCTGTATTCCTGCCACCTGCTTATATTCGAAGACTTTTCAGACCTTCTGTTACCAGTGTGGACACGGGGGCAGTGGTGCGCTTGTCTGCCCGGTCCCTGCCCAGTCACCATGGGCCCTGGCTGGGAAGGAGCCTGGGGGGCCCATCTGTGCCCATAGGGCACAGCTCCAGGAACCAGTGAAGGCCTTTGCCAGCCCCTGCCCCTGGCTTTTTTCTGCTTAAGCTAGTCTGAGTTGAGTGCCCCCGTGCTCAAGGGAAGAGTAAGACAGTGAATCTGGGAAAGGATTTTACGAGCTGGCACCTTTATGTATTGATCTGTAATTGTCTTCCCCCTCTGGTTAGAAGCAAGCACATATTTTTTTAAGGAGAGTTTTGAAATTAAAGCGTACACAATGAAAAATTCATCTTTAGTATCAGCAATTATCCAAAGATAATCCCTATCAGCATTTTATTCTATATGTAATCTGTATTTATTTATTTCTTGCCATTTAATTTATTTATTTTTTTAAAGGTTTATTTATTTATTTATTTGACGAGAGAGAGAGAGAGAGAGAGAGAGAGAGAGAGATAGAGATCACAAGTAGGCAGAGAGGCAGGCAGAGAGAGAGAGGGAGAAGCAGGCTCCCTGCTGAGCAGAGAGCCCGATGTGGGGCTCGATCCCAGGACCCTGAGATCATGACCTGAGCCGAAGGTAGAGGCTTAACCCACTGAGCCACCCAGGCACCCCATATTTCTTGCCATTTTGTTTAAATATATCTGTCTCCTTAATCTTTTACTGCACATTTAGGACAACAGTTATCAAACAATCCAAAAAATTGTTGCTTCCAGCTTCCTTGTTATTAGAAATACCCATGGGATGGACAGCCCTGTACCTATATGTTTGTGCACATCTGTGATAATATTTTTAGGGTAGATTCGTAGCAGGGAATCCCTTGGTTAAAATGTATGAACAGGGGTGCCTGGGGGGCTCAGTCGGTGAAGCGTCTGCCTTGATCCCCAGTCATGATCTCAGGGTCCTGGGATCGAGCCCCACATCATGCTCCCTGCTTAGCGGTGGGTCTCCTCCCTCTTGTTCTCTCTCTGTGATCTCTCTTGCTCTTGCTTTCTCTCAAATAAATAAATGAAATTAAAAAAAAAAGAAGTGTATAAATAGTTGGCTTAAACCCTATGAGAACGAGCTAAAGGGATTAAAGGAGGCTCTGTCTGGCAGGCGTTTCCCCTGGGATGGGCAGCAGTGGGCGGAAGGAAAGCTCTTGTCCATAGCACTGTGTCTGACTTGTTCCTTTGACCATGTCTGTGTATTATTAAGATAAAAATAAACATTGCATTATGAAAATTATTTGTTTCCCAAAATAAAGCACAATTACACTCTAAAAAAGACATGCGGGCATTTTTAAAAAAAAGATTTTATTTATATATTTGACAGAGATCACAAGTAGGCAGAGAGGCAGGCAGAGAGAGAGGAGGAAGCAGGCTCACTGCTGAGCAGAGAGCCCGATGCAGGGCTCGATCCCAGGACCCCGGGATCATGACCTGAGCCAAAGGCAGAGGCTTTAACCCACTGAGCCACCCAGGCGCCCCTGTGTGGGCATTTTAAAAGAATATTTGTTACGTACCCATGTGAACAAATTACTCTTCTAAAAAAAAATTTTTTTTTAAAGATTTTATTTATTTATTTGACAGACAGAGATCACAAGTAGGCAGAGCAGCAGGCAGAGAGGGAGGGAAGAAGTCAGGGGGAAGCAGGCTCCCCACTTAGCAGAGAGTCCAATGTGGGGCTCGATCCCAAGACCCTGAGATTATGACCTGAGCTGAAGGCAGAGGCTTAACCCACTGAGCCACCCAGGTACCACTACCCTTCTGAAAATTTTAAAAAATTTCCTCTCCTACCAAAAATGTCTAACATTGGTTAGTTTCACCAAAAGCTAGATTTTTGTCTTGGTGAAGAGTTTCATTAGAAACAAAGAGTTTCTTTTTCTTTCTTTTTCCTGTGGTAAAATATACATAAAATTTACCCTTTTAACATTGTTAAGTGTCCAGTTCAGTGGCATTAAGTACATTGATGTGGCCATGCAGCCATCCCCACCATCTGTCATCTTGTGAATCTGACACTCTGTCCTCCCTGAACACTAACTGTCCATTCTCCCCCAGGCCCCTGGCGCCCACCATCTCCCTTCTGTCTCTTTGACTTGGACTTCCCCCAGGAACCTTCTATAAATGGAATCATATAGTATTTGTTCTTCCATGACTAGCTTATTTCACTCAGCGTAATGTCCCCAAGGTTCCTCCATGTTCTAGCAGGCATCAGGATCCCCTTCCTGTTAAAAGCTGGCCCACATTCTGCCATGTGGATGGACCCCACTGTGTCTCATCTGTTCATCTGCTGATGGGCCCTCAGCTGTTGTGAGTCATGCTGCTGTGTGCAGTGTAGCAATACCTCTTTGAGACCCTGCTTCCAGTTCTCTCAGGTAAAAACCCAGAAGTGGAATTGCTGGGTCGTATGGGAGTTCCATTTTTAGTTATTTGAGGAAATGCCATACTATTTCCCAGAGCGGCTACAGCAGCTTGCACTCCCAACACCGCAGAAGCTTCCTGTTTCCCCATGTCTTCCTGAACATGTCATTTCTAATGGCTCCTTGACATTGTTCTAATACACAAGGTACAAAGGCTTTTACCACTGCCTCGTTGTTGGATGTCGACGTCGTTTCATCTTTTCGATATTAACATTGCTTCAGTAACATTTTTGGGCCTCCATCTTTGAATGCCTATCTAATAATGTCCCCAGAGCAGCCCTCCTAAGGCCATGCTAAGTCAAGTGGTTTGTGTCCTTACATCTTTTGATGGGTACTGCCAAGTTACTCTTCAGGAAAGTAATTCAGGATTTGTCATAACTAGCAGTTTTTGGAAGTCCTGTTTCCCTGTGTCCTTACCAGTCCCCATGAGCACGCACTCTAATCTTTGCTCACCCTCTTAGGCTCCTACTGAACCTCGAGTGTACTCAAAACCTGCTGTGAGCACTCACCTCAGCTGCATTGTCAAGGTCAGGATGCAGGGATCCGAACACAGCATGGGATCCCGGGCCGCCTCCCCTCCTGGGTCTGTGGTTTCCTGTCTAGGGAGCGAAGCATGTGGAGTGAGAAAGATTTCCCTTTAACTCATTCTCTGAAGTCTTAAGATTCCCTTCTCTTATATCCCGACTCTGAATTGAGCCCTTCTCAGAGGCCTTCTGCTCAACCAGGCTCTGGCCCCTTTCTCTTTGACTTCTCTTCTTTTTTTTTTTTTTTTTAATTTACTTGACAGAGATCACAAGTAGGCAGAGAGGCAGTCAGAGAGAGAGGAGGAAGCAGGCTCCCTGCTGAGCAGAGCGCCTGATGCAGGTTGATCCCAGGACCCTGAGACCATGACCTGAGCTGAATGCAGAGGCTTTAACCCACTGAGTCACCCAGGCGCCCCACTGTGTGTTATTCCTCTTAACTGCAGGTAGCTGAGTATTTAACTGAAGTTCTCTGAACACTCTTCTTTATCATCAGGACATATTTCTTCCCCTTCTCCATGGGAGTGGGAGCCCAGTGGAGAGCCCACTCTGTGCCCTGGGGGTCGGTCTGCTTGTTCTGTCATGACCCGGCAGCTCCTGAAGGCACAGTTTTAAATAGGATGTGGAATTTCCAATGTTGATCATCTAATAAGGGGACAACTGGATGTCAAAGGTTTTGCTCAGGAAAGAACAGAACTGTCCTAGTGGAAGGAGTATGACACCCCATGTAGACCTTGCTTATTAACACAGCAGTCAATTCCAGCCAGGTAGCTTCAAGAAGTCTTCCTGACCCTCCTCCCCAGGCTGGAGCTTTTAGCAGGAAATCGAAGACATGATCGTAACTTTACGATGTTCTTAGTTTAGTTATAAGGTCATCAAGAACCAGGGCCCTGTCTTAAGTACATCTGGGCTGCTGTAGCAGAACACCCTGAACCTGGCAGCTTATAAACAACAGAAATGTGTTTCCCACAGTTTTGTCCTTACATGGCTGAGAGCAGAGAGGGGAAGCGAGGTCTCTCTTGACCCAGTCATGGGGGGGGGGTCCATCCTCTTGATCTCATCTAATCCTAATTATCCGAGTCATGGACAGTTAAGTGAACCAAAGAAAATCCTGAAGAAGACCTTCATCTCATTCATGGATACTAAATTACCAGGGTCCCGAGAGCCTATAACCAAGAGCATACTAAGGGGGCAGAGATAAAAGGAATGAAATCAGCCAAGGACAAAAATGAAAATAAACCAGAAGGAATCAGGATCAGAGAGAAAATGAGAGATACTCTGACTTTACATTCTTTGAAAGATGCATTTTAAAGACATCAAGAGTCCTGTAGTATAAATTTGAATTAATGTGTACCTATAGCCACCGAACTGTCCACTTAGGAATGGCTAAAATGGTTCTGTGTATTTTAATACAATAAGAATGAATTGAAATATAAGCTCCTAATTTCCCCACTCTGTTCTCTGAAAGGCCCAGAAGCAATGACGTCCCCACAGTGATGAGCACACCTGGCTCCAAGTTCTTGGCTTCTAAAGACCACTCTCCCCTCCAAGGAGTCAGGGCTTCTTCGAGAAGTGGCTGATTCCAGGTTTGAGGAGGGGAGGATGGGCTGGGAGCATCATGCTGTGACATAAAACAAGAAAGTGCTCAAGGATGGAATGATGGAATGTGGCAAAGGGACACAGGAACTACCTTGAAGGGGCGTCTGTTGAACTGGGGACGATTTGAGCTTCAACAAAAGAATTATGATGAAACTGGTTATGACATATAATTTTTAAGATTCAGAGGAGAAAAGGAAGGGAATGGTTGGATGTGATATGGGGGAGGAGAGCTCTTTCTCAGAGAGAAGTGTGAGGAGCTTAGGGAAGAAGAAACAAGGGAGTTGCAAGAGACACCACTTCTTAACTCCCAGCCTGAAAGATGACTTAGGCCGGGGTCGACCAGGGATGCCAGACCCATGGGTGGAAGGCTTCCAGGTGGCAGGACATTATCAGAGGTCCAGAGAACTGTAGGGAACCACCACCAAGAACTTATTAATTATGGAGGAAAACGTGCCTTCATGGTGGGGAGATCTGGCAGTCACCACCTTTACTGAGTGACCAAACCCAGCCCCCCAAAGACAATGGACTCCAGGACAAGACCCACCTGTGAGGCCTCCTTCCTAAAGGGCCAGGTGGATTCCAGCTGACCTCACACACCACAGCCATCCCATAAAATATGCGACTCACATATGTCATCTTTAGAAAGTAAAAATAAACTGCTTTGAGTCATCTTGTGTTTAATGCAATATACCCAAATATTATCTCTACATGCCATCAGTATACACAGAATGAGATGCTTTACATTGTTTTATATGAAGTTATTTGAAATCTGGTGTATATTTTACACTTAACCGCACATCTTAATGCAGAATTATTACCTTTCAAATGCTTGATAGCCATATGTGGCCAAAGTGTGGGGCTATGCTCCCTGTCATGGTGAGTGTCTGTAGGGACTCGAAGGGAACAGGGAGCACCTGGCTATATGTCCAGTGCTGGCTGAGTTTAGGCTCTGGGCAGTGGCTCTGCTGCTGAAAAGAACATCCTGTTCCCAGACATCTCTCACCAGGGATCGAGCATTCCAGAACTTCCAGAATGGGTATCAGCCAGACTTTCAAGCCCTTTCTGCTGGGAAGCTGACTGCTACCTCACAGATTGACCATGATCCTTGGGGTCACCATCAAGAGGCAGGCTCATCTCTCCTTACACACTGAGACATGGGACAATGCAAGTACAGAGAGCCAAAGACTGCAAGAAGATGCTAAAAGCAGACAGAGGGGCAAAAAGACACATTATGCTCAGAGGAGTGACCTTTAAACAACAACTGACTTCTCAACAGCCAGAACGAAAAGCAGAAGACAGTGAAATCCAAATCTTTCATCTGCTGCAGAAAAGTATCTGCCAACCTCGGATTCTATACCTATCCAAAAATCCACTGAGAATGAAGACAAAGTAAAGATTTTTTCCTGAAAAACTGAAACAGAGATTTCAGCAATAAAAGGTCCACTAAAAGCAACTCCATACAGTATTTTCCTGGCAGAGGAAAATGAGCCCAGAGGAAGATTGGAGATGTAGGAGGGAAGGAAGAGTAAGAAAATATGGGTAAATATGGGTAAATATGGGAGTCGATTTAAACAAATGGGGATTGTGCAAACCAGCCATGATTGTGTCTGTGTCCTCTGCGGTATGCATGTGTACTTACATAGAATTAAAATATGCAGCGATGACACTCTCAACTGGAAGAAGCTTCGGGGGAGACAGGCAGGAGCCACCAAGTCACCCTCGGGGGCTCCTGGCCCACTTGCCTTATTCCTTGTGGCTCTGCCTCATGCCCCATGGGCTCCTACCTGCTTTGGGGTTCAGAGTGGGTGCCTACCCACAGCTGCAGTACCCCATCTGTGGGGGCCACTGGGAGCTTTAAACATCTCCCTCTTGGGGCGCCTAGGTGGCTCAATGGGTTATGCCCCTGCCTTCAGCTCAGGTCATGATCTTAGGAATCTGGGATCAAGCCTCGCATCGCATTGCATCGCATGGCATCGGGCTCTCTGCTCAGCAGGGAGCCTGCTTCCCTTCCTGCCCCCCACCCCTGCTCTGCCTGCCTCTCTGCCTGCCTGTGATCTCTCTCTGTCAAATACATAAATAAAATCTTAAAAAAAAAAACCCTCCCTCCTCCCTCTGCAGGATCACCACAGGTGTGTTGCTCAGCTTTCATTTCTAGCTCCCCACCCAAACCTATCTTTTTACATCCCCCCCCCAAACAGTAACAGTTTTGTTGCAGAAGACTTGAAAAATACAGAAAGCGTAAGGATTAAGATATAAATCACCTATAATTTCCTTGTTCACAGAGAGTCACTGTTATAGACTTAATGACCAGATCCCTTTTCCATATATGTGTGGGTTGTTTTTATCTTTCTTTAAAAAAATTAAAATGGAGGGGTCCTGCCTTCCATGACGGTCTGCTCATGCATTGCACACCTTTTGTGTTATGAGTGCTCTCCTCAAACAGGATCTGAATGACTACATAGTTTCCCATTATGTGGGTGTACCTTGATTCATATAGTCACTCCTTCAGTTTCCACGTTTTTGTTCCCAGTGTTGCTGTAGCCAGCGACCATCCTCACCCAGGTGTGTTCTGTCAGGAGGTGTCAGCATCTTGGATTATGACTGTATTTGGACATGGGGCCTTTATACAGAGGTAATCAAGATAAAATGAGGTCTTCAGTGGAGGCCCTCATCAAATATGGCTTGTGGGTGTTCTTATAGGAAGAAGGGATCAGGACCCAAACACATATAGAGAAAGACTATGTGAAGACAAGGGAGAAGACAGCTGTCTACAGGCAGGGAGAGAGGGCTGCACAGAACCATCCTACCCACGCCTGGATCTTGGACTTCCAGCCTCCATGACTGGAAGGGAACCACCACGAAGTCCTTCATGGTGGGAAGATCTGGCAGTCACCAGCCTGGTCCATTCAGCTTTGTTATGAGCAGCCCCAGCAAACTTACCTTTTGCTGTGTATCCTGGCTTATCAACACACAGCACCGCTGCCGACCACAGCTGCTGCGGGTCAGGACTCCAGGCACAGCACCACTGCAAAGCCTGCAGTCAGGTACAACCCTGCTCACCCAGAAACTCGACCCAGCCAGGACCCACTCCAAACATGTGGTATTGGCAGGAATCCATTCCTTGTGTGCTTTTGGACTGAAAGCCCCCTGTTTCTCACTTACTGTTGACCACGTGGGCCTCTGCAACACAGACATGGCAGCCTTTGCTTCATGAACATGTACAGGCTAAGAAAGTGGCAGCCAGCAAGATGGAAGACTCCATCTTTTGTAAGCCAATCCCAGGAGCATCACTTTGGCCTTATTTAGTTGGTTACAAGCAAGGGACCAGGATCAGGCCACACTCAAGTGGAGGGGACTATCCGAGGGCACAAATAGCATCAGTATCACGAGGGATCACCAGGCTGTCGTGTCTGTGGACCGCAGCTCAGGACAGCCTGGAGCCTGGACACTGCGGCCTGCTGTCCCCAAAGTGTCAGGTAACGGGGATCTCGAGGCCGAGGCCGGTGGCATATTCTCTGATGTCCCTTTCCTGAAGGGAGCCCCATCGCTATCCCCTCAGGGGCAATGCTTCTGTGGTACTGCCGGGCTTCCCTTTATCCCACTGCCTGGGACAACTGACCACAGTGAGAGAAGGTAGAGTTGTGGCTTGTGGGTACGGAGGAGAGGGGTGCCCTGAGCGGGATCCTGAAGGTTCATACCGTGTTCATCACCTGCACCACCCCCCCACCACAGCAGCTCTCTCTGCGACCAACCCACTCCCTGCCTGGCGGGCGGGACAGCAGCCCCTCGATGACCGACTGTCCTCTGTGGTTCTCTGCTGGCTTACTGACCTCCCCTCCAGGGCGTGAGGCTCTGAAGCCTTGGACCCTTCGCCCGGGCGTGCCCCACCCTAAGCAGGAGGTGCTCTACAGACCTCTGCGGCAGGGGGCGGGGGGTGGGTGGTCCTTTCTTCGAAGGACTGCCCGTTAGGGTCGGGCAGTGGTTCTTGTGGGTGGCGCCTCTCGGGTCAAGGCTGTGCGCCAGCCACAGCCTCTGCGGGCAGCAGGCACTGACCCGCAGGTTTTGGTCCCGTGCCTGCCCTAGGCCCTTCCATGCCCTCCGCAGGCCGGCTCAGCGAGGGGCGGCACCTGGGCTCCCTGCCTCCCAGACGCGCACCCTCGGGCTGGACCCGGCTCACGCACTCTGCCCTTCCTCCCCGCACGGCTGAGTCCCTCCCTCAGCGCTCGCCACGCTGGGGGTCTCCGGCTCCCAGCCCAACGCCCGTCCTCCCTGCGACCCCAGGCAGAGGCGACAAGGATACCTGCGCTGGGGAGACCTTCCTGGACGCGCCCCGCCTCCGGCCCCTGCCCCACGCCTCCCGGGCAAGTGCTTCCCCGCTGCGACCCCTGCCGCACCCCGCCTCTTGGCCCGCCCCGCCCCGCCTTCTGCCCCGCAGAGCCCCGCCCCTCTCGCCGTGCACTCTGCCCCGCCCCATCCTCTGCCCAGCCCTTTCCCCCGCAGGGGTTTTTCGCCGCCGCGCCCCCTACCCCGCCTCCCCACCCCCCCGCGCCCCGCCCTCTCCGCCCCAGCCCCCCCTTTGCCCCGCCCCTGCCCCGCCGCGCCCCGCCCCTCTCGCCTTGCCCTCTGCCCCGCCCCCGTCCTCTGCTCAGCCTCTCTCGCCGCAGGGGTTTTCCCCGCCCCGCCTCCACCCAGCCTTCTGCCCCGCTGCGCCCCCTACTCCGCCCCGTCCTCCTCGTTCTCCCCGTCCTCCGCCCCGCCGCGCCCCGCCTCCCGCCGTTAGTGTTTCCCTGCCGCGCCCCCTGCCCCGCCTCCCACCCTCCGCTCCGCCCCCTACCCCGCCCCGCTCCTTATCCCGTCCCGCCCTCCGCCCGCCCCGACCCGAGAGCGGTGCTGTGATCTCAGCAGCCAGCCTGCCCTGGGAGGCCAGCCCGCGGATGCGGGGGGCGGGCTGGCGCCTCGGCCAGCCATTGGCAGAGGTCGCCGCCACTGGCTGTCAATCCTGCTGGCCCGGCCTGGCCCCGCCCCGCCGGCGCAGCGTCGAGGGACGCACGGCCGCGAGGGCTGCCGGGACGGGCCCAAGATGGCCGGGCGCCTCGGTTCCTCTCCTGTTGGCGGCGTCGAACCCCATTCATTGCCGCTCTGCTAAGCGGCGCCGCGGGTCGGCTCGAGGGCTCGGGTTCTGTCCCTGCGGGGCGGAAGGCCGCCATGGCGACCCTGGAGAAGCTCATGAAGGCCTTCGAATCCCTCAAGTCCTTCCAGCAGCAGCAGCAGCAGCAGCAGCAGCCTCCGCCGCCGCCGCCGCCTCAGCTTCCTCAGCCGCCGCCGCAGGCGCAGCCGCCGCCGCCTCAGCCGCAGCCGCCCCCACCCCCGCCGCCCCCGCCGCCCCCCGGCCCGGCGGTGGCCGAGGAGCCACTGCACCGACCGTGAGTACCGGCCCGTTGCAGCTCCCGACCCCGCGGCCCCCGGACTCGGCGCGCACCGTCGCCCTTAACCCCGTGCCGGGGCCCTGTCCGGGTACGCAGGAGGGCACGGACCCCCGCCTCTCCCGGCGTGCAAAGTTAGGGGAGGAACTCTCTGCTTTGTATTTGCGAAGACCGGGCTGTGCCGTGAGCCGAGACCGCCACTTCCCTTCCCTCTCGGCGTCCCAGCGAGGGAGGGGGCGCTGAGGTCCCAGACACCTCGCGACCAGCCGGGCTTGGGAGCCGGGGTGCTGGGAGGGGGTGATGACATCATGCCTGGAGGCCGCCGGGGGCGGGGATGGCGGACTGCGGTCCCGGCCCAGCGGGATTCCGGTCCAGGGGGCTCTTGGCGCCGCGGGTACCTCGAAGCTGGCTTCCCGCATTCTCGAGGCGTGTCGGCTAGTCCGGGAATCGCACGGGTAGAGTCGGGAAGAGACCCTCTGTCTCAGCTCCAGATGATCTGCAGGCCCTTGAGTAGTGCGAGCCAAGTAAGTGGGGAGTTGCTAAACGCGAGAGAGAATAAAATTGACTTGAATCTTAGGAGGAGTCGGAGTTTAGTTTCCTGCCTGTCTTCAGCTGGACGTACAAACCGTTGCCGAGGGAGAGGTTAATTGCTGCTGGGGTGAGGATGCGCATTACACCAGCGCTGTGGTCCAGCTTGCTTGCGGCCCCCATGGGCGGCTCCTCTTTTCTTCTTTGGACACGGTCTGCTACTGTTTGAAAGCTAGGGTTCTGCTGCTTGGGCCTGGAGACCATACCTTCCAGCAGAACCCACGTGCTTTACCCCCGAAGTCTCCGCGAGGCCTTTTTCTCCCCTTGGGGCTTTGCATCCTCCATCTGGATGTGCACAAGGCGGCATTTAATAAGGACAGTGTTCAAGCGGCAGCCTCTTTAATAAGCTCCCTCTTATATTTATCCATTTACTTATTTAGGATTTTTAAAAAAGATTTTATTTATTTGACAGAGAGAGAGAGGCAGCGAGAGAGGGAACACAGGCAGGGAGAGCAGGAGCGGTAGAGGGAGAAGCAGTCTTCCCGCCCAGCTGGAGGGACTCCATCCCAGGACCCTAAGATCATGACCTGAGCTGAAGGCAGAAGCTTAGTGACCGAGCCACCCAGGTGCCATCCCTCTCATTTTTGGTAGTATTTTCTTACTCGTTATGTTTCTGATGTGATCCTTGCTATGTCCTGAGAGTTTAAATAGAAGATGAGAATTTGGGGAGTAATGTTGACTTATCTAAATTAGAAATAAAATTTATAAATAAATTAATTTTTCTTCTAAGAAAAGGTGAAAAACCTGCTTGGGTGCTTAGAGAAAAACATTTTTTAAAAAAGATTTCATTTATTTTATTTAAGAGTGAAAGATCATGAGAGAGAGAGAGAGAGAGAGCACACATGCAGGGGGAGAGGCAGAGGGAGAAGCTGTCTTTCTGAAGAGTAGGGAGCTGGATGCAATCCCAGGACCCCAGGATCATGACCTGAGCCCAGGGCAGATGCTTAACCAACTGAGCCACCCAGGCTCCACTGCCATCGGTTTCTTATGATGATTTGACAGAACCTGAATTTGCTTATCTTCAAAATATGGCTATAAAGAGGTTTCTTTCTCAAGCTGTCTTGACAAAAGTAGATAGATGCTGCTTTATTACCTTATTTTAAGGTATTATGTGATTGATTTATTTTAAAAGTATAATCTATTATTTTCATGTAAGTAGTACACTCCCATGATGCAAATTCTAAAATTACAAAAAGGTAATAATTAAAATGTCTCTCTCCTACTCCCTTCTCCTGAGTACCTAACTCTGTCCCCAAAGGCAAGCACTATTCTCCTTCCTCCTTGTGTATCCTTACAGGTACAAACCATGCACATATGGAGATAGGTTTTAAGTTATTTAGAACAGAAGTATTTCAGAATAGTAAGCTCTAAAGCTTCTTAGCATGCTCTGAAATCAACTACATTGGCCTAATTGTAGTTATTTTAAATAAAATGCATAAATATCATATTTGTAGACACTTTGCCTTTGAGAAAGCAAGTGTTCATTAATTTTGAATAACAAATTCTGCTTGCGAGTTTGGATTTTGGCATTTCTGTTCAGGTGCTTCAGCTAAAAAATCCATTTGCCAAAGTAGGAATTGCCCAAAAACAATTTAAGTGTCTGTTCTATTTTTATGGTTCTTCTCTGTTGTGTGGAGCTGCAGTGTCACAGCCGTGCGTGGGCTTCAGTTGAAGTGTCTGAGTGCCTGCTCGCTGCTCAGCATGGAAGGTGCAGGGGTGCCGGGGTGGACTGGCTACCGTCTCAGCAGGGTTGGCCTGCAGGGGGGTGCCGGGGCAGGGACGGTCCTAACTGGAATTATGAGACAGTTGACATTTGCATTTGGTACTTTCTTACTGTCCTTCAGAGTCCCACCTGGTTTCCCCCTGACTTTAATTCTTCATTCATTGGTAGATGTTTACTGAACATCTAAGGAATGCCTCTGTGGTCATGGCTGCAGGGTTGCAGCCTCAACAGATAAAGCTCTTGCCTTGTGAAATTTTCATTTCAGGGAGGGACATAGACAGTAAACAAGATGGAAAAGTAAAACGTGGGTTTATGAGAGAGTGGTAAATGAAGGAGGAGCAGCAAAGCAGGAAAAGGAAGTGGGAAATGATAAGGTGTTGATATTTTAGATAGGGTGTCCAGGGAAAGAGCCACTGAGATTGTGGCTTTTGAATCAACACCTGGAGGGGGTCAAAGACAGTCTTGAAGGTGTATGGAGGAGGGCGTTCCCGGCAGGGAAACAGGTCTCAAGGCCCCCTGTTTGAGGAATACCAAGGAGAGGTTGGTTCGGTTGGTTGAATTAGTGAGTGGGAGACTCTCAGTAGGAGGTGGGGTCCCAGAGGGAGTGGGAGCAGCACCCTGGATGAGTGCCACTCACCTTGTAGGTGAATTAAAGACATCAGTGTTTATCCTAGAGGAAGGAATGGCGGGAGGAAGGGCAGGATTTGAGTTCCATTTTACAGTGAATACTGGTTGAGAAAGGAGTGAAGGGGAGCACCAGCAGAAGCAGGAAACCAGTTGGGAAGCTGTGGAAGTGGCCTGGTGAGAGATGGTAGTCCAGGCTTCTGTGGTGATGCTGTCAGTGGTGAGGTGAAACGTGACTGAATTTGAAGGTAGAACTGACGGGACTTGTTCCTCTCTGCTAAGTGCGAGGTGATTTAGCTGAGGTTTGTGTTCTTAGTCAGGATATGTTCAGCTGTTAATAACGGGAACCCCTGCTGTGGTGGCTCACACAGGTGGGAGTTCATTCTAAGACCAGGTGAGTCTGTGTGAGGAGGCTGAATGAGATGAGGGACGTGACTCCTTCCTTTCTAACTTCCTTTCTTTTTCCTCTTTTCCCCCTCCCCCCTTTCCTCCCCTTCCCTACACGCAATGCAGGTCTCCAACTCAGGACCCTGAGTTCAAGAGTTGTGCGCTCTACTGACTGAGCCACCCAAGCACCCCAGTCTTACACTTAGTTTGTAAGCCCTGTCCTCATTCTTGCCCATATTTTTAAAAGTTGAGTAATTTGTCTTTTTATTGTGGAATTGAAATATGTATTTTGTATGGAATTTTTTATGTATTCTGGACACTTTTATGAGATATGTGATTTTTGAAACATTCTTCCTTTCTGTGAATTCTCTCTTCATTTTCTTGGTAGTGCCCTTTGAAAGATCAAAAGTTTTCAATTTTGATGAAGTCCAGTTTCTATATTTGTTTTTGGTTGCTGTGCCTTAAGAGTAAGAGCTATGAAACTTGCCAAACTCAAGGTCACAGAGATGTATTATTCCTGTGTTTTCTTGTAAGAGTTTTAGAGTGTTACATTTACATTGGATCCATTTTGAGGTAACTTATATACGGTGTGAGGTCAGGGACCTTCATTCCTTGGTGTGCGGCTGCCCAGCTGTCCCAGCACTTTCATCAGTAAGACGTTTCTTTTTCCATTGGATTGTATGGGAACCCTTGTTAAAAATGCATAGCCTGTAAGTGTATGCATTTATTTCTGGACTTTCAGTTCTTTTTTTTTTTTTTTAAGATTTTATTTATTTATTTGACAGAGAGAGTGTGAGTGAGCAGGAGAGCACAAGCGGGGGCTGGGGGGAGGGTGCAGCAGAGGCAGGTGGAGAAACAGACTTCCTGAGGAGCAGAGAGCATGATGAGAGGCTGGATCTCAGGACCCTGGGATCATGACCTGAGCCCAAGTCAGACGCTTAATTGACTGAGACATCCAGGTGCCCCTGGATTTTCAGTTGGTCTACCAATACAAGTACAGTCTTGATGACCATAGTTGTGTTCGGTTTATTTATTTATTTATTTATAAAGGTTTTATTTATTTATTTATTTGACAGACAGAGATCACAAGTAGGCAGAGAGGCAGGCAGAGAGTGGGGAGGAAGCAGGCTCCCTGCTGAGCAGAGAACCCGATGTGGGGCTCAATCCCAGGACCCTGGGACCATGACCTGAGCCAAAGCCAGAGGCTTTAACCCACTGAGCCACTCAGGTGCCCCTGTTTTCTTTTTTTCTTTTTTCTTTTTATTTATTTATTTATTTTTAAAGATTTTATTTATTTATTTGACAGAGAGAGATCACAGGTAGGCAGAGAGGCTGGCAGAGAGAGAGAGAGAGAGAGAGAGAGGGAAGCAGGCTCCCCGCTGAGCAGAGAGCCCGATGTGGGACTCAATCCCAGGACCCTGAGATCATGACCTGAGCTGAAGGCAGCGGCTTAACCCACTGAGTCACCCAGGCGCCCCTGTTTTCTTTTCTTAAATCACAATTTCAAGTCATGAAATTTGAGTATTCCAACTTTGTTCTTTTTTAAGATAGTTTTGGCTATCCTGGGCCCTGTGAGTTTCTATATGGTTATGAGATCAGATTGTCAGAGTCTACAAAGATGCCAGCTAGGATTCTGGTAGGGATGGCATTGAATTTGTAGATTGGTTTGGGGATTGGCACCTTAAATATGTCAAGTCTTCTGATTCATGTACATTGGCAAAGTTTTTATGTAAAGGGTCAGAGAGGGGGCGATTTTTAGGCTTTGTGGGCACAGTCTCTCTCACAACCACTTAACCTGTGCCATGGTAGAATTAAAGCAGCCAGAGGCAATACGAAAATGGATGAGTGTGGCTGTATTCCAGTAATACTTTATTGATGACATTGAAATTTGAATTTCATATAATTTTCATATGTCACGAACTATTATTATTATTATCAACCATTTAAAGATGTGAAAACATTTCTTAGCTTGCAAATGGGAACAAAACAGGCAGGCTGTAGCTTGCGTATCCCTAGATTAAATATGATCGGACCACTTTTGTGAAGTATTTATTTTCTAATTACTTTCTAAAGATTTTTATTTTTTTTTATTTGACAGACAGAGATCACAAATAGGCAGAGAGGCAGCCAGAGAGAGAGGAAGGGAAGCAGGCTCCCCGCTGAGCTGAGAACCCAATGCGATTCAGGCTCGATCCCAGGACCCTGGGATCATGACCTGAGCTAAAGGCAGAGGCTTTAACCCACTGAGCCACCCAGGTGCCCCATCTAGTTACTTTTTATTAACTAGTTTAAAAAATTACAAAAGTTACATATATATATATATCATAAAACATCTTCAAACAGCACAGATCTATCCTAGTCTCATACCCTAAAAATGACAATTATTAAACTTCTTTTTGTCTTTTCTGATTTTTAATGCATATTTAAGCATTTAAACATGTCTCTTTTTGTTTGCATTACCCTGAAATTACCCTGAATTTCTCCAAGAGCAGTAATATCGTAGACATTGTTCCATAGCTGCACATGTAATTTTTGATAATTGCTGTATAATAGTGTAGAATTTCCTGTTTGTTTATTTATTTGGAGTTGAAATTCACATAACATAAAATGAAGCATTTTAAGGTGTATGATTCAGTGACAGTTCATGGACAAGAATTTTTCTTTTTTAAAAGGACTTGGAACTGTAAAGGCAGAGGTTTTGTGTTGTCCTGACTTTCAAATAGCCTGCTGACATATTCTCTTCACCTAAGAAAGTCCCCACTCCTGCTGCCTCTAGTTCCCGAAAGTGAGCCAGCCATCTGCTAAACTACCTTGGAATGGTTGGTCCAGCCTCAAACATTGGTCTTATTCAAACAAGAAGGAAAAACAAAACACTGCGTAAGACAGTGGTTAGCGTGCTGAGTTGACTCAGCTCAGGTGCTGGAGTGCGGGTCAGAGACATGATCTGCTGTAGATCCTTGCTGCTCCGGCCAGAGTTCGCTGTTGCTTGCGAGCTTATGAGGAGTACAGACCCTTTCCCCTACCTGGGATGTACTGAATCAGAGTCTGCATTTTGACAAGTCCTGCCAGCAATCTATGTGCACCCTGAAGTTTGAAGAGCTGCACTGGGGATGGCCGGGCTCCATAGCTAGCAGTGCTGTCAGCATGTGGGAAGGAAGACTTGGGCTGTTTGTGTAAGGGCATTTCTGACGCAGTGTCACTTCTCAGTCCCAGGGCCACCAAGCATTCGTGCAGCCCCAAAGTGGATTGTAACCTTGACACATGAGCCACAGTGGGCTGGAAGAGCTCCCAGGGGGAGTGGGGACTTAAGCAGGGACTGGACTTGATGACCTGGGAGGAGCCCTTCAGCTAAGTGCTGGTTTTACACCAGGCCGTTTTCTGGGCCCTGGGATTACAGCAGTGAGCAAGACCAATTGTGATGAATACGATGGAGAAAACAAAACAGTAAGGGGGAGAAGAGGTGTGCAATTTTATGTAGGGCCCAAGTGTACCGAGAAGGCTCTGCTGGAGGAGAGTGGAGGGAGCAAACCGTTTGGGTATCTGGGAAAAGAGGTTTAGGGAGACAACAGAGAGCTGAGTATTTGAGGAATAGTAAGGAGGCCAGCAGCTGGAGCAAAATGAAGGGCAGAAATAGGAGATGAGGTTAGAGTGGTAGGAGATTAGAGATGAAGATCAGCCAAATGGGGCTTTGTGCCCAATGCAATAAGGACTTTATTCTGCCCAGATGCATACTTGTGTGGTGAAACAAGTGATCTGATTTAATGTTTCTAAACGATCACTTTGACAGCACCAAATGCTGGCATGGACGAAACTGGGTCGGTCACTTAATCATTGCTGGTGGGCATACAGAAGGGTATGTCTACTCTAGAAAACTGTCCGGCAGTTTCTTGTAGAACAGAGTGTGCAATCATTATTTGACCTGGCAGCTGGACTCCGACAATTATACTGTTCAGCTCCAGACACCTGCCACAATTTAGGTGACTTCTAAGGAAGTTATGCCAGTGAAAATAGCCACTCTTGAAAGGGTGTAAACTCTTTAATATGTAACATTTTTGAAATCATGGGGTTTTAGGAAAGGAGACTAGATAAGAGGTCGATCGCCAGGGTTAGGGAGAGTGTGGTGGGTAGAGAGGAGGGGAGGGATGTGGCTGTGGCTCTGGGAGAAGCCCTTGTGGTGATGGAAATGTTCGGTGTCTGTGGGGGATCCATAAACATACACAGCTGATAAAATTGTATAGAACTAAACACACACACACGAAGAGAAGACTTTTCATTTAGCTTAACCCATTGGTTTTTTGAAGCGCATCTTTTTAAGGTACTGATTGTTAACTGTATTTGGTTAGATCACCAGTAAGAAAGGCTTTATTTTTTATTTATTTTTATTTTATTTTATTTTATTTTTATTTGACAGAGAGAGATCACAAGTAGACAGAAAGGCAGGCAGAGAAAGAGAGGGGGAAGCAAGCTCCCTGCTGAGCAGAGTGCCTGATGTGGGGCTCGATCCCAGGACCCTTAGATCATGACCTGAGCTGAAGGCAGAGGCTTTAACCCACTGAGCCACCCAGGTGCCCTATTTTTTAAAAATATTTTTTATTTTTTTAAAAGATTTTATTTTATTTTATTTTTTTATTTTAGAGAGTAGGAGAGAGGAAACAGGGAGGGGAGGAATGGAGGGACAAGCAGACTTCCTGCTGAGTGCAGAGCCCAACGGGGAGGATTGATCTCCCTATCCTGAGATCATGACCTGAGCCAAAATCAAGAATCCAGACACTCACCTGGCTGAGGCACCCTGTGCTCCAAGAAGTTTTATTTTGATGGTCCTTTTCTGTAACACGGACTGTGGATTGGGGAGTCTTAGCCCTTGTTCCCCCTAATCAAACAGCACTTTTTTTTTTTTTTTAAGATTTTATTTATTTATTTGACAGACAGAGATCACAAGTAGGCAGAAGGCAGGCAGAGAGAGAGGAGAAAGTAGGCTCCCTGCTGAGCAGAGAGCCCAATGCGGAGCTGGATCCCAGGACCCTGAGCCAAAGGCAGAGGCTTTAACCCACTGAGCCACCCAGGTGTCCCAGTACTTTTATTTTTAAATTAGATATGGTACATAATTCCAAAGTGACTTCCGGTGTCTCACTCCTTCCTAAAATCTGTCCGAAGGAACTCTAACATTTTAGGGGCACTCACATTAGTACCATACTTGCTGCAAGTGAAGCGGCCATGGCAGGAGGCGGCGGGGTGGGGGGTTGTGTGTGTGGGGAGGCCTCAGTCCTGCTTGCTGGCTGGGCTGTGCAGGTGCCATTGGAAGGTACGTGTTTAGAGCCAGAAAAGCCCAAGACCAAGCAGTGTTCTTTGAGTCCTAGTGGAATCCAGGCCTTTCCCCTGCCAGCCCTCAACCCGGAACCACATTTTTCAAGCCAAGTCTTAAAATAATATGATATTAAACAATAAGAATTTGGAAGATGGCTTGAATTCCATTCTTAGACTTCATTCTCTGGTAGTTGTTTTAATGTGGTCCTAGTGTGCTGTAGGGGCCTGGCCTTTTTTATGCGCCTCTTTCAAATGCGTGTTTCTGTGTAGAAACGATCACTTCAGTACAGAAGAGGGGATGACTGAAGTTTGTTTGCGTTTTGAAGGTGAAGTTAACGTGATTGCATTTACCAAAGTTGGAAGAGTCCAGACTGCTTGCCCTGTTCATCCAGTTCCTGCTCAGAACAAGGCGGTTCCCTTTTTACCTTAATTTCCATACTTACTTTGCACGTAGAACAAACCAGCCTGACCTCTCTGTTCATCAGTCAAAGTTAAATTCCATGGGGGAATGAAGTGGTTGTGGTTTTCTTAAATTTCCCAGTTTGCTTATTGGACAAAGTAAGGTAGGAAGGAGGTGTTTCAGGCAGGGACCGTAGAGTGTAAAAGAATTGAGCTTGAAAATGCAAGACCTAAACTACTGAGTTATTCTGAGGGATCAGAGTTCCCTGAGGGCTGGGGAATGTGGACATTTGGGATGTAGCCCGAGGCTGTGTCCTGATGGGCTCGTTTAGATCAGGTTTGGGAGTGGGCGTCCCATGGCAGTGGTTTGTGCTGTGTACAAACCACTTACCACTTTCAGTAGGTAATACCTATTGCTTTCAGTAGGTAATACTGGAAGGATTATATTGTCTTTGTTGGGGTGTCTGTGGGTAAAGTCTGATCCCACACTTTAAAAATGTGGGTATTCTTCAGTGTGATAAAAGAGGGAGTGCTTTTTACAGGATTTGGTTACACTTGTCTGCCTTTTTAAGCAGGCATTTTTTAGGGTTTGACTCTGATGTCATAAAATTGTGTAGTTCTAAAAAAAATTGTGTAGTTCTTTAATGATAGTGTGTCAATTTCGCACGTTTAGCTATGTTGGCAATGACAATGGGTTTGAGGAAAATGGAGCAGAATTAAAGTATTTGGTAGCAATTAGATGGTTTGTGTTTATGCTTCTCACACAAAACAAGTACTTACTGATTATTGTTTGAATTCTAATGGCGAGTTTAGGAACCGTTGAAAACTGCAGAACTTTGTGATTCTTGGGCTATCAGTTTTTGTGTGGAAAAGATTCAGATTTCTTCATTGCTAGCAAGTGATTGTGAATCTGGTAAGAATAAAAACTCGAAATATGTGTGCTTTCTTCTTAGCCGACCATGAGGGAGTACTGTCTTCTTTTTCAGAATAAGATTCATCGAAGGTGCTGCTTAGAGACCTGATTGTCTAGAGTGTGGTGGGCTGGATTGCCCAGGCTCCAGCTCCAGTTCCCACAGCCCGTGAGCTCTAGGACTTGGGGATTGCGCCACTGCTGCTGTTTCTACTTTTTCTTTTTTTTCCATCTCTTGGTTCTAGAAATTTAGATTCAAAGTAATTATCACTTGTCTTCTGAATCCTATCTGTAAGACTAACTCAAGAGCTTTTGAGTCTGCTTTAATGTGTATTTTACTTATTCTTCTACAGAAAATGTTGACTTAATCCATTTCCGTATCGGTTTTTTATGAACATCTGTGAAGTGCAGGCATTGTGCTGAGTGCTAGGAACAGAGATGTGCGGTGGGCCTTGCTCTTAGTCTGTCGTCCTGGGGAGGCCACTGCCAGAGCAGTTGTTATCAGAGTGGCCTGGACGCTGGCTGGCGGGGGCCTGGGAAGAGAGCCCCGGGGAATAAGACAGGCTTTCCCTACCAGGAACCCTGAGAAGAGGAGCAAGAGGGAAACCGACAACAGTAGAATGTATTTTTATTTTCTTGGGTGAGATCGTATTCTGTCCTTGACTTTTTGCTCGTTTCAGGAACATTTACTCCAGTTCTGGTGAGGGGCGACAGCGTTGGCTAGGTCTTCGTGAAGTCAGGCGCAGGCCTTGACAGCTGTGCTGTTTGTTGCTCACTGTATTCTTTCGGCTTATCCCATGTATGAGGAGGGAGACAGAGTTCTTGTTAGGACTCGTATTTGTATCTAAAATGTTCCACTGGCCTGGTCAATTCTCCATCAGGCATGCATGTGATTAGTGTAAAGCTGGTGACTTTTTTCCTCTTTTCTGGTACCCTGATATGTGAATTCAGTTCATTTAAGGCCTTAGGCAGATTTTCACTTTAGAAGTCAAAAGGTAATGGATAGGTGAGTTAGTTTGCTTCCTAAATGCTTAAAACGGTCGATGTTCTTTAATTTTCTTGGTGGCTGTCTTACACTGGGTCAATTCTAATTTAATCTGGTTTTTAAAGAAGAGAACATTTTAATTTTCTCATAGCACTCTCTTCTTTCTTCTTTAAACCGAGGTGTGATTTATGCTCAGCACAGGGACCTGGTTAGCGTCCAGTTCTGTGGGCTTTGATGAATGCATAGCTGTGTGCCTACTACACAGTCGGGGTTCAGCAGTTTCATCACCCCTTCAAGCTCCCCCTGCCTCTTTGCTGCCATACCTCTCTCCAGCCCCTGTAAATTACTGACCACTTCCTGTCCCTGTAGTTTTATCTCTCCCAGGACATGCTAGAGATGGAATCCACCGCTTTGTGGCCCAGAGTCTGGAACATTGACACTCACCTTGTGTGTGGTAGCGTTCTGCTGAGCAGTGCTTCATCATGCACTTGTGGGGCTTTGTTCGTCCATCCGCTGGGTGAAGGATATTTGGGTTATTTCCGCTGGAGTACTTTTGAAGTGGGTGGCTCCTGAGGATGGGAGGTGAGAACCCTCTGCCTCTTGTGGTCCCTTAGGGACCCTCCCATCCTGTTGGTTCTGCAATCTTCTTGTCTTTATTTGTACAATCAAAACCTAGGTGTTAGGCATGTTTGTTCTAGTTGGAGGGACTAGATGGGGAGATACCCAGGGTAAGCCGGTGAGGTGAGGCTTCCATTCCCATTTCATCTGTGAGAATGAAGGGGTGTGTCTCTCCCTACCTGCAGGGAGGCTAAGGAATGGAATTTCTAATTGGGGGGCATGTGTCCAAGAAGGAAAAATTGGTGTTTGTGCGGATGATGGGCAGGAAGTCTGCAGTATTAACTTACTAGTAAAAGTCCTGTTCAGGAAAGAGACCAGTGGGAAAGACACACTTACCAGTCCCTGTAATGATGGACCCTAGTTGGCCAGTCCTTGGGAAGCCCCCCCCCCCACCGCCACTTGCCATGAAGGAGGCGTCTCGCTCAGGCTCTGATTCTTTTCTTGTTGAAAGCCCCGTCTGTTCTTTTTGGCTTCTGGTTCATCCTTACCCCTTTTCTTGCCCAGCCACATCTGAAGTGCCTTTTGGATGCCTTCATTGGATTGTACAGTTTGTAATAGCCTTTTCCTTCAGATACACTTTTTGGAGCCTGAGGGTTGCCCTGGGGATGAAATAGCCAAAGGTGTTCACAGGTTAGACCCCCACTGCCCCTTTGATAATGTAATTCCCTCAAAAACTAGTAGTCTTCTGGTTTGTTTCTAGTACAGTGTACTGGTAACCGCACTCAAATATTTCTCTGAATGTAGTTCTTCAGCCTGGTTTAATTTTGGGGTTCCTCTTTGGATCATCCCTCTGTCACCTGTTTTGAAGGTTACATACCTTGAAGGCATCTGAAGCTGTAAGTTTGGGTGGGAAGCAAGTTCCTTTACTCTGATCTTGAGTGGACTATTTGTGCAGCCCCAGAAGTCCTCGCAGGAGGCTTCTTCCAAGCTGTCTGGGTGTAGAAGCAGTCAGTCTCTCCCCGAGAGCACGAGGTCTGTCCTCAGTTACAATGTGATTTCGAGCAGTGGCAGCAGCTTGGTATGAAGAGTAGGGATAATGCTGTATTTCCCTGAATCATGTGCCCCCTGCATTGGTGTGCTCTTAGGCGAGTCACTGTCTGCATTACAGTTTCTCCTTTAAAATGGGAGAAATGGGTGCATCAGGGACATCACCTGACTTTTCTGTGGAGACCTCTAATTCAGGAAGCCTTTGCTTGAGCTCATCTATGCCTCCTTGAGCTGACCCCAGCCTGCCCCCCAGCGTGGAGTGTGGTTTCTCCGTGGCGGTCTGGAAGCGCTGTGGAATGAGTGACTGATGCGTGGACGTCAGTGGAGTGGCTAATTCAACACATACTCACTTCTCCTTTGTTTTCTTTTAGAAAGAAAGAACTCTCAGCCACCAAGAAAGACCGCGTGAACCATTGTCTGACAATATGTGAAAACATAGTGGCACAGTCACTCAGGTAATTGCACTTTGAACTTTCTAGTAAAAATTGAGACTCTATTTTTGTTCCTAATGGGCTAGAATATTCTTTGTCTCCCCAGGTTTCTTAAGAAATTTAAAGGCCCCTTTTCTCATATGTCTGGCTGTCACTATAAGATGTCATGTTTCCTTTTTGTAACTTACAAACAACAGTTGTAACCATTATGATAATTGAACAGGGTGTTTATATTTACTTAGCACTCTTACTAACTGTGAACACTGAAAAATCTTCTGGTTGGTATTTTTACATTATTGCAGTAATCGGAACAACAGGAGACTGTCCAATGACATGTTTTGCCTTTGCTTTTCATTGGCATCCTGTTGCCATTCAGGCATGTCCAGCCATGGCCGATGCCTGCTCACCTGTGTATGGGGATCGCAGGGCCCTGGGCAGTGGACTAGGCCAGTCTCCCTTGCTTCATGTTTCTTTTGGGGTGAACTCAAGGCATCTTCTTTTGTGTCTTTGCTAAGTCTCTGCATTCTCTTTGCTTTCAGTTGTCTGTCTTTCTGTTCCTAGAGACTATGGATGGTAAGTATTCTAGGCCTCTTTTCTAGGCCTGAGTAGGAGACAGATGTGCCTGAGATTTCTGAATTCTGCTACTTGGTTGGATATGGGTGAAATACTTCTCTCCTTGGTTTTCTTTCTCTCGGAACAAATAATTCATGTTATTGTGCTGCTTGGAATCTGGAAAGAGCTCTTTCTAATCTGTTAGAATAGTAATCTGGATGGAAACTTAGTGACTCAGTTATTTTTAATGGCACCTTGCATTTGTATTTTATATTTTCAGTGTGATTTCTCATATAATAGCTCGTTTTAGCTGAACTTGTTCCATTGTTTGGGAAATGTGCTGGACGATTTCTGTTTCTCTCTAATTTGTAGAAATGTGGGAAGCAGATGAAATAACAAATGAGAGTATGTGCTGAAAATAAAAATTCCAAGTTAGCATGCTGTTGTAGAAAACAACACTGTGATAAGAGTACGGAAAAAAGCTTTGAATCCATCTCTGCTCCTTAGAAGCCAGCTGATTTTGGATAAATTTAACTTCTTTCTGTCTCTCTTGCTGCATTTATGAACTGTAAGTCCTGATTTTTAGGGTTCTCGTGAGATCAGCTGACACTGCGGATGTGTGTTTGTTAGCCACGTGGGAGTGAGAGCTCTCTGCGGTCTTGACAGGTCTCGTCCAGAGCTCTCAGGTGTCACAGCTTTCATGTGAAGTGACTTCGATCCCTGACAAACGTTTGCTCTCCTGCCACAGAGTTTTGCTGCTCTGACCTCCAGCATCCAGGAGTCCAGGAACATTTCACTGTGAAAGCTTACGGATCCAGAGACAAGCTCTCTTCCACTTGGAATGCTTCCTGTTCTGTACTTAACATAGTTTCTTTTGATCATTCTCAGTGGAATTGATATCAGCTTAGATTTTCATACTAGAAAAGTATGTTGGGATATCTTAGGATTGGTTTGGCTCAGTTTGCCATCTTAAATCAAAACGGTAGCCATTAGTGGTTTTCACAGGGGTATATTCTCTTTTTATGGAGTAATGCTGATAAGTCATACTTCTTATTCTACAGAAGGACATGTTGATGGAATGTTTTATGGATCTAGAGAGATCATCTCTGGTGTCATCAGATCAAAGAACAATTTATTTTTAAGATACTTTCCATACTTTGCAGGAATTTCAGAGTGTGGAGCTCAGGTAGATAATACACACACACACACAATGTTTCATGAAATCTTTTTTTTTTTTTTTAAGATTTTATTTATTTATTTGACAGAGAGAGAGATCACAAGTAGGCAGAGAGAGGGGGAAGCAGGCTCCCTTATGAGCAGAGAGCCCGATGCGGGACTTGATCCCAGGACCCCGAGATCATGACCTGAGCCAAAGGCAGAGGCTTAATCCACTGAGCTACCCAGGCACCCCTGAAATCTTTTTTATAGCTGACGTTTCCTGTGATCTCTCCTTGAATATAAATATAACTAAATCTTTGGTACATTTCTGTAGGTTCTGTGATATACTAACCTTTTTTCCAGTGGGGTTATTTCAGTGGTAGCTTCCGGAGTTTTTAACGTGGGAAGTCATCTAAAACTTCATGGATATTGTGACCATTAGTGTACTTCGGCTCCCAATTTGGTGGTCTGACTTACTAGTTCCTCAGTACGGGTCAGCATCATGATCATCCAGAAAAGTTGTCAGAAATACAGTAATGAAGATACCTCACTGCCCTCTTTCCCAAACACACTTATATTTTCTGTTCACATGTGGTCTGGGAATTTGTTTTTTTTTTTTTTTTTTGGTCAGAGAGAGTGAGCACAGGCAGACAAAGTGGCAGGCAGAGGCAGAGGGAGAAGCAGGCTTCCGCCAAGCAAGGAGCCCGATGTGGGACTTGATCCCAGGATGCTGGGATCATGACCTGAGCCGAAGGCAGCCACTTAACCAATTGAGCCACCCAGGTGTCCCTGGGAATTTGTTCTTAACAAGTCTTCTCTCAGGAATACCTAGGAACCCTTATCTAAGTGTGCACACCTTCATAAAGTGGTTGGGTAAAAATAATTATACAGAAGTCTTTAGGTTTCCTATATATTAGTGTTGGTCAGTCAGAAAATATCAGGGTTCAAGATCTAATTCACAGTGGCGCCAACATAGAAAATTTCAAGGAACTGACAAGAAATCCACAGAAAATATGTGGACTGCTGTTGGCTTTCCTGAAGGGTTTAGATGACTACATTGCTTCCTAAATGGAAGACTTTTTATCATAAAGCTGAATTTTCTCTAAATAAATCCATAAATTTAAATAGCCTTGATCAGAGTTCTAGTAGGGGTATTTTTGAACTCATTCACCTGCAAGAATAAATACATGAATGTTGCAAAGAAAATTTGACAGGTCAGCAGTATGGTGCGAGGGGATACAAGATTAAGTTCGCTGTCAGATATGAAAGAAGGTATGGGATAGAAAGGAGAGTGTATGTGTGCATCTCTGTGTGTGAGTTTATGGTAAATATAACATTTTGTATCAGTAGTAAAGTGATGGATTATTGAACCAAATGACTTGAGGAGAATTATGTCTGTGCCTCATATTGCAAACAGACCTAAATGTCAGGTTGATTACTTAAATATAAAAAACAAAAACAAAAACAAAAAAAACTATTATTAAAAAAAAAGGATTTTTGATTTTAGGAAGAGGAAGGCTAATAATATAAAGGAAAATATTGTTTTGACTGGAATATAGTTCAGTATGTCAAAATCCACCTTAAACTTGAAAGTAAATTCAACTTGGGGATAGTATTGACGGCATGTCAAAGGCATTTATAAATCATTAAGGAAAAGACTATCAGCCTAATAGGAAAGTAGGCAAAGAACATGGCCAGGTAGTTCAGAAGGTAAGAAATATGTGTGGGCCAGTGAACCTGACAGCTGACATGTATTTTTTGTTTCCTGTGGGAAAATATTCGTATTTACTAGTCAGGGGAAAGAGACTAAAACAAAAACAAGATTAGCTTCTATCTGTCAAATTGACAAACATTAAGAAATACTAAGGATTTTTGTCAGACGTGAGGCAACCTTTCTTTAAAGGCAGTTTGACAAAAATATCAAGCTTCAGATGGTCATCTTTGTGGCGGTGTCTCCTGAGGATGTTATCCCTGGGAAAGTGTGTGACGATGTCAGTGCAGTATTGTTCATCCATTAGAAAATTAAAAATAATCTTAATGACTTATTAGTTGGGGAATTGAAAAAGTAAAATATACTTATAGAAGGGAATGTTAATTAACTTTGTAAAAGGTGATTGTTAGAAATGTGTATTTGTGACCAGAAAATTTATTAATACTATAATAACAACTTAAGTTTAAAATATTAAGAAAGATATTTGCTCTGGCTAAGATAAATACCAAAGACAGATTTACTTTCCTGCCTAAGACAATTGATAATGGGTAAAATATATGTGACAGTGGTTTTCCAGACATCAGGCGAAGAGCAACGGCAGTCCTTGAAAAATGGAAAACTAGTGTAGGAGCCATATGACTTCTTCCTATTACTGTGTAGAAGGAGTCTTGTCGGGAGGGGAAACCCAGGCAGAGCCGTGGGGCACATGGTTAAGGAGACAGACAGAGCTGTTAGCTACAGCCAGCTGGGGAGAGTCCTGGAGAAGAGAGCTACACAGAATGATCCCTGGAGCCTGTGGAGGGACTGATCCTTTGAGTCTTTAGCTCCTATGGAAGTGTGGGTGCCTGTGAGGACACGGCTTCCGGCTGGGGTAGGATCACCTGGAAGGATTAGGAGGAACACTTGCTGGAGTTCACACCTGTTCACCCAGCCACGGTGGACAGGTGTCCTTCTTGGGCCTTGGCTGGGGTGTACAGAAGGCTTTGTCCTCATGGTGGGGCTGACTTAGCCCTGAACTAAGATGATATTCTGGTCCTGCCTGATAAAGCTTATAGGCAAAACCTGAGATCGTACTCTTTCATAGTAACATAATTGTTTCCCAGAACAAAGCTCAAGAGTGTTATATAGGAATTCAGTAGTATATAGTGCCCAACGAGGTAGAAGTTACAGGATCCAGCATTCAGCCAAAACTTTTCAGGAGTGAAATAAGCAGGAAAATAAAATTCTTTGGGGTCAGTTGAAACTGACTCAGAAATTGCACAGATGGTAAAGTTTGTACAAAACCATGAAAACAGTTCCTTTATTTTATGTACTCGAGAAGCTAGAAGAAAAAGATGGAATGTGTTACGTAGAGGACAAGACATTCAAAAGAGCTATGTTGGAGGCCCAAGGGTGGCTTAGTGGGTTAAGCTTCTACCTTTGGCTCAGGTCATGATCCCTGAGTCCTGGGATTGAGCCCCGCATCGGGCTCTCAGTGGGGAGCCTAGTCCCCCCCCCCCGCCCCCCCGCCTGCCTCTCTGCCTACTTGTGATCTCTCTCTCTGTCAAATAAAAAAATAAAATCTTAGGGAAAAAAAAGCTACGTTGAATCAAGCTGAGAGTGCCTACAGATTTCTTGCTGGAAACCATATGCACCAGCAGTCAGTGGGGCATCGTTTGTAAAAGTTGTGGAGGGAGAACACTGTTCAACTGCATAGCCAGTCAGTCTGTCTCTCAGAGGTGAAGTAAAGACTTTGTCACGTATGCAAAAGCTGAAACAGTTTATGTCCAGTAGGCAGCCGCTCTAAGAACTAGTAGAGAAAGTGTTTCTGGTAGAAGGAAAGTTAAGATCAGAGAGGAAGCTGGACCCACACAGAGGACTGAAGAGCTGGGAAGTGGTGACCGTACCATGTGACTGGAAGACTTGCCCCCTCGTTTTTCATCTCTTCAAAAGTTAATGGATTGCTTGCAGCAAAAATAATCGTGGATTTTGGGGCTTTATGACAGGCGGAAGCAGAATGTGGGACAACACTAGCATGAAGGCTGTTTCATAGCTCGTGGTTGGCCGAATAGTGCCCCTGCCCCCAGAGATGGCAGGTCCTAATCCCTGAATCCTGTGTAAATGTACCTCAAAGGGAAAGGGTCTTCCTGGGTGTGATTAAGTTAAGGGTTGTGAGATGGAGAGATTATCTTGAGTTGTCCTGGGGCACCCTAGATGTAGCCACATGTATCCTTAGGAGAGGGAGGCAGAGGGAGGTCTCTCTCTCTCTCTCTCTCACACACACACACACGCACATGTGTGCACATATGGCAACATGAAGATGGAGATCAGGCCATAGACTGAGGGGTGCCAGCCACTGTCATACTGGAAGAGGCAAGGAGCCTGTCTCCATTGGAGTTTCTGGAGGGAAGTACCTTGATGTTTGGCCCAGTGATACTGATTTTGGCCTTCTGGCCTCCAGAACTGTGAGAAGGCTGACACCTGTGGTTTTCAGCCACCCAGTTTCTTTCTTTCTTTCTTTTTTTAAAGATTTTATTTATTTGACGGCAGATCACAAATAGGCAGAGAAGCAGGCAGAGAGAGAGGAGGAAACAGGCTCCCTGCTGAACAGAGGCCCCTGGGATCGATCCCAGGACCCTGGGATCATGACCTGAGCCAAAGGCATAGTCTTTAACCTACTGAGCCACCCAGGCGCCCCTTCAGCCACCCAGTTTAGAAGCTGGTTACAGCAGCCCCAGAGCCCAGTACTGTTGTTCGTTTCTTATGCTGTATGTGAGGTGGTATAATACCATTAAGGCAGATTGGGGTAAATTAAAGATATAGACTATAAACAGGGCAACAGTTGAAAGCGCAACTAAGAGTTATAGCTAATGAACCAGAAAAGGAGATAAAAGGGGTTCCTAAAAATACCCCACAGGAAAGCAGAAATAGGGGAAAGGCAAATAAAGAGCACCTGGGGTAAGAAGGAAAGAAATAGTATGATGGTAGATTTAAATCTGCTTACGTCAATAATGACATTAAACAGAGAGACAAGTTTTTTCAGATCTGAGACCTCGCATATTCCGCCTACAGTAAACCCATTTTAAGTATAAAGGCGCAAATAGCTTAAAAGTTAAAGAAGGTGGCTGACCACGCTAGCACTGATCAGAATGAAGCCGGGGTGCTTGTGTTAACATCAGACGGGGGATTTCTAAGTAAAAGCTAGTACCAGAAATAGGATGGTCACTTTTATAATGATCAAGGTGTCTGGTTCATCAAGGAAGCATAACAATCCTAAATGTTTATGTAGCTAAGGACAGAGCCTCAAAAATACATGAAGTAAAACCTGATTGAATTGTAAGGAGAAACAGCCACAATTAGAGACTGATTTCAATAGCCTCTCTCAAACATTCTTAGAGCAGCAGACATAAAATCTGGGTCTGGAAGACTTGAACAACACTACCCACCCATGTGGCCTGGTTGGTATTTACAGGCACTCCAGCCAGAGCGGCAGAAGACACGTTCTTCTCAAGTGCTCATAGCACACTTGCCAAGAGAGACCCTCTGGGCCATACAACAAGTCTCTAAATGGAAAAGGATTCATACACGAGTATGCTGTCTGACCTCGATGCCATTACAGTGGAATCTGTTCCAGAAAGATAGTCTGGGACACAAGGAGCTCATTTCCTCATGACCCATGGATCACAGAGGAAGTCAAAGGGGAAATCTGAAAGCATTCTGAATTGACCAAAAATAAAAGCAGAGGTTTTTGAAAGTTGCGGTATGCTGCTGCAGCATGTCTGAGGGAGGGTTGCAGCATTTGATGCCTGTCGTTTCGAAAAAAAGGAAAGGTCTCAAAGCAGTGACCTCAGCTTCCATGTCAGGAAACGTGATGAACAAGCGCAGATGAAACCCCAATTTAGCAGAAGAATGGACAGAGAGCAGAAGTCAGTAAAGTAGAAAACAGAGAAGTCTGTAGAAGCTCAATAAAGCCAGAAGTGAGTTCTTTGAGAATGTCTGTAAGATTCATCAGACTGACTGACCAGGCAAGGAGTGAAGTAACACATTACCAGTGTCCAGAGTGAGGGCGATGAGCTTAATATGGGTTCTGTAGATATTGACAGAATTATAAGGGAGCATTAGGAACAACTTTATGCAACTGTTGGACAATTTAGATGAAATAGACAGGTTTCATGACAGACACATTTCTAAAGCTCTCTCAAGAAGAAATCTGTAACCTCATTAGCCCAGTGTCTGTTTTATTAATAAAATTTAAAAATCAGTATTCAGTCTGATTATTGGAGAACTTTTATGCATGGTTCGAAATGGTATCTGAACTTGCTTTTTTCTTTTTTTTTTTTTTAAAGATTTTATTTTCATTTGACAGACAGAGATCAGAAGTAGGCAGAGAGAGAGAGAGGAGGAAGCAGGCTCCCCGCGGAGCGGACAGCCCAATGCGGGGCTCGATCCCAGGACCCTGGGATCATGACATGAGCCGAAGGCAGAGGCCCCAACCCACTGAGCCACCCAGGCGCCCCGCTTTTTTCTTTTAATTGAGATATGATTGACCCATGACAGTGTGAGTTTGCGGTTGACAGCATGTTGGTTTGATGCTTGGATGTACCACAGTGTGAGGCCACAGTAGTCTTAGCTGACACCTGTGTCGAGTCACAGGATTGCTGTTTCTTTTCTGTATTGACAACAGGTAAGATCTGATCTCTTAGCAACTTTGAAGTTCATAATCCAGTGTTATTGATTATAGTCACTATGTTGTACATTGGATCTTCAGAATTTATTTGTTACTTGCAAGTGAACCTACTTCTAACTGTGGGTTTTATAAAGTCTAAACACAGATAACATACCACTGATGAAAATTTTGTGTTTGAATTGAGATGTGCTGTAAAAAAGATTATGTCTATCAATAATTTCTTCATATTGATTTCATATTGAAATAGTCATATTTTGGATATGTTGGATTAAATGAAATATATTATTATATTTATTATTTTTAAGAATTTGTTTATTTGTTAGAGAGTGAGCACAAGCAGGGGGAGCAGCAGGCAGAGGGAGAAGCAGGCTTCTGTTGAGCAAGGAGCCCAACATGGGTCTTGATCCCAGGACCCCGGGATCGTGACCTGAGCAGAAGGTGATGCTCAGCTGATGGAGCCCCCTAGGCACCCCTAAATGAAATTTGTTACTAAAACTAATTTTACCTGTTTCTTTTTATTTTTGATGTATCCATTAGAAAGCACAAAGTCAGACCTGTAACTCATGCTATGCTTCTGTAGCTAAGCACTTCTTTGGGCAGCATTTGAATGCTGTGCCCACCTCTGGGAGGCCTTGTGGATCACAGCTGTGGTCTGCCTGGGTGAGGTCTGACATGCTGCTGGGTGGCGTGTTTTGTGTCTTGCTTGTATTTGTCGATCATTGCTAAGGTGGTCCTTTGGATTCTCTTAGGCTTGTGTTTCTTCTGACTGTTGGTAGTAATTAGGACATGGTGGGAAGGGAGCATTGACCCCCATTTCAGAGTATTCCAGGCTGAGATGGTAAAACAGCAGTTGGATTTTGAGGATTCAGAAATAACAGCATTATACAGGGGCCGTATTACTGGCTTTCAGTTCTCCATGGTGCTGTAAAATCAGTTTCTCGAATGTGGCCCGTCAGCCTGTCTCTGTCTTGGCTGTGTTCAGCCGCGTGGATCGTGACAGCCCAGACCAACTCTCTCAGACATTTCAAAATCACTTGCAAGCATTGCATAGTCTCTAGTCTTCTCAGGACTGAGCTAGAGGAGCAAAACCACAGCCTGGCCGTGGTCTCTTATAGTCTACGGTGCAATATGGCTTTGCTTCAGGACACATCGAAAGCATGATTTAAAAGGCATAAAACAGTTATTTTGGTGTACTGTGTTGAGGATTCCAAGCATATTGTAAGAGTAAAAGTAACCTGTTGGCAGAGAGCAGGGGGCTATCTGGGAGTGAAGCAGTGTCTTTTTTGCCTCTTTTTTTTTTAAATTGAGTTTTATTATGTATAAAACAGTTCTTTTTTAAGGGTTTTTAACAAAACCCTTAAAAAATGAAATTTGTATTGCAAATACAATTTCTTTTTTTAAATAAACTTTTACATTTTAGGATGGCTTTAGATTTACGGAACAATTGTGAAGAGAGTATAGAGAGTTCCCCTGTACCCCACATTCAGTTACCCTAGTTATTAGCATCTTACATTACTATGGCATATTTTTCACAATTAATAAATCAGTATTAATACAGTTATTGACCTTCATTTTTTCATAATGTTACTTTTCTTCTAGAATCCCATATAAGATACCAGATGCCTCATTGCATTTCGGTGTCATGTCTTTGTAGGTTCCTCTGGGCTGTGACAGTCTCTCTCTCTCCTTTTTTTTACATAGAAATTCTCCAGAATTTCAGAAACTTCTGGGCATCGCTATGGAACTTTTCCTGCTGTGCAGTGATGATGCAGAGTCGGATGTCCGGATGGTGGCTGATGAGTGCCTCAACAGAGTCATCAAAGTAAGCCCATGAGCTGCGCTCTCTAGACCGGACTTGTGGATGGGGGAGTAGCTGTTAAAGTACCTTCCTCTGTCTTGAGTGCCATGGTCCCTCTGGATGTTTGTGCTTGTTTCACCTGGCGTGTGCTTTGGCGGAGCTCGTATCTGCCTGTGTGCTTGCTACCCCTGCTCTGTCTGTATCGTGCATAGGTCACGGGGGCACTGCTGGGGATTGCTGGGTGTTCTTGAGGAATATGTCACTAAGGCACCAACTTTTGTTTGGGCAGAGCCTAGAGCAGCCACTAGGCCCTGGGAGGGGCAGGGGACGGGTTAATGGACTCCCATTTGTAGTTTCTGTATGGTGTGTCTGGACTCTCTTCCTTTGTCTGCTTTCCCGGCCCCTGCAGAGACCTCCTCAGGAGACAAGACTCCCATAAGACGCTCGCTGGGGCTGGTGTGATGGGGCTGGGGGGAAGGAGTTCCCAGAGCAGGATGGCAGAGCCAGAAAGCCAAAGTGCTTGGGCCACAGGCGAGCTAGGGAGTGGAGAGGAAACACCGTTTTCTTCCTCTGCTGCTTCCTGAGGCTGACTTTGGGGCCAGGACCACCAGAGCTTTAAGCTCCTGTTTACTACTGTGCTTGAAGATAAAATCCTTCTTCCACAGTTCTTAATGTATTGGAAAACTATCCTTGTTTTTCCTCATTCTGCCCTTTTCCTACTTTGTGTCCCCATGTCATCCTGGTCACCTTCTAGGCCACCTTTGTCATTGATGGGGACTTTGTCATTGTGTGTGCAGACTCATAGCGCCCCTGTTGTCGGGACGCCGGCGTTGGGGTTAGCACTGTACATCTCCCCAGAATTGTTTTTTCCTTGTTTCTTTCTCTGCAGGGATTCTTGCTTATTGGACCTTTGTAATTTTCTTATTTTTCCCCTGCGGCTTCCACTTCCAACCCTGAAATTTAGATAAGTCTTAGAGAAGAGCCTGCATCTCTTCATTTCCCTTGCAGGCTCTTTTCTTAGTAATCCTCATATGGCCAGATAAACCAAGGACTACAAGCTAACGTAGATTAGTGACTATTTCCCTTCTCGTTAGGATCTCAAGAAACAAAACGGTTCTTTGGAGTCCTTCTCAGGCCTTTCTCTGGAGAGTGGTTATGTTTTACATTGGCCAAGTGGTTACCCTTCCTTTCTCCTTCACGGGCCCTGCCTTCCTCAGCAAGAGGATCACTCCCCCTTCCTGCTCAATTAGATTGAGGCCCTCTGCCAGGCAGATAGGTCATACACGAATTTTGGAGTCAAGGAGACCTGTGTTTGAATCTTGCCTCTGTCCCCTACTCACTGAACAACTTTGGGAAATGTATTGATTTTGTGAGTCTCAGTTTCCTTCCCTGCAAAGGGAGTCGGAGTGCGGTGCTATACGTGAGTGTGTGTGAGGATCAAAAGCGGTGTGTTTAGTGCCATCCTGGCCACTCAGTGGTCCTCCAAGTGGTGAGAAGGACTCTTATTAATAATGAGTCTTTTTTTTTTTTAAATGAAATTCAAAAAAATTTACATTTCGCATTTATTTATTTATTAAAAGATTTTATTTATTTATTTGACAGACAGAGATCACAAGTAGGCAGAGAGGCAGGCAGAGAGAGAGGAGGAAGCAGGCTCCCTGCTCAGCAGAGTGCCCAATGCGGGGCTCGATCCCAGGACGCCGAGATCATGACCTGAGCCGAAGGCAGAGGCTTTAACCCACTGAGCCACCCAGGTGCCCCTACATTTTTTATTTATAAATAGATTTACTTATTTCTTAGAGAACATCATGAGCAGGGGGAGAGGGAGAGGGAGAAGCAGACTTCCCACTGAGTGTAGAACCCAATGGAGGGCTCTATCCCAGGACATTGAGATCATGACCTGAGCCGAAGGTCGATGCTTAACTGATTGAGTCACCCAGGCGCCCCAATAATGAGATTCTTACATTCTCACCCAAAGAGATTACAGGGTGTGGAAGAACAGCAGCTGCACTCCCTCTTCTGTTACACAGACTCCTTGGTCTCCTGTCATCCAGAGGTCCTTCCCCCCACCAGCATGTTACTTGGCTAGCCACACTTTCTGGGCTCTTCTCACCTCAGCCTCCCTGCCCAGGTAGCTGGGCAGGGAGCTCCAAGGTGGGAGCAGCCTTAGGGAGGCCCTCCTCCATCTGTAGGTAGCTTCCTGCTCTTCTACTTTTGCTGGTATTCCCTGCTTTTGCTGGCACCCCACCGTCACCAGCATTTTACGGCCAGCGGCCCTGTCCTTCCTTTCCATGCCTGTGACCGGTTAGTGATACTCACATGCGTGTGGGGTCCCATAGCATATTTACAGATGGTCTTTTTCAGTCATGTTTTCTTCTCTCCAGGCCTCAATGTCCTTGCTTACTTTATTTATTCCTACTGGCAGGACCAGACTGGTTTTTTTCTGATGTTTTAGTTCTTGAACTTGTTGCTTAGACTTAGAATATCTAAAGAGGGCACCATGCCTTGCTTCATGACAAGAGAGGGATTCAGGAGGGCAGAGGGAATAATATGACCCCAGACTGCTCTGATGTTGGCCTTTGGACATGTAGGCTTTGTTCTGCTTTCCAAGCCTTTCTTCTTCAGTGATGCATTTCCAAGAACTGCTGGACTGAATAGTTTGGCGTATGTATGGTGGTTGTCAGCTGTGACTCTGGGTCATAACTTAAGGCCAGAGTTGTCATTCTGGCCATCTCCTGTCCTATTTCCCCTATGTTAGGCCTCCCAGTTCAGAGATTCCTTTGCTCAGTTGTCAGGGAGGGGCAGGAACACAGACGTCACCTGGGAGTCAGGTCCTTGACTTTTGTCTTCTATTGTGTGTTGTTACATGCTTCTGATGAGACCAGACTCATGGCCCAAGCCAAGGGGACATGTTGCTTTTCATTAATATAGGACAATGCAGTGGGGATCTGATTCAGCCTGGTAGTGTGCTCCTGCTCAGGTGGGGAAGCACATTCAAACAGAAATCACTCAGTACATGGCACTGAACTCTAAAGTTCTGAGAGACATTGACAAGTCATCATGGCACTCTGGAGACTGAGATGTCTTCTGTTTGGGAGCCAGAGAAGGTTTCTTGGAGGTGGTGGCTAGTAGGTGAGTGAGGAGATTAGAGATCCCCTTAACTCCCGAAGCCCCCTGTCTCGCGGGGGCTCCAGGAGGCCTCTGCAGGCTCACAGAGGAGAGTGGCTCTAGTGTGTGCCCTAGGGGAATGGGAGGCATTGAGGGTCGGTTCAGGGGGGCTTGGCCTTTATTTGGTAAATAGGAGCTCTCAGAGATTAAAAAAAAATTATTTATTTATTTATTTATTTGAGAGAGAGAGAGAGAGAGAAAATGAGAAAGAGAGAGAGCATGAGTGGAAAGAGGTCAGTAGGAGAAGCAGACTCCCTGCCTAGCAGGGTGCCAGATGTAGGATTTGATCCCAGGACTCTGGAATCATGACCTGAGCTGAAGGCAGTCACTTAGCCAACTGAGCCACCCAGGTGCCCACTCTCAAAAGATTTTGACGTGGTCAGTGGAGTGCTTTATTTAGGAAGAGTAACGTGGTGATGGAGTGTGGCCTGCCTTAGAGTAGAGAAAGACCTACGTACTGAGAATCCATGTGCGTACTGAGAATCCATGTGGGAGTAGTCCTGTCCTGGGAGAGTAAGGTGGATGGTGGCTGTGGGAGGGGGAGCAAGGAGGCAGAGGTGGGCTGTCAGGGGCTCCACCTGGCAGCTGAGTGGGTGTGTCTGCTTTGGTAAGGAAGGGATTTGGGGGCAGGGTGGGGGGTATCGGATTGCTATCATGCAGTGACTGGGAACCCTGATTCTTTGCTCTTAATCGGGGTTTGAGGTTTAGTTTTCTCTTGTTATAAAGAAAGTTTGAGATTGGTTTCTAAAACAAATTGAAATAAAACTTGGGTATGGCTTCTGGTTTTATTTGCAGAGTAGCATCTTTAATATATGTTTGTTTCGATGTGCTTGCTTAAGGATTTAGTACAAACTGAAATTGAAGAGTTAGGATTTACACATTTCTGAGACACTGTTATAATTCAGAAGCTCCCAAAGGTGACTCTGCTTTTGGTTTTCAAATTTACTGAACCCATATGAGTTTTACTACAAGCAGCTCAGGTTGTAGATAGGATATGCTCTCTATCACATGGAACAAGCTTGGTTTGCAGCTCGGTTCTGTCTTTCCTCTCTTCTTGGCAGACAGGCCATCATTGGCAGTACCATTTCAGAGGAGAGAGGGTTCCTGCGGGCGAGACTGGGGGCCAGGAATCTCTCTTCTCCCTTCCTTACATCTTGAGAAACCCTCTCGAACACGGGGTCTGCCACTAGTGGTGGTAGCCCTTGGCTATTCTTGCTGGGTTGAAGTTCGCCTGGTGGCCTTCAGTTTTGGTTGGGCCCAGAGGTGAGCAGGGATGGGGGCACATTCTGAGGAGCACGGGGTTCCTTACTGGTTGCAAGCTCTGAACCACAGGCCTGGGAGCACCCGTGCATCGAGGGAGGACCTTCAGAAAGGATGGTGTCCCTGCCCGCCAGAGCGAGGGGCTCTGGTCTTCCATGTGTGCTCATTGCCCTCCTGGCGCCACAGACTCCAGGCCATTGTTGATATTGGGTTGTCCGGAAGTGTGCACTTCAGTGAAGAAGGCAAACCTTTCAGATGTTTTCTCCTCTCCTTGAATGTTAAGATTTAATATAAGAGCATTAGAATGAATTTGGGCCATCTACCGCTGGATTTCAGTATTATGTCGTATTTCATTGTACATCAAGTTAAATTCTTTCCTTTCTGTTTTTTTGTTCAAGTGGGTGACCTGTGTCTGGTTTATTCAGTGGTTGCCTGTATGTATGTGCTTCTTTCTCAACAAGCAGTTTCTTAGCTTAGCTTGCTAAATTTAGTTGCTAAAATTCCACTTTGCCCCCAGGTTGAAATTTTAGTTGCCTTTTCGTTTTCTGCCGGGCTGGCGGAGTGAATCTTCTCAGTCCTGGTGCTCTGTTGCAGGCCCTGATGGACTCCAGTCTGCCGAGGCTGCAGTTAGAGCTGTATAAGGAAATCAAAAAGGTAGGCTTTGATGTTCTCTTACTGAGCCAATAGTGCTGCTTCCTTGGATTGAGCAGCATGTGTAAAATCTTGTCTTATTTACTAAGTGGGAATGTTAGACGGAAATGCTTCTGGTAAAGTACACTTCACCGCTTTATTTTCCTTCACAAGGTTCCTCTTCACTGTTTATGAGATGGGAGGGGAATTAAGTTTTCCGTCTTTGTAATTGACGCCCCGAGACTGTGACGCTTCTGTAACTGCGGCAGTTACAGTTTACGTGGCTTTGTGTCTAAACATAGAAATAAGCAATCACGTAAATGCTCTTGTTCCTATGAAGTCCTTTCGGAGTAGCGTCCGTGACTCTTAAGCGTGACTCACCACTCTCATCCCTCTCAGAATGGTGCTCCCCGGAGCCTTCGCGCTGCCCTGTGGAGGTTTGCTGAGCTGGCACACCTGGTCCGGCCTCAGAAGTGCAGGTAAGTTGTGCGCTCTGGAATATTCTTACTGTCTGCTGAGGGGGGCGGTCCAACGCCTGTGGCTTCCTTCCCTCTTGGCTTCGGCGTCACTGGCTCAGAGGACTTCCCCAAGTTCTAATATCCTCCGCCTCTGCCCTCCCAAGTGGCAACCCATGTTTCTTAGCTTGTCTTCCTTTCGTAGCACTTCTCACTCTCAGAAATACTCAGGGACACTATCAGTGTGCTTGTTTATTTTCTGCCAGCCCCCCTCCCCAAGAGACAGAGGTGTGTGCCCCAGGACAGCAGGGGTCTCCCCTGTCTGTCCTCTGATGCAGCCCAGCCCTGAGAGCCGTTTTGGCACGTGCTGTTTGCTGACAAGATGTTGTCGATGGTTGAGAACCAGTCTCCCCATTGCTTATAGAATGATATGCCTGTGTCTCTCACATGAGTTAAAACTATGACCGTTAAACTGTGAATAAGATCTGACTGGTGGGAACAGTCTGTCCTCAATGGACTAAGAATCAGAAGACCCCAGTTTTCATCTGTGCCTTCCTTCTCCTTAAGTGATAAAACTCACATCCATAAACCCTTGGCTGTGTCACCAAGGAACCGGTGGAGGGGCCGAAACTCTCACTGTTAATAAGGACCAGCGATTTATCCCACTGAGTTTGAGTTTAGTAAGAATCTTAAGTGGCTGCTGTGAGATGCATCACCAGGAAAATTTCTTTTTATAGAACTTTTTTCTTTTATTTTCCTTCTTTTGAAAATTTCATTCTACTTCCGAAGCAGCACATCCCAAGTTCTCCACATAGCAGCCAGGGTAACCTTAAAAAAATGTGATTGGCTCATGTCATTCCCTTACTTAAACTTTTTACTCATTTCCCAGAGGTGTTCAGATAAATTCCAGACTCCTTACCCAGGCAGGTCTTGCCTCCAGTGGCCACCATCATCTCAGACACTCTCAGTTGACTCTTTGGCCTGATTTTGCTTCTTCAAAAAGTCAGGCAAGTTTCTCTTGTTCGTCATGCCTGGTTTATTTTTTTTCTGGCAAATGGTCATCTCCTTAAGCCAGCCTAGTTTTCCTGCTATAGTCCCAGGTGGAGACCTGCTTGTCTCTGCCACGCAAAGGCTCCTGTCACGTTAGTCCCGTGTTTGTTGAGGGGACTCATGTGGTTTCAGCCTTCTGCCCGGTGACTCATTCTTCCGCATTGTGCACCGTCTGTGCCTCCTCTCTGGAGGGCCAGTTCTTACCTCTAAGACCTTATTTAGTCTGAACACTTAGAAGTATTTCCTTGCTCCCTGTTCAAGAAAACTTTTTCAGGGGCGCCTGGGTGGCTCAGTGGATTGGGCTGCTGCCTTTGGCTCAGGTCATGATCTCAGTGTCCTGGGATCGAGCCCCGCATCGGGCTCTTTGCTCAGCGGGAGCCTGCTTCTCTCTCTCTCTCTCTGCCTGACTCTCTGCCGACTTGTGATCTCTCTCTCTGTCAAATAAATAAATAAAATCTTTAAAAAAAAAAAAAAGAAAACTTTTTCATTTCTTTTTATTAAAATTGATTTTTTTTTAAAGATTTTATTTATTTATTTGACAGAGAGAAATCACAAGTAGTCAGAGAGGCAGGCAGAGAGAGAGAGAGGAGGAAGCAGGCTCCCTGCTGAGCAGAGAGCCCCATGTGGGACTCGATCCCAGGACCCTGAGATCATGACCTGAGCCGAAGGCAGCGGCTTAACCCACTGAGCCACCCAGGCGCCCCTGATTTTTTTTTTTTTAAGATTTTATTTATTTATTTGACAGACAGATCACAAGTAGGCAGAGAGGCAGGCAGAGAGAGAGAGAGAGGAGGAAGCATGCTCCCTGCTGAGCAGAGAGCCCGATGCGGGGCTCGATCCCAGGACCCTGAGACCATGACCTGAGCCGAAAGCAGAGGCTTTAAAACCACTGAGCCACCCAGGCGCCCCTAAATTGGTATTTTCTTATCTATTATTTTCTAATTTAAAATACGAGTATTTTACTGTTATAATTTACTACAGACAATTTTTTAAAACAAGATTTTGAGAGTCCTCTGTGATCACAGGAGAAGTGAAGGATGAGTGTCTCCCATCAGTTGAACTTAGTCTGCGTTTAGCCCTCCTGTTCTTTTTGCCAAGGTTTGTCTACTTTCTGTTAAGGACTGTTTTGCATATAAAAACTGGCTGTTCTCTACAGGTACTAAATAATTGCTTATATTTCTCACCAAAGTAGACCTGGAAGAATAACTCCTGTTCCTTTCACATATGCAGGCCTTACTTGGTAAACCTTTTGCCTTGCCTGACTCGAATAAGCAAGAGACCTGAGGAATCTGTTCAGGAGACCTTGGCTGCAGCTGTACCCAAAATTATGGCTTCTTTTGGCAATTTTGCAAATGACAATGAAATTAAGGTATGATTATTACCTCAAGTCACAAACATGAATGAGTCTGGTATGCAGTTCAGGCTTTCGGACTGGCAGTCATTTGAGAGTGCTTCTTGAGTTATGCTATGCTTCATGATTTAGACGAAAATTTTTCAATTATTTTGAAGCACATGAAAAGCTTTCTACTTCCGCTTTCTTATCATTTGGTGAGGAGTCGAATAGGGAGAGTGTATACAGATGCAAATTCAAGAGGCAATTTTCCAGAACAGATTGATTTTTGGGTATATTAGACTGACTCTTTAGTCACCTATCCTTGGAGAGGTGCAGGCAGGAGAAGCCCACTGATGATGGCTTTGTAGCCGGTGGGGACCACTTGCCTTTTTGTTTGTTCTGTGCCTCAACAGGCAGAACAAGCAACCTCCCTACCCACATTCGTATTTTGTTTTTAATGTCCAGAAAATTGTGACCCTGCCACTTAGTTTGGAGATTATAGATTCTTGACTTCTTCCTTTTTTGTGGGTCAGTCCTTTGTTAGTGTTTACCTGCACATTTCTAGATAGCATGTTGTATAGCATGTATATTATAAGTCTGTACTGCTATTTAAAAAAAAAATTTTTTTTATACTATGAAAGATAAATTTAGCCCTAACCTGGTTCTTATCTTCTTAATGTAGTTCTATCCATATTCAGTGTGACATTATCATGCCCAAGTAATAGTCACAACAAGTTATGTTCTGTTCTTGGATTCTATTTCTTGAACTATTTAGTTTTTTGGGAGTAAACAATTGCCTCTTTTTTATTTTGCTTGTTATTCTTTGGTCATTTATGTCTTCTCATACCTTCCAACAGCTTTGTAAAATGTGTCTCAGTGCAGTTCTCCACATGACAGATAATGTATTGGGTCCTTTTTCTCTACTGGAGTCTTCTGTCTTAGAATTCTCTAGATGTTTGCCCCAGTCTGATTCAGATGCTCTCTAGGTCTGAGGACTTTTCTTTGCTGTCCTCCTAAGAATTGTTTTTGGTGCTCTCCTATTTGATGCCTAATTTCTAGATGCCATGTCTTTACCTTTCTAGGCATACCCCCTTGTTGTGATGGAATTTGTGTTACGTTTTATTTCTATTTTCCTTTTCTTTTTTTCTGTATTTTCTAGATGTCTGTCTTAAACCCTTCTGTTGAAGTTTTTGTTGAGTTTTGTTGAAGCACCTCTGTTGAGGTGCTTCTTGTGTTTAGAATGTTTGTTTTCTGGCATCCTCCTCTTGCTTCGTGAATACACTCCTTATTTTCTAAGGAATCCGATCACAGTTTTCTTAAGAACTTTCTTTGACTTCTGAATTGTCTGCTTCTTCTGTCTTCCTCTGTTCTCTCTGTTCTGGTCTTTCACTTTTATGTTGGAAGTTGTCCCTTTAGATTTGAGTGAGACTTTAAAAAGCTTATTGGAAGCATGTGTGTGGCAAGGTCTGTCCCATGGTGGGCTTCCTGAGGTAATAGATGGTGAGCCTGCTTTTCCACTGCGTCTAAGTGTCAGCCTCAGTAAGCCTTTTCCTTTTGAGGTGGTCAGTATCTCTAGAGGAAGGTTGCTCATTCTCCTGCTTGGAGGGGTAAACCTGGCTTTGTTTGTCCTGGAATTCTGGGATAGGCAGGGCCAGCGGTCTCCCTGGTCAGAATGCACATTTTTTCTTCATTTCTCTGTTTTCTGTCTGTGTCCCATGTCTGACCTTGGCTATGCCGACATCTCTGGAGATTATCCCCCATTCTTTTTGGGAGGTGGGACATGAAGACCACTTTCTGGGCCACCCTGGGGGAGAGGAGACCCAGGGCTGCGTGGCCGGCAGTGTGCACCAGGGCAGACAGGCTGCTTACCCATGTCTCTGGGGCCTCCCAAGCTTGAGCGGTTCTTGCAGTTCTGTGGCTTGAGTGAGCTGGCCTTTTGTTAGCAGCCTTCAGACTCCCCGCCCCAGCTCATCGGAAAGTATACTTGTGAACGTCTTTCCCATGGGCCACAAGGTGGGCACTCAGCACTTGCCTCCTTTCCAGCTTGCAGAATTTGTGGATGCCTCCTGTCTGCTCTTGTCCCTGTCCTCTTTTTGTCCTTGTAAGTCGATGTTTCTAAGAGCTGTGCATGATTTTCAGGGAGCGTCTGGGCGGCAGAGTTTTGTTCACATGCCCAGCGCAACCCTTTTGTTCCAAAGTCTCCTCCCCTGTGGTGTGTTTTCATTCTCAGGAGGGCCTGTCAGGGACTGAGATGCCTCCTGAGGCTTGTTTCACTCACATGTGGCACACACGCAGGCAGTACGGGAATTGCCGCTGTGGCCCTTGGCAAACCATCCCAAAGTGGAGTAGCATGTTTCCAGCCCTAGGAGCCCTTCATGCCGGCCCCCGTTGCTGCACTCCCCTCCTCCCTGGGAGGGGCTGCTGACTGGGCTTCTGAAGCCACGGGGGCTGTTTTTAAATTCAACATATGCAGAGCTGTGCAGTGTGCATTCTTTTTGTCTGGTTTTATTTGTTTGTTGCCACACATTAAGTTGGCGAGTGTCTTCCCTGCCACCAGTGGGTAATTCATGCAGTGTTCATACCTGTGGGGTGCCCTGCTGTGTGAACACGCCACGGTTTACCACGTACTGTAGCTGAGTGACTGGCTGCTGCCGTGCCTGTCCTTGTGAATGTCATCTGGAGCATGTATACAGCCTGCGGTGGCGGATCCTGGAACGGGGTGCTGCTGGGTTGTAGGAACGTGTGTCACCTGCTGTAGATGCTGCCAGAAAGCTGTCATGTGCCTGCCCCCCTTGCGCCAGTGTCCTTGGTGTGTGGAAACCCCGCGGCTCTGTCTCCTCCCGGACCTAGCTGCTGTAGGGCCCTTCACGTAAGCCATTCTGATGGCTGTGCCCTAGTGTTGTGTTTCGATTTTAATTTCCGTTTCCACCCCCTGCAGTACTCTTGACTCTAAAGCTGAGTGATTTTGCATCTTTCCTCTTGGGAAATACTCTTAGAAATCTGTCCTATGTATTTATTGGAAAGTAGAGCTGTCTGCCCTACAGTCTAGTGTGCTTTCTTCCCATTCCAAGAAGCGCCCATGGGTGGTCCGGGGGCCTGCCAGCTGCCTTCTCCAGGATGTTCTCAGCATGATGGGATTTGGACCTGTGATGCCCCTTCAAACTCTGAGATTCGATTTTATTATTCCAAACTGTTGAACTTTACTGTGGGCTCATTCTTAAGAATAATGCTCAGCTTTCACTGTGCTTGTAAGTATGGACTGACGTGGAATGATTTATATTAGTTCATTGATGTATGTGTGTATGTTTTCACTCAGTTGAGTTACTTGAAGCTACTAGTATCTTTTCTCAGAGTTAAGGGTTTGTCTGAGATAAGTTGACTGGGTTCTCCTGGTGGTATTTGCAGGAGGCACTGGAGGCCACAAAGCATGGGGGCCATCCAGGGGCTGAGGGTCTGGTCCTCTGCCTCTCTGGTTCCAGAGATCTAGTCTGTAACTTGACCAGGAATGGACAAGCCTCTGAGAACCAGCTAACGCTAACCCCACCGTTAAGAATGAGCTTCTTTATAAGTCAGGTGCCAATCTGTTAATGTGCTGCTTGTTTGCCTGGGGTCACACCTCATTCGTGGGACCCTAATGGCGTCCCCAGCCCAGATAGCTTTGCTCAATGCTTGCCCATAGTAATGGGGACCAAATCATTGCTCAGAGTGGGGTTGCGAGTGAAGGAAGTGGGTGTTCTTATGGCAGCTAGTTCCCAAACTTAGGAAGCTTAATGGTCACGCCTTTTCTTTTCTTCCTCTTTTATTTTTCTTTAAGATTTATTTATGAGAGAGAGAGCGCGCGCACGCACACATGATGCTTAGGGGAGTTGGCCAGAGCAGAAGGAGAGAGAGAAGCAGATTCCCCTCTGAGCAGGAAGCCCAGCGTAGGGGCTCGTTCCTCTGACCAGAAGATCATGACCTGAGTTGAAGCCAAGAGTGGGCGCTCAACCCACTGAACCACCCAGGCGCCCCACACCTTTCCATTCTTTGGAAATTTTTAACACTTAGATGGCCATCGTTGGAATTGTAGCGTGGTCTCCTTTGGTTTATCCTGGAGGTTCTATGACAAGGTCTTTTTCTCTCCTTAGGAACATACTCGTGGGTGCTGTGCTGCTGTGGTTTAGCTCACCCACACGCTTTCCAGACCACAGAACATCTCTTAGTGGCATTAACTGCATGTCCGCAAGCTGTCTCTCAGGCTGGGACGTGGCTGTAGCTGACTATTACACTCTTCTCCTTGACTTCATTATTTGGGTGGTTTTGTTTTTGTTTTTTTTGTTTTTACTGTCTTGCATGGTGTCATTGACTGACCCTGTACCCAAATGCCTTTCCACCCTTTTCTAGAAGCTTAGGCTTTCACTCTTGGGTAGAGGACATAGATACTGTGCAAGTTTGTACTTAAAGTAAGGAAGTAAATAGACCACTTCTGCAAACTGCTCTGGTATATCCTGAATTTGGGTTGCTTTTATTTAGCTGTGGCAAAGTCCAGTGGTTCATAACCTTCACTCTGTAAGAATTTGGACTAATTTTGTGAAATAACGTGATAACCTTCATAGGAGTTTTGTCTTTTTTATCTACTTGGGTTTTTGCTGCCCTAGGTTCTACTAAAGGCTTTCATAGCGAATCTGAAGTCAAGCTCCCCGACCATTCGGCGAACGGCGGCTGGCTCAGCAGTGAGCATCTGCCAGCACTCGAGGAGGACCCAGTACTTTTACAGCTGGCTATTGAATGTGCTCTTGGGTAAGAGCTAGTTGTAGGAGTGATTTTCCCCATGGTATGCTGGAGTTGCTAGCATATACCTGAGACACATTTTTAAAATTCTTTAAAATCGGGAAATCCCTTAGCTACCAGCCCGGGCCCTTTGGCTCTGGCCAACTAGTGAGTGGGAATGATGTTGAGGCAGCCATGTTCCCATTGTGGGTGTTGTGACGACGAGGACAAGGAGCCTTGACGACGAGGACAAGGAGCCTTCTCTCTGCAGAAGCGCAGGCAGCCCCATGCCCAAGGACAGCTGGCAGGGCAGTGGGTGTGAGGCCGTGGGCACCCCACCCGCCTTCCTCAGTGGCACACTCCGTGGCTGTTTTTGTGGGCTCTGAGTGTGAGTCCTTGCGGCTAGACGCGGAGCCTGGGGTCCTGGCAGATTCTGTGATGACGGCTTCTCCCGTATTTGGAGTCATTCATGGTGATCAGCACTAGCAAGGGTGGGGTGGGTATTTGATAGGAAAGAACTGTCTGACTTACAAATGCAGCCAAACTCATGCTGACAGGCCTTGCTCAGCTCAGGTTATCATGGTTACCCTTTATAGCCTTTCCTGGATTTTGGCCCAAGGATGAGGTTCTTGTTCCCTTTCCCACAGCAGTGTCTGTGCTGTCTTTATCCCTCACTACCAACGTCGTAACACGGTTCTGCTGTGGGTCTCTTGTTTTAAACAGATTAAGCCCTGAACCCCCAGCAGATGGTGATGTTGAGAGATCTCATTGGTCCCTTACAGGCTTGCTGGTCCCCGTTGAGAGTGAACACTCCACCCTCCTGATTCTTGGGGTGCTGCTCACACTCAGGTACCTGGTGCCCTTGCTGCAGCCTCAGGTCAAAGACACGAGCCTGAAAGGCAGCTTTGGGGTGACGCGGAAGGAACTGGAAGTCTCACCCTCAACAGAGCAGCTCATCCAGGTAGGAGCCGTGTGCTTTACTCTGGTGCCTGTATGTAAATGAGGGATACTGGAAGAATTGAAACATTTGGAAGAGAAATGGCAGCACTGAGGGTTAAGAGCTTGGTCTTTGCAGCTGGGCCACCTGGTTCAGATCCTGGGTCACGACCCCTAGCTGTGTGACCTCTGGATGGCAGTGACTTCAGAGTACAGTGAGGGTAATCTCTTGTGAGGTTACAGAGAATATTACATGCGCCCCTTAGGCTCCTGCCTGCCACAGAGAATGCTCTTACCCTGTTTGCAAAGCCAGGACTCATGAGATCAGTTCTGGGTATTTATTGAGCACCTGCTGTGTGCTGGGCACACATTGGTGAGCATTTTGGCTGTGGTCTCTGGCCCTGGAACCTGTGATCTGCTGTGCTAGTGTATACACCAGGGAGTTAGGGAAGCGGTCCGTTGGAGTATAGGGTCAGTATGTTAAAGTTTCTCTTCCCAATACAGAGAAACCCCGTATGCATTCTCATCCAATGGGGTCTGCATCTGACTGCAGTGATGGACTTCATTTCTTTGCAGCTTGCTCATCCAGATTATTTTCTTAACCTTGAAATAAGACAGCTACATTTTAAGCCTTTGGATTTTGTGAACTTGGCTTTAGATGTTAGGATTTTTAGCATATTTAAAGTACTGGGTGCTTCTGAAGGCCTTACTTTTTCTATGCATTCATGGTCTCATGGCATATACAGGAAGGAGTTGAGACCCACAATTGGGTCCTGAGTGGGATGCCTTGGCTTTGTTTTCCATATTGACGACATTGTAGTTCATAGGTATTTTGGTCAAGTAGACTTAGGAGTTGTATCCTTTGCCTAAATTTTGTAGGGTATAAGATTATAAGTGGCTTAAAATAATTCTTGCCTAGAAATCATGAATTGAAGGTGATTCAGTGATTTAAACATTCAGTCAGGCAGTATTTACAAAGTGCTTAGACTCCTTCCTGGTGCATGGTGAGGCCCTGGAAGTGCAGGTGGATGAGGGGTAACCGAGCGGGCGTGGGCTCTAAGAATCTGTGGGGTTGACCGACCTGCTCCAGCAGCTGCCCTTCAGCTGTCCCACAGAATACAAGCAATGACATTCTCTTGAGATATGGTACTTAGTGATACTGTCCTCACAACAACATTACTGGTTGTTTTAGTGAGTAAAACAGGTATTCAAGTGGTAATAATGCATTTAAAAAAGAGATTATTTTATCCTCATCTTGTTTGTTTTACTTTTTATTATGGAGATTTCCAGACACAACAGTAGACAGAAAAGCATTGTAAACAGCCTTCAGTAATTATCACTTGTGTTAATAATTGTCAACTCAGGGCCAGTTATGGTTCACTTATAATCCCACATCCTTCTCTGTTTTTATATTTTTTTGAAGTAAATCCCAGTCGTCATATTAATTCATCTCTAAGTATTCTGGTATGTATCCCTATAGGTGAGAACTCATCTTTGTTTTTAAAACTTTTTAAAAAAATTTTTTATTTATTTATTTGACAGAGAGAAAGATCACAAGTAGGCAGAGAGACAGCAGAGAGAGGAGGAAGCAGGCTCCCTGCTGAGCAGAGAGCACGATGGCGATGTCGGGGCTTGATCCCAGGACCCTGAGATCATGACCTGAGCCAAAGGCGGAGGTTTTAACCCACTGAACCACCGAGGCGCCTCCCTCCTCCTTTTTCTAAAAAAAAATTTTATTTATTTATTCATAAGAGACAAAGGGGCAGAGGCAGATAGAGAAGCAGGCCAGGACCCTAGGGATCATGACCTGAGCCAAAGGTAGATGCTTCACCAACTGAGCCACTCAGGTGTCCCCCATTGTCACGTCTAAAAAAAAAAAGGAACATTTCCCGAACATCAAATACCCACTTACCTTCTGTCAGGTGTTTATGCTCCTCTTTTGGAATCAGTATGCAAATAAGATGAGAGTTCATTTGTTGGAGAAGCAGGTTATCCCGTGGAATTCCTGGCAGTTGGATGTATTGCTTGCCACCCCATTTTGTAAGCTAATTTTTTTTTTTTAAGATTTTATTTATTTGGCCAGCCACAGACGTAGAGGGCAGGGAGACGAGTTCCTCTGGAACGACTGGAGACTAGGAAGACACTTGCATTTTAAGGACCCCGGGTTTGGGTACCGACGTTGCGCTTCGGAAGGGAGGGCGCGCGGGACACCCTCTGGAGGCTTCCCTCCTCACCCCGCCCCACGCCCCCATGGCGCTTCCTGGCCCTCCCCACGACCAGGTCTGGAGCCTGCAGCCTTCTGCCCCCGCGGCTCCTGCCAACTCGCCCTCGGGCTGCCAGGAGCGGGAGGGCGCCGGGAGCCCAGGAGTCTCGGGGGGCTCCCCCTGGAGAAGGTGAAGCGTCCCATGAACGCGTTCATGGTGTGGAGCTCCGCGCAGCGCCGCCAGATGGCGCAGCAGAACCCGAAGATGCACAACTCGGAGATCTCCAAGCGCCTGGGCGCGCAGTGGAAGCTGCTGGGCGAGGACGAGAAGCGGCCCTTCGTGGAAGAGGCCAAGCGGCTGTGCGCCCGGCACCTGCGCGACTACCCAAGCGGCTGTGCGCCCGGCACCTGCGCGACTACCCCGACTACAAGTACCGGCCTCGGCGCAAGGCCAAGAGCTCCGGCGCCGGGGCGCCCCACTTCGGCGCGGGGAGTGGCAGCGTGGGCTGCTGGCGGGCCGGTCTGGGGCCCCAGGTTCGCGACCACCCAGGGGAGCAGAGGCTTTGGGTACCAGCCGCCCAACTACTCCATAGCCTACCTGCCCGGCGGATATGGCTCTTCCCACTGTAAACCAGAGACGACCTCACCGTGCTCTCTCCCTCAGAGTAACCCCCGGCTCCAGGGAGAGCTGCTCCCCCACTATAACCCCTACCTCCCCCCAGGCTCTCCCACTCAGTACAACCCTCCCCTGTCGGGGTCCCCCCTGCCCCTGACCCACCTCTAACCCTGGTGGACAGGGACCTCCCAGGAAGGGCCCCTTCCTCCCCCTCCTCCTCTGTCTTCACCCAGAACCTCCCACCCCCACCCCAAGCTGCAAACCCTCCTTTAGAACTCTGTTGGACCCCAGTTCAGAGGAGGCCTGTGCTGTGGTCCCCATCTGCGCTGCCACCCCCCCCCCCCATAACACACTTTTTTTGTAGGATGAACACAGTTTTTACAATTAAAAAAAAAAAAAGATTTTATTTATTTGACAGAGACAGCAAGAGAGGGAACACAAGCAGGGTAAGCGGGAGAGGGAGAAGCAGGCTTCCCACAGAGGAAGGAGCCCGATGCTGGGCTTGATCCCAGGACCCTGGGATCATGACCTGAGCAGAAGGCAGACGCCTAATGACTGAGCCACTCAGGCACTCCAATTAACATGTTTCTTTGTCTGTATTTCCTATAAATTGGTAACACGCTAGAGTCTTGTCGGAGTTAGTGTACATTTTATTATTTTTTTTTAATTTTAAAGATTATTTATTTGGCAGAGAGAGAGACAGCAAGAGAGGGAACACAAGCAGGGGGAGTGAGAGAGGGAAAAGCAGGCTTTTTGCTGAGTAGAGAGCCCAACGCAGGGCTCGATTCCAGGACCCTGGGATCATGACCTGAGCCGAAGGGAGAAGCTTAATGACTGAGCCACCCAGGGGCACCTAGTTTATATTTTATAATGTACATGATATCTGAGTTCTGAAGTAGTTATGTAATATTTTTTAAAAAGATTTTATTTCAGCTAGAGAGCAAGTGATAGAGCACGGGGGTTGTGAGGGGCAGAGAGAGAGGGAGAAACAGACTTCCTGCTGAGCAGGGAGCCTGACGAGGGGTTTGATCCCAGGACCCCAGGATCGTGACCCTAGCTGAAGGCACATGCCTAACCGAGGCACCCAGGAGCCGCATAATATTTTAAAATAAATACTTGAGTATTGGGATTACATACTCAGAATTTTCTTGTGATGTTTTAAAAAAAAGCCTGAGAAGCAAACAATCACTAAGTGGTGTGGTAAGGTAGTGGGTTGGTGGGCTGTAGGGGCCCAGAGTGGGGAGCCCCTGTCTGGCCAAGGTCAGGGAGGCATACGGAAGAAGCATGGTGATGAGCCAGTGCTGATGGGTGAGCGGGATCGGACCAGATACAGGGAGTTGGGAGAGGTTTTGTAGACAGACTACAGCCTTTTCGCACTTCTAAGGAGTGAGCACGCGTGCGCAGATGGGCACTGGTGCGGGTCCTGGGAAGGGCCCAGGGCTTCTCATGGATGAGCAGGGGTGCTGGTGAACGTCAGAGTAGGATGCAGCAGCCCTTTCTGCCGTGGGCCAACTAATGAGCTGCAGCAGTAGAGGCGGAAGACAACATGCGGAGGTGGCGGTGCTCCCAGAGAGCTTGGCACACATGGGGGTTGGGACAGGTTTGGTTCGGGGACGGTGACTGTGGACCTGAGGCTCTTGTGATAGCGGCTCCCCTTGGAAGGACACGGCAGTGACGATGAAAAGGTGCTGCCTCCGAGACTTTGACTTATTTTTTTATACCCTTCTAGACTGTTTTTTTTTAAACATGTGTGTTACTTTTATAATAGTAAAGGTAGGGCTGCCCAACTTACCAAATAAACCTATAGAGTACCAGTTCAGTTTGAGTTGCAGAGAAATCAGGAATAATTTGGTGGTGCAGGTGTGCCTGAAATGGCACAGGACATAGTTAGGATGCAAAATTATTTATCTGAAATTCATATCTAACTGGGTGTTAGTATTTTATTGGACAATGCTAATGATATGGAAAAAGAGGGGCACCTGGGTGGCTCAGTCTCATTCTGAAGAGTGTGCCACTCTTGATCTCAGAGTCATAAGTTCAAGCTCCACACTGGGAGTAGAGATTACTAAAAAAAAAACTAAGATAAGGGGCGCCTCAGTGGCTCAGTCAGTTAAGCATCTGCCTTCAGCTCAGGTTATGAACCTGGAGTCCTGGGATCAAGCGTTGTGTCAGGTTTCCTGCTCAGTGGGGAGTCTGCTTCTCCCTCTCCCTCTGTCCCTCCTGCCCATGCTCTCTTTCTCAAATAAGTAAATAAAATCTTAAAATAAAATAAAAATTAAAAATATACAAAGAAAAAGTACATTCAGCGTGTTCTCACATAAGGTAAGACGATATTAAAATGCACTGGTAAACTTTGACGTGATGCCTCTAATACGTTGGGAAACGTTTGCCGTGGTCCTCAGCACAGGATTCCCTGCAGGCTGTGTAGACCAGCTGTCCTTGCCTTGGACGTGAGCTCTGCTCCATTTCTGCATCGGCAGTTAGGCAGACAGTCTCGTTAGCATGCCACTGCCCTCATGGGCTGCTCTCCTGATTTGTAAGGGCTTTCTCTTACAGTGGTTGTCATAGGACTTAGAAACCGTCACGGAAGCCGTGATCATAGCGGTAGAACATGAAGGCATTTCTAGGGGCAAAAACGGAGGCACACATTTTGCCAGCATCAGACTCAAAACACAAAGCTGTGAACCCTCGGACACATTTTAAAAACCACGATGATCCCTCTTGTACCTCTGTTTCCAGGTCTATGAACTGACCTTGCACTACACTCAGCACCAAGACCACAACGCAGTGACAGGCGCACTGGAGCTCCTGCAGCAGCTGTTGCGGACGCCCCCGCCTGAGCTCCTGCGGGCCCTGAGCGCTCCAGGCGGTGGGCCACTCTCCACTGTGCGCCACCAGCCTGGCTGCCGGAGCCGCAGCGGCAGCATAGTGGAGATCCTGGGTATGTTCAGCCCTGAGGCCCTGTGCGGGGCCGCTTCCTTGGGGAGTTTGGGGCTGGCGCTGTGCCGGGTGGGGCCAGCCCTGCTCCTTGGAAACCCAGTCTGGAAACTGGAGGATGACAGTGTGGCCAGGTCAGAAGACAGCGCGAGGCCTGCCTCTGAAGCTGGCTTCTCCGCCCTGGCCTGGCTGCCTCTCCATGGCACCTCGGCCATCGTGGAACTGAAGCTTCAGGGAAAGTATTTATAGGACTCTTGTGCCACTGGGCCAGAGGTGGGGACCTTCATGTCCCTGTGGGGATTTTTAAGTTCCCTTCTGCCCTCAAGGCCCCTTTTTTGCTGTCCTCACTGACTCTAGGGCACTCCCTCCTGTACACCGCCACTGCTCGTCTTTATGCTTTTGGGGGTCGGGCCCTCATCCCTCCATGGGTGCTGCGCTTTGGCCTGACCACTTGTTTTCCTCCTGCCCCTTGAGAGCTGGAGGAGTTGGGATCCCAGAAGCAGGGCCTTGAGAACTAGCTTTGGCACAGAGGAGGCTTCTGGGGCCTCAGTGGACTCCGGGCCTCCCCCAGGCTGGTTGAGCATTGCACACATGCCATGTGGTCTTTCCTCAGCGGCACCGACAACCTGGAGTGTTTGACTGGAGGCCTCGTTGCCGTCTCCTCTGAATGTAAATGTTTGCCTGAGCCAGGAGCACACAGTGAGGGTGTGCCTGTCCATGTCCTGGGACCTCCAGAGGCCTCTGCTCTGTGGAATTCGTGCCCTACAAATGCGAATGACTAATGATCGTTGCTAATAAAAATTTATATCTGATTGATAGTTGACCAAGCAATCTGAGAGTTCTGATGTTTTTAATTTGACTTATTAAATGCACGTTCTTTGCGCTGCTTTGACATTTTAGGTCGCATTTTTGGAATTGTGTATTGGGGTGCTGGTGGGATTTTCATGTGTCAGGATTCATGTGTTGAGGTTTTGCCGGTGGATATACGTTCACACACTAGTTTTAAAGCTGAATCACGGTTTTTGAAGATTTTCAAATGCCATCTGTATTTTAGCAGCTTGTTATCTTTCATCTGTCATTTTCTGTGATTTACAGCTGGAGGGGGTTCTTCATGCAGCCCTGTCCTTTCAAGGAAACAAAAAGGTGATTATTTCAGAAATCAGAGTCTTGTGTTGAGTCCCGTTGCTTTTTCTGTATTTCTGTAACGCCGTCGACTGTGTCTGTACCTCTTCTCCACGGAGTGATGTATGTATAAATGTAACTGGGCCGGAATAGTTCTGTAGGGTGGCTTTTGAAAATTGCTTGTGTATCAAAATGGCTTTGTCATAAATTTCTAATGCTTTTTGTCAGGGGTCAGCAAACTTTTTGTGTAAAGGGCCTGTTTTAGCCTTGTGGGCCTTCCTGCCTCTGCTCTGTTTGGCTCTGTCTTGTGGCAGAAGGCAGCCACGGGCGATGCTTAGCTCATGGCTGTGGCTTCCGTGCTGTGAAACTGGAGTTACAGAAATAGGCCTGCTCTAGTTCTCCTGCTTCTGTCTTAGAGACTGTGTTATGTTTTATAAAGGTAACTTGCCTTTCCTGTGAATTCTGTGTAGCATTAGTCAGGAATGATGTTTGGTTAATTATTTGGGTAATTTGGGCTGATGGCAGTTTTTCAGCTGTATTTAACTTTGTACATCCCAGAACAGGTTTTTTTTTTTTTTTAAGTGTTTCTGATCTCTAATCGGAGAGGTTTGGTACACATGAACACTTGACCCCACCAGTTATTTTCTTTTCCAGTCTGGATATCCAGAGGAAGGAATTGCTGCCATTTTCTCTTTTGAAATCTTAAAAGATGAATCTTTTAAAGAATTTATTGAGGTATAATCGATACAAACATATGAATATTTCTTTGTGTCACGAGTTGAGAGTTTGTGAGCCTAATGCCTAGTGTTACTTGCAGTATTGAACGGGACTTTAACAGGACTAATATTCTAGCCCTGACTGGGTTAAGTAAACATTTCCTAGAACTAGAATCCATCGTGTTTGGGCCGTCATAGTGCAGTATACTTAATCAAATGTGAGAAATCGGTGAAACACTAAGGTTGTTTGAAGGCCAATGGCTTCTAGGCAAAGTCAGTCTCTCTGTTCCAGAAGCAGGAGGGGACCATGGCAGGCAGGTGACGAGGTGCCTTATTGCTTAGCCACCTTCCTGGGTGGTCCACCGTTAAGATGAGCTTTTCCTTCTGGGTAGGAAGGTGGTATGTCCCCACTATCCTTTTTGTGTTTTTAGTGTTTTTGTTTTCTTTTCCTTTCTCATTGCGAGCTACAGTTTTTAAGCCTTCTTTGTTACAGTTGCAAAAATCCTTTTTCTTCCCCAGGTGAGATCTGCAAATCTGTGAGAGAGAACAGGAGAATTGACATTGGATGTGGGATGAGGGCAGGGGCTCTGTGGCAGCCTGGTGGGGCACTTCTGGCAGCAGCCAGGACCTTGTACCCCTTGAGGAGGGCTCCTTGGAACAGGGGGGCAAACCCTGATTCTCAGGATAGAGACTGTTCTCATTAACCCCCACACACAGGGTGGATTTTTCTTGCTTTCTCAGGGTCAGTCACTTGTTCTGTAAAGAACAACCCTGTTACTTAGATAAGCCAAATTGCTGTTCATTTTATATAGATTTTGGGTTTCTTCTGCTTTTTCTTTGCCTTTTTTCCCCCTTTAGTGTCACACCAGTATAGATTTCTGGAAATTGTCACATCTATGACCTAATCCTCGGAAACTAGTGAAGTTAGGCATTGGAAATTGCCGATAATTATTTCTAGAGGGTCATTTAGTGACCTTTATGTGTAGTGTAACCATGGTGATTTAACTAGTCCAATTAAATCATGTTAAGACTTTTCTTTTCCTTTTTTCTTATCAGTAGAAGACAAATTGATATAATTTGGAAACCAAGAACTGTTAAATATGTTTTTACAGCTTTGCAAAAGATGAACTATTATTCTATCCTCCTAGATCATATGGCCTCAGGTTCTGATTACACCATAAAGTCTGGCAGCTTAAAGGAGAAGAGAGTAGAAGTGATTTTTGGGGTGACATTCTGTGTATGAACGCTTTCTGTTTTTAAGTGTTTTGACACCTCTTGGCTGCTGGCACGCAGTGTGCTATTTGTTTCAGGAGCTCAGTGGTTATGTGTACGCTCTGATTGCCATTGGAGATACGACCGTGAGTGTCCTAAGGGCTAACAGAATTGCTTCTAGCCATAGCTTACGGTCTTTGAGATCAAATAGTAATATAAATTACCCAACAGTAATACAGATCTAAGTCAGTAAATTCTTATTAATTATTAAAATACTTGGTGTTACAGTTTGAGAGTCATTGCTTTTAACTTTGTGCTGTATAGGTTTATTGATTTTAGTAATATCTAAATATAATATCTTGGCATTCTCTGTGTTTAGTACATTAGAGGTACAAAAGTACATTATACCATATGAGAGAACGAATTAAATATGTTTATGATTTTCCGCTTAGAGTGTGCATCTATTTGATTTTTGAAGTCTTTCCCGTAGCAAGGTTAAGGACTCTTGCTACATCATTTCCTAGGGAAAGTGCTCTTTGGAGAAGCAGCAGCCTTGGAGGATGACTCCGAGTCCAGATCGGAGGGCAGCAGCCCTGCCTTCACAGGTAGGTCTCAGGGAGGGACAGTGATACCACCCCTCCTGTCTTTCTCTTGGCCCCTTCCCTGCCCCTTCACTGCCCCTCCCCTGCCCCTCATGAAGGGCTGTGCTCCTGGGAATAGTGGTAAAGCCAGCTTGCTCAAATGGTGGCTAGTTCATACTATTTTTAGGACATTTACTTTGAAATGTATGTGTGTGTGTTTTCTTGGATCAAATGTTTGCTGTTTTCCTTAGGTTCTTTGAAAATTAGGTTTACTCCCTGAGCATAACTCTTATGTAGTAGGGGATGGTAGGTAAGTGTCTCGTGAATTATATGGGTTGTAAGAGGAAAATGGGATTAACATTTGTCTGTGGAACACTTAACTTGAGAGAAATTTACATTTGTTTACAGATTCTTTATTCACATTATGAGAGAAGTATTGATTAATATGCTAATAATTGGATTAAATGAGTGGTATAATCCTATCCAAAAGAATACTTTTAGACAACCGAAAATAGGACGAAAGTATTTGGGAAAGAAAATCTGAATAATTCCAGTGGTGATTATTTATTTACTCATTTTTTATAAAACAGAAATCTTTTTTCTTTTTTTTTAAATTACAAAAGTAAAAGAAAATCCAAATTCTAGCTCTCTGCCACATTATATAGCTTGAGGGCTCACTGACCCAGTGGTCTTTAGGGAGCACTGCTAACACCTGGGTGTAGATCTTTCTTTATCGATTTTTACATAGTGTGTGACTTTTTTAATGAGAATTTAAAAACAGAGCTAGGAAAACATGCTGCACATTTGCACTCCAGGAGGGGAGGACTGGCTGCTTCTAAGACGGCTTCAAGCAGTCTTGAACAGGGTCTGGGAAGAAGGCAAACCCATGTCAAAGAGATGGTGACTTCCCACTGTTTCTGAGTGCGACCTGCTGAGCGAGAGCACCCACATGCTTATGCCCAACCAGCCTGCCTGTGAGGCGCGGTCTGGCTGCACTGCTCCAAGCTGAGGCTGAGCAGTTGCTCAGACACTTGAAGTGGTATTGTTCCTAAGCATACGTCAGTTTTTACAGTGAAATACCATTTGAGAATTTTCATAGCATTTAGGAAACACCTACTGATAATCCTTATTTTATGACTATGACATGGTAATAGAGTGAAGGCTAAGTCAAGAATACAGTAAAAAGCAATTTTAGTAATGTTTGAAGAATGCACTCATCTTGCTTTTGAAATTTACTAGTTCACATTTTCACTCTATTTCACGATTTTTTGCAGTTAAAACATTTGGTGACAGTGAATTTTGGGGTATTTTATAAGCATTTGATTCCCTGTTGAACGTTTCCCTGGCCCTTTGAGGAATGTGTGTTTCTTTGTCTTCAGCCTCAGTCAAAGGTGAGATTGGTGGTGAGCTGGCTGCGTCTTCTGGAGTCTCCACTCCTGGCTCTGCCAGTTCAGCTGCGGACTCTGTGGGCCATGACATCATCACCGAGCAGCCCCGGTCACAGCATACGCTGCAGCCAGACTCGGTGGATCTGACCAGCTGTGACCTGGCGAGTGCAGCCACCGACGGGGACGAGGAGGATATCCTGAGCCACAGCTCCAGCCAGATCAGTGCCGTCCCGTCTGACCCAGCCATGGACCTGAATGATGGCACCCAGGCCTCCTCCCCAGTCAGTGACAGCTCCCAGACCACCACTGAGGGACCTGATTCAGCTGTGACCCCTTCGGACAGTTCTGAAATTGTAAGTGGGTGAAGGGCTCGCGCCAGCAGGCCCAGACCTAGACCCTCCTGCTCATTTCCCTCTTCCTGTCTGACTCACTAAGGAAAGAGCAGAGCTTACCAGCTCAGGTCATTAATGGGGAATTCAACCCCATCTAAGACCCTCCCTGAGGACAATGGCTAAGTGTCATTTGTGTTGAACATGGAGGTCAGATTAGGTTAGTTGATGATACGAATTTTGCTAAAATTGAATGCATTTTAAATTCATTAAGAACTTGCTGAGTACGGATTAAATCATTACTTAAAATATCTGTAAGGAACCTATTAACAGATCTGTGGTCTTTTTTTTTTTTTTTGAAAGATTTTCTTCTTTTTCCAGAGTTTATTTATTTATTTGAGAGAGAATGAGAGTGAGAGAGAGAACATGAGAGGGAGAGGGTCAGAGGGAGAAGCAGACTCCCTGTGGAGCTAGGAGCCCAATGTGGGATTTGATCCTGGAATTCCAGGATCATGACCTGAGCGGAAGGCAGTTGCTTAAGCCACCCAGGTACCCCAGATCTGTGGTCTTAATACATTGTAATTAAAAACATTAACACTGTGTCTCTAACTTTTTTTGGGGGGGGCGCTTTTCAAAACCTTCTGCAACATATCCCCTCTTATAGAGCATGGAGTTAAGTACATTACTGGTTTCTGAGCTAGCAGAGAGGAAGTACCTTAAGGATGGTCTGAACACCCAAGTTTGGTAAAAGTTATACAGAATTTAACACTCCTTTTTTAAAAAAACAATTTGTACTGTTAAGTGTTCTGTTATTATTGAATAGGTTTTATTAAGAACATTTTTGGTTTGGTTTTTGGGTTTTTTTTACGTGGATGAATGCAGAAGCATCGAATGACAAAATCATGAGATAAATCACTGGCACGTCCCTATTGAGCAGTTGTCAGGTTGTCACGTGGATTCAGTTTCTGATGGCCACGTGGATTTGCAGTTCCTCTGGTAGAGCTGTGAGCTCACAGCTGGGGTTTTTAACTAGAAGACCTGGGGAAGCGTAGGACATACAGTTGGAACATTATGCAGGAAAAATGAGAAGGTTAGGGAAAGTGCTGGCCATTAAGTGTGTGGGGGAGATTCTGCTGTGTGTTTATTGCACCAGCTTCCATGGGCTTTCTTGCCTCTTTACGATGGATGGTTTCTGGTGGGTTTGTTAGAAGTAGGAATGAAAGGCCATGGGAAATTCTGAAAACTTTCCACCTCTTGAAATTACCCCGCTGTTCACTGGGTAACAGTGCTGGGAACGGGACCTCTGCAGGTCTCTCTGGCCTGTAGAAAATGAACATCTTCCCTTCATAATTCCCACATTGGTGGAGTTCTTTCCTGGTTTATGGGATGCTTCCCTGTCTGTTATGTAGTCATTAATTATTTGCTGAACAAGTATACTGAGTGCCTGTTAAGTTCCATGGAGTGTTCACAAGCTGGGGACGAAAGTAGAGGGCACAACATAAAACTCCTTGCTCACACGAAGCTAATGTTCTAGAGGGGTCAAGAGACCCCTTCCATTACGGGCCGGACAGCAAAGAGCTTTGGCTTTCTAAGCCATATAGCCTCTATCACATGTTCCTCTCTGCTGCTGTCCGGTGAAAGTAGGCATTGACTATATGTAAATGAACTAGCATGCCCATAAAACTTTATTTACAAAAACAGGTGGTGGGCCAGGTTTGGTCATTAGGTAATGGCTTAACTACCCCTATTCTAGGCAGAGTGTGTGCATGCATGTGGGGGCAGATACTAAGTGAGTAATCAATAAGTAAACAAATACATAGTTAGGCGGTGATGAGTGCCATAGAGGAAAAGAAACAAGTGAAGGTATAGAGAATTTCCTCATGAGACAGCCCAGCGCGGTGGCCAAGGGGCTGCTGCCAAGAGCCACCCGGATGAGAATTTTGGCTCGGTTGTTTCTTAGCCGTGTAGCCTGGACCATGTGTGAACCTTCTTGCCTCCGTTTTCTTATGGAGGGTAACAGTACTTGCACTGTAAGACTTATGATGATGCATATAAAGTGGTTTTTGATTCTGCCTGGGGTGTAGTAAAATATTCAAGAAGTATTGTTTTTATTATGGTGAAATTTCTCATTTTAATACATTTTTTTTAACTGAGGTAAGGTTTTTTTGGTAAACTAGTTGGGACAGTGTGGTATAGCTAGGGACTCGGAATGACTTTTTAAAAATAATGCAGAGTTTATTTCAGTTCCTGCTAATGTATTGAGGTTCTGTCACTCAGTTTTTCAGGTAAATTACATGAGATTTCAAGTGAATGTGTAAAGTTTCACAATATGGATCATAATTCAAGTTTACAGCCAAGTGTATGATACACTGTGTCTAAAACTTAGTTGATTTAGTTCTGGCAATTTAGAAGCTAACCTAGTGTAGTGTTAGGTATTTGTCTAAAAGAAGGTGTTTCTCTAAAGATTTTTCTCATTGTTGACTTATTGTAAAACTTGCTTGTGAAGGTAAAGATTTTTGTTCAGGTTTTTTTTTGTTAATATCACAAAGAGAAATTTTTAGGTTGGAATTTCTTTGGCATTTTTATAGTCATAAAGCTTTTTGTAATGTAGTAGCAATGTGTGATCAAGGAAGCTTGATCATGGACACGCACACCTCTCTGTACATTTCAGGAAATAACCTTTGTGTGAGTACGAGAGATGTGGTCCGTGTGATTTTTGCCTTTGCCTTTTTCCATGTCGGAGAGCCTGTCCCTTGGTGATGTACCTTCAGAGCCCTCACCAGCCCCTCTCGTACTGTGCAGGTGTTAGACGGTGCTGACAGCCAGTATTCGGGGATGCAGATCGGACAGCCACCGGACGAGGATGAGGAAGCCACGGGTGTCCTTCCAGATGAAGATGCAGATGCTTTCCGAAGCTCTTCAGTTGGTAGGTGGACCTCAGCAGTGCACTGTGGAAATATTTTCTTCAACCCTGACATCGCAGGGTTAGATGTCAAGATTTTTAGTTGTCAAGATTTCCAAGAAGAAATCTTGGAGTATTTTTGTTTTCTGAGTTGTAAATAGCAAATAAGGAAGGTCAGTTGAGGAATTACTGTCCTTGTTCTTGATCTAAATCCTATACTTTCATGTGGACTTTGCATAAATATGAATATTGGGTTTTTTTATTGGAAACTTGTCGCTCAATCTCAGTTTCTCTGATTATGAAGCTCTTCAGCAAGCACATTTACTGAGAAGCATGGGCCACAGCAGACAGGCCTCTGACAGCAGCATCGATAAATTTGTCTCCAAAGATGAAGCTGCTGAACCAGGAGATCAAGAAAACAAGGTGAGATGTTTAGGCAGAAGACCACTTGGCATTCTGAGCTTCTGTGAGTGTTTAGGATTACTCTGGCTCCTGTCCGTGTGCCTTACTTCTAGCTTTCCCATCTCTGAGCTTCTGCCCACCTATTTCCCCTTAAGTAGTGACCACTTCCTAGGTGTGCTCCTCTTTACTGCCTCTACAGATACTACCCAGATCCTTGAGAACTGGCTCAAGTTCTGCCTCCTGAGAGTCCTTCCCAGACAGATTTGTCTTACACTGATTGCTACCTCACCTGATTTCTTGGGCCGATCATTTGATGGTCATGCTTTGTCTTGCAGCATGTCTTGTTTTTGTTTGTGGAATAATACATTTGTTTGTTTACATAAAATACATATAAAGTTTGCCAGAGTGACCGGTGCAAAGTGCGCTCCCTGGTGGCGTAAGTGCTGTCACCACCCTCCATCTCCAGAACTCTTTTCCCTCTCCCCAGACTGAAACTCTGTCCCCATTCGCCACTAACTCCCCATTCCTTCCTCTCCCCAGCCTTTGGCTCCCACCATCTCCTTTGTGTCTCCCTACAGGTGGAACCATGTGGTATTTGTTCTTTTGTGACTAGCTTACGTCAACTGTGTATAATGTCCTCAGACTTCATCTGTATTGTAGGATGTGTCAGGATTCCCTTCCTCTCTGACACTGAGGCATATTCCACTGTGCAGACTCCATTTTGTTCTGTTCATCCGTTGATGGATCCTTAGGTTTACTTGTCTTCTGGTTGATGTGAATGATGCTGCTGTGAACTTGGAGGTGCAGGCTTCTCTTTAGGACCCTGCTCTAGGTTCTTTGGGATAGACACCCAGAAGTGGAATTTCAGAGTACTCTGGTAGTTCTAGTTTTAGGTTTTTTTTTGAAGGACCCTCCACACATTGTCCACAGTGGCCACACCAGTTTGTGCTCCCACCAGCCACGCGCAGGGTTCTGGTTTTTGTGGGTCCTCACCTAAGCTTGTCATTTTCTGGCTTTTTTTGAGAGCAGCCATCCTACTGGGAGTGAGGTTGTATGTCACTGTGGCTTTGACTTACGTTTCCCTAATGATGAGTGATGTGGGACATCTTTTCATATGCTTCCTGGCCATTGTATTTTGTCTTTGGAGAAATGTCTGTTCAAGCCCTTAGTTTTTAATCAGGTTTGGGTTTTGTTGTTGTTGTTGTTGACTTTATCTGCTGAATTGCTTGTTAAATATCCCTGAATTGCTTACCTTTTTACCTGTAAGTGGCTTATCTTCCCAGTTAATTTTAAATTCCTTGAGGGCAGGGAACAGTTTTGAACTTAGTCCTTCTGTAGATGCCCAGTCATCCTGCAGCCTCTGTGCTTCCTTCCAGGTCCTGCTCCAGCCAGGTCTGCCCCCTCTCAGCTCTGGGCATTCGCAGGGCTCTTGCCTCTGCCTGAGTAGCTGCCCTTTGTCCTCTAGATGGTGGCTCATGCTATTCTTGCCTGAGCAACCTCTCCTGAGTGCCGGCTCCCAGCTGCCTTCTCTCCAGCATGTCCTCACTGTACCTTGAGCTCATCGCTGCCACCGCCCATGTGACCCTGTGGCTCAGCTGCCTCTGATCGCTCTGATTGGGCTCCACCATGGTCTGTGAGGACAAAGATGGGCATCTCTGTGTGCCCAGCACCTGGCATAATTGGTGCTCTGGACCTGTTTGTTGAACACACTAGTGAGTGAATGTGCTGGTTCCTTGATCCTAAGACCAACAAGTGTTGCTTTCTGTGTTGTAGCCTTGCCGGATCAAAGGTGACATAGGGCAGTCTACCGATGACGATTCTGTTCCTCTTGTCCATTGTGTCCGCCTTCTGTCTGCTTCATTTTTGCTGACTGGGGAGAAAAATGGTAAGTATAGAAAGGCAGGTACAGACCTGAAGGAAATACTGACGTCTCAAGGTCACCTCGTGGCTGATTTATGCCTCATTGCTGTAGCAGAGGGAGGGAGTAGAGTCTGGGCCCAACGGTGGCTTTCACTGACTGATGGGAGAAGGGAGGGGATGCTGGGGGAGTAGGGTTACTGGGTCTAGTTTTGTTTCTGTGGAAACTAAATGTTGGTTGCTTGGAAGGTGATCTCAGTGGTTTCCTTGCAGTGTTGGTTCCGGATAGGGACGTGAGGGTCAGTGTGAAGGCGCTGGCGCTCAGCTGTGTGGGAGCTGCTGTGGCCCTTCATCCCGAGTCCTTCTTCAGCAAACTTTATAAAGTGCCTCTTGACACCATGGAGCACCCTGGTATGTTACAAGTTCATGGCTTGTCCCTCACATTTAGTTGGTACTTTGGAAACTACTTTAGACCATTTTTTTGGCTGTTGTGGTTTAGAGTAATATGTGTTCTGAGTTGATTTGTGGTATTTTTGAACTGTATTATAGCTCCATATAAAACTCATAAATAGTGCTTTTTGCTTTTTGGACTCCCTGTCGATGCAGCGTTTCATTTAAACACACGTGACAAGACAGTAGATAAGTGGGAACATAAGAGCCACTTTACATACATACTGCATTTTTACCAAAAGCACAAATCGTGTATAATCAAAATTGCTTTGGGTCACACTCAGCCATGCCAGATGTTCACACTCAGAGACAAGTGGCAGCCGAGACGAGCAGAGCAGCCGCAGATCCAGCTCCTGTAGCACACGCTCTGGGACCCACTCTCATGGTGGAGTAGATGGGGGAGGAGCCACACTTCTAAAATTATCCTCCTGCCTTCTCCCCCTTTCCTTGGGCAAGGGGACACACTTGTGCTTTTGAATTCATATTAGGTAAGTGTGGACTAGTTTGATTTTCTCTAATTTTTTTTTTTTTTTTGGAAGTGAAATCTTGGAATTTTATTATTGGTTGGCAACCTGGAATTATAGTCCAGAACATCTGTTGTGTTGAAGTGATAGCAGACCTGTGATGAATCTAGAATCCTTAAACCTCACCGTATTTTTTTACTGCTCATGGCTATTAATATTCAAGTCTCTTCTAGATTTGGATTGCCCCCCCCCTTTCTTTTTTTCCCCTCTTTCCTGAGAATGAAGCTTTTGTTCTGAGTTAGAAAGTTGATGGTAGGGGCTTGTACAGTGGCTGGGCAATTTATCTCTACAGAGGAGCAGTATGTGTCAGACATCCTGAACTACATTGATCACGGAGACCCCCAGGTCAGAGGAGCCACGGCTGTTCTCTGTGGGACCCTCATCTCCTCCATCCTCAGCAGGTCCCGCTTCCAAGTGGGGGACTGGATGGGCACCGTCAGAGCCTTGACAGGTAATGGTAGAGTTTTCAGTGCATTTTCTAGGTAGAATGCCCAAGTTCAAGTTTATGTAAAGGTGCTTACTATTTGCTCTTCTGGTCAGGAAATACATTTTCTCTGGTGGACTGCATTCCTTTGCTGCAGAAAACTTTGAAGGATGAATCTTCTGTGACTTGCAAGTTGGCTTGTACAGCTGTGAGGGTAAGTGTCATCTTTTGTCCAAGTCAGTTCTTTGATTAGCAGATTTTGCCACTGTTATAACTAAAATCGGGCTTAATACTAAATAGTCATAGATGTTGCAAAGCTGTAAACAGTAGCAGCCGTGTGTGTGTCTGCCATGCCCCTGCAGAAAGCAGGTGTCACCAGTCAGGTTTGTTTCCTAGGGTGTCGCGGGAGTTTCAGTACTCCAAGTGTTTGTTTCAGTACTCCAAGTGTTTGTTTGAAATGTTTCTTTTCGTAAAGGGTCTATTTAGACATACACTTGGCCAACATGGAGGGTAAAACCTGTTGAATTAAACCCCACCGGCACTCTTGGGCCCACAGGGTGCTGAGTTGGGGGCCGGGGGGCTGTGACGTTGTTCAGTGAGCTCCGTGCCATGTCCCTGCGGCACACCCGGTCTGGACGCGGTGGCGTGCTAGACCTTTTTAGATCAGCTGGTCTGTGAATCACAGCTGGCCAGTCACCAACACTAATGGTTAACTAGTAAAGATCAAAGGAAAACCCTGACAGTTGTCACATGAATAGGATACCTTCCCTTTTCAGAATGTCATGGCAGGAAGTGTTCCTTAATTCCAGATGATTGTCAGGTTTCAGTTGCTCTTTGTCTGCGGGAGCACAGCAGGTCTCTGACCTTGAGTCCACTCGCATCTGCTGTGTGCCCTGAGGGGCGGGGAGGGCGCAGCCAGAGGGGCTGTGCCACGGGGCGGGGGGGGGGGGCTGTGGAGTACAGGGCTGCTTAGCAAAGGGCCCGGCTCCCCTTTGCTGAGGCTTCTTTTAGAACAGGTTTACCCCTGCTCTGAGGTCACAAAATTGGTGTCTGGGAGTAGAGGCCTTGACTAAGACAGCAGTGGGAGGAAGGAGGACATACGGTGATGGGGAAGGGACATGTTTATTGCTAAACTGGAGTTAAGGACATTTCTGAGGGACATGGGGAAAGTTCAACGTCCCTGCCACGGTGAGAGGAGGAGGAAATGGGAACGCCGCGCATGCTCATGCTGTTGGAACCATCAGGAGGCAGTGGCGGCGCTGAGCCTGACCCCATCACATGGCGACCTTGTATTCCAGCACTGTGTCACGAGTCTTTGCAGCAGCAGCCACAGCGAACTGGGGCTGCAACTGGTCACCGACTTGCTGACTCTGAGGGACAGCTCCTACTGGCTGGTGAGGACAGAGCTTCTTGAGACTCTTGCAGAGATTGACTTTAGGTGAGTGATGAATCCGGTTCCTTAGGTCTGTAAACCAAAGCTGCTCGGGAGTTCGGGCCAGGAACTGAGAGACCTGGGTCATTGCTTCAGGTGCTCATTCATGATGGTCGTCAAGTCACCTGTGAGTTGGGAGTCTGGGTGGCGTGGAGAGCTGATGCTGCTTTCCTCCTCAGCTTGCTTTGTGCTTGGGGTTTTACAATACAGGTGGAAGATTAGGTCTTTCTGGTGGTCTCAGTCACCTGAGTGGCGTGGATGGAGGGTACAGGAGAGCTCAGACTGCCATCACTCTTGCTCATGTGGACAAAAGGAACATCCTCATTATACCGAACTTAGGTCACACAGCTCATCTGTACTTTGTTGCAATTAAAAAATAACGTAATACCTTTTGCATTTTCTAAGAACAAGTTTGGCTTAAGATGTCTTTTGGGAGGGGAAATTTCTTCTATTATCCAGGCGTTTGGGTGTTTTCCACGCAGCTGTTACAATGTGCTTGCTGTGTGCCAGGCTCAGGGCTAGTGCCCCTGAGCGGCTAGTGGGTAGTTTCTTTCTCTCTCAGCATGTCTCTCTGAATGAGGGGTTGCTCTCAGCTTTGGCTGCTGGGAGGGACCCTGGGCCAGGGGCAAGGAACCTTCCAGAGGCTGTGTAGCCCCTCCCCGGAGTCAGCAGGCCCCTCCCCTGGTGGCTGAGCTTACTCTGAGGCCCCTTGGAGTCTCTCACAGTATGAGATTATTAGTATTTATTTTGAAGAAAACAGTTTACTAATTCTGAAACGAGGAGAGGAATATGAAGTCCACTTACTTAAAAACCTTGGTCCTTCCATGGGTCTGAGATCGTGCTCCCTCTGTGGTCTTCTGGGCGGCAGGACCAGCCCCCTCCGAGCTGCCCTCTGTGTCCTGCGTGTCAGGGTTGTGCAGGTGGACAGTGGGTGTCCATGGAGTCACTAAATTGTTTCATGTTAAAAATGTTCTTTTGTTAGGTTGGTGAGCTTTTTGGAGGCAAAAGCAGAAAACCTGCACAGAGGGACCCATCATTACACAGGGGTAAGCAGTTCATTTTTGTGAGGCCATGTTGTAGCTTCCAGTAGTCGTGCCTTCTCAGGGGTGTGTGTCTCCTCTGAGTGTGCTCTGTTCTAGACTGACCCTGCGATTCAGGTTGTGACAGTCATGCTTGTGTGTGTGAATTTAAAACTAGTGGTCGTGAGCATTCCCTCAGGGGCCTTCCAAAGTATCTTACATGAAATGGGCTTAAAGACAGATGTCGTATCTGTTTTTGTTTTCTTCTCTCTGAAGCTTTTAAAACTGCAAGAACGAGTGCTCCATGATGTGGTCATCTATCTGCTCGGGGACGAGGACCCCAGGGTGCGTCATGTTGCCGCAGCAGCCTTGATAAGGTATCTACCACCCATTTTCTCTCTTTGCTCACTTTCATGGTGGAAGTGCAAAGTGGTAGGCGGAGGGGAGCTTGGTTATCTGAGAGTAGGTCAGCATTCCCGGATCCTGGACGCTCACTTTCAGCTCCTCTGAAAGCATCAGAAAAGACCAGGAGTCTAAAGTGAGGGTGAGGGGTGCCTGGGTGGCTCAGTGGATTAAGCCACTGCCTTTGGCTCAGGTCATGGTCTCTGGGTCCTGGGATCGAGCCCCACATCTGCCTCAGCATCCCTGCTCAGCGGGGAGCCTGCTTCCCTCTCTCTCTCTGCCTGACTCTGCCTACCTGTGATCTCTCTGTCAAATAAATAAATAAAATCTTAAAAAAATAATAAATAAAGTGAGGGTGAAAACAAGGCTAGCCTCCAAAAGTGATGTGCTTTCATTGTGAGAAGTTTAGAATGTAGGAAAGAGCACAAAGAAGAACATAGAAATCTCCTTTGGCTCTGCCTATGGAGACAATCACTGTGAATGTGTTGAGTATTGTCTGTGCATGAGTCTCTTCTACAAAATTGGGATCAATTTTGCAATTCAGTGATCCGATCATTTCATGTACTATGTTATCGCATCTTCCTGCTATCAGACTCTTCTAAAAAAAAAAAAACAAAAAACAAAAAAAACCTGACTCTGCCAGTGATACCTGGAGCCGCCCCCTGTATTCAGATATGTTCGTATGTTTGCACTGAATTACATGACATGTCCTACAGAGTGAGATTGGTGAAGGCCATGCATACTGTTTCAGAAAAAGAAATACAGTGAGTGGCCAGTGTCTTATTCTGTAGTTGTGATAAACTTTTATGTAAATATTATTTGGTTGGACAGTAAGTTTTCTATGACTTACAAAATGAATAATGCTTGTGAATATTGTTATACATAAATGCTGATGTATGCATTTTTTTCTGAGCATTAATTCCTGGAAGTTTAGTTACTAGGCCAAGCTTTCTGGTGTTGTGGGTTTTTTTGTTTTGTTTTGTTTTTAATTTTTCATAGCTTTACTGAAGTATGATTTTGTGTCCCTTCACATTCACCCATTTTAAGTGTACGATTTAGTGATTTGTAGTAAACATAGAGATTTGTGTAACCATCACCACAATCCCAGTTTTAGAACATTTCCATGACCCCATCACCGCATGGCTGATATTACTTCCACTTTTGTGGCTACTGTGGATTGTACTGGCTGAACATCTGCCCACAAGACATTGTGTGGACACATGTTCTCATTTTTTGGAGTCAGTACCTAGAAGTGGTTTGTTTTTGTTTGTTTGTTTGTTTGGTTGGTTTTTTTTAAGATTCTATTTATTTATTTGACAGAGTGAGAGAGTACAGTAGGCAGAGCAGAAGGCAGAGGAAGAGGGAGAAGCAGGTTCTCCTGTGAGCGGGGAACCCCATGTGGGGCTTGATCTCAGGCCCCTAGGATCATGACCAGAGCTGAAGGTAGCCACTTTAACCCAGGTGCCCCTAGAAGTGGATTTTTTTTTAATGGGTTTTGGTACTTCCTGTGAAATTGCTCTCCAGAAACATACTGGTCTCTTAGTGACCAGAATATGATTGTGCCCGATTCTTCTCACCAAAAAAAGATTAAAAAAAAAAAAAAAAAAGTTAAGTATGTATCAGTTGTTGAAGCAGAAATTGGTATTTTTTTTTAAGTTTTTATTTATTTATTTGATAGAGAGAGAGAGTACAGCAGGGGGAGCAGCAGGCAGAGAGAGAGGGAGAAGCAGGCTCACCGAGCAGGGAGCTCCATGTGGGAATTGATCCCAGGACCCTGGGATTATGACCTGAGCCGAAGGCAGACAGATGCTTAACCGACTGAGCCACCCAGGTGTCCTGAAAAATACCTCATCTTTTTGAAGTAATACATGTTTACTTAACAAAGTTTAGGGAAAATATAAAAGAGGAAATCAAAATCTCTGTGATCAAATGACTGAAAACCAAGGTTTCATTTTGATGTATATCTTTTCTGTTTTCAGTGTTGTCATTTGCGTATTTCTTTGATTACTTGTGAGGTGTACTTTTTCTTGCACTTAGCTGGATTAGTGTGACTTGCCTACAATGATTTTGAACCTTTCCCTCTTTCTGCAAATGATAGCCATTTATTTTTACCTTAAGAAGTTGTGCTTATGACCAGGTCGCCACAAAAGAGAGATTTTATTAAAGATACTGGGGTTTGCAGACCAATGTGAGTAGGTAGTTGATTGTTTCTACGAGTTATGAGCCCCGTCCGAAAGCATATGAACACACTTCTGCAGAACACACACTGCCGATGGCAGAAATGGGCCCTTCTGTTCTCTTAGGAAATGTTGCCTGTATTCTGCATTTTAAAAAAAATTTTTTTAAAGATACTATATGTTCATTTGAGAGATGCAGCGGGAGAGGGAACACAAGCAGGGGGAGCGGCAGAGGGAGAAGCAGGCTTCCTGCTCAACAGGGAGCCTAACCTGGGGCTCGATCCCAGGACCCTGAGATCATGACTGAGCCCCCCAGGCACCCCGGTACTCCTGCTTTTGAGTGGAGTATAGATTTGTGAGGGGCTTCTGCTGGAGCTTTGCCATCTGGGAGTGTGTGGGATCGATTTGCAAGCAGAATTGCAGAAACGAGTAGGGGCCCGGCTACTGGTGTTCAGATCCGCTCTGTGCTTGGTACTCTCTGTGGATGGGGGAGACACGTACCTGTTTGTCTTGCTGAAGAGGATAAGAAGGAGAACTTGAAATCTGAGCCTTTTATTGTATGTAGAGAAAGCTTCTAAAGCATACGGCAGGCTGAAAGGAAGTACGGCACCTGATTATGGCAGAGGTGTCGTGACTGGTATGTGGGTGGTTGGTCCTGGGACTGGCAGCACCCTCTGCTGGGCTGGGGGACCCCCCCAAGGCGGGAGCAGGTGTTTGTAGCTAGACCGCGTTTCAGGCCTCCCCACCTCGACACAGGAGGGTGGTGCAGCGCAGGTGTGGCTCAGACCCTGTCAGTGAATGCACTCCACTTCTGTTTCAGGCTTGTCCCGAAACTGTTCTATAAATGCGACCAAGGACAAGCCGACCCCGTCGTGGCTGTGGCGAGAGATCAAAGCAGTGTTTACCTGAAGCTCCTCATGCACGAGACTCAGCCTCCATCTCACTTCTCTGTCAGCACCATCACCAGGTATGCGCGCTGCGTGTGGGGATGTCATGGGGGGCTTTCTTGATGCATTGTGCTTTCCAGAGAGGTAGAGTCAGGTGAGGGCGTTTGCGTAGGTGGTCCCCTTTGGTAGGGTGTCCGTCCTTTCTGAGATTTGCCGCCTGTCTTCATTTAGGAAGCTCTGGCATAATCACAGCAAGACTTCATGAATCTTACAGTCCACTCACTACCAGATGAGTTCTCAAAGTGTATTTTGTGTGTGACGCTTAGGCTGTGTCTTTTCTAGAAATCTGTCCGGTAACTTTTTTGCTTCATTTGTGTTGCTGGTGAATAGTATGGTGAGGTTGTTATCTCCTCAACTTTCAGGGGCCTGGGCTGTGTTATTTAGGACTATCCACTAGTGTGGATCGCTGCAGTTACTGCTGTTCACATTGGCTGGGAGATGCTTTTAGTGGCTGCTGCCATGGGCGCACACAGCCCGCTCTCTTCAGCTCTTGGACCAGTGCACGCACTGTGCAGTCGTTGACCCAGAAATGCTTTAATGAATCAGTCAGTCTTACGGATCTTAGTTTGCGAAGAAGGCTGCAGAAGTGATCGTAAAAGACTGTCATGCAGGTTTTAACTCCTTGTGTTTTAAATGTTATTTTAAAAATGAGTTTTACTTGTAGCTGTCCTTTCTATTAGTAGGAATTTTTTTTAAAAGCTTGGACATCAGGTCTGAGATGTTTGCTTGATTGCTTTTGTTACGGATTTGGAACTCAAGCCAATCAGATGTGGAAGTTCTTCCCTCGCTAGCTGTCATCTCTTCTCACGTAAAGGTTGCTTTTAAAAAAACACATGGAAATAATTTTCTCAGAGAATTCCCTTTATGTAAATCTAAGAAGTGGCCTTTTCTTTTCTCTGAGAAGATTCGGGCTAAATATTCCTTTAAGATTGCAAAAGCAGTATGAGAGGATCTCACCCGGAGTTGGACAAGCTTAGGGTAAGTCGCTGTTGCTGAGCATCATCTCAGGAAATGCCAGCAGAGATGAGTCTAGCATCGTGTTAAAATTGGTTCCTTGCTCCAACTTTGAAAGTCTCTCCAGTTTTACATGCAGGCTGGCCTCTGGCCTCGGGCTGTGTTGTCCTGGTTCTTGCATAGAAAGCTCCGTGGCCAGGCGTGCAGTGCCGTTGGCACCTTCACTGCCCGCTCTCTGAGAATTGATGCAGGAAGAAAAGAAATCTTCTGAGTTTTATTGTTGGGTTCTGAGGATACCTGGAGATTCAGAAGTGACTCCAGCGCTGGTTCTGCTCAGGCGCCGCTGGTAACCAAGGCAGGGACTCAGAGTCCATGCGGGACCTCAGCAAGTGGCTGGCATTGGGGTGTGCCGTGAGGGCGATGTTGGGAAGGGCACTTTCATCTTTCAGGAAATCAGGACCAGCTTCAAGGAGATTTTTGACTTAAAGTTTGAAAGATGGGTGCTTTGGTCGTGTGGAGAGGTGGCTGCGAGGCTGTGGTGGGGGAGCGGTGGGGGATGCTGGGGGGGCGCCGGGACGTGGGTGTTCAGGGTGGGCCAGGGCCTGGAGAGGACTTCCTGTGACCACTGTAGTGCCCAGGTTCACTTCGTGTCTGTCTTTCACATCAAAGTCAAGACTGCTAGGATGTCTCATAGGTCTTAATCTCAAACTTAGAAATGCCCTTTGAATTTTAGAAGTATCGTAAGCTTTAATAGTAGATTTTAAGTCTCCATGTTTTTCTCACTAGAATATACAGAGGCTATAACTTACTGCCAACCATGACAGACGTCACAGTGGAAAACAACCTCTCAAGAGTCATTGCGGCCGTTTCCCGTGAACTGGTCACGTCGACCACGCGTGCACTCACCGTAAGTCTCCTTGGATGGCCTTGGTGAAGTTGACCCTGGGTGGTCCTGGCAGTTGGTTCTTCGTGGTGAGCTGCTACATGAGAGCTCGCATTTGTGGGGCTCGCTAAGAACTGGTGCTTCTTGGAGCAGAATCTTGGTGTATTCTAATGGAGAAGTACACTATTTTTTTTCCTGGTTATTAAAGTAATAGTGCTCTTTGTAAAAAAACCTCAACCAGTGCAGGAGGACATAAACATGAGAATAAAAACTACCATGATCAGAGTTGGTAATGTGTCAGAAGTTCAGAATGCCTCTGCTATAACTGAGTCTGTGGTGTGTGATGGGCCCTTAGGGGAAGAAATCAGAAATGCCAGCAAAGGTGTTTGTATAACGTACTCACCTGTGTCATTTCCTGTGACGCTGACGTTGGAAAAGGACCATGATGTCCAGGAATGCACAATGATTAAGTTCTGATTCTGATGAGACTCTGCATACGGTAGCATATTTATTACACAGTAGATGACATGGGCTTCGGGGATGGTGTAGTGCTACAGGGCGGTGGGGTTGGAGTGTGCCTGTGTATAATCCCATCTCTGTGCGGAAGTCCCTGCCACGCATGTACCCTCCTCACATACTCAGGAGAGTGACTGGCTAAAAATGGCCAGTTTTCGGATTGTGATCTTTGTTTCCTTCTTTATATTTTTCAGATATTTACAAATTTTCTAAAATGAACAAGGGTAACTTTCATAGTCAGAAATAGAGACTGTTGTACAAAGTAGTGTTAATTTGCAGATCACTAGGTTAAACCTTATTGTTTTATGTGATGGAAGAAATGCTTGCCTGTTGTAGAAAACGCCAACAATTAGAATTAGGCTATCCTCCTAAGTGCATAAGGGTCTTTTATTTATTTATTTATTTATTTTTATTTATTTGACAGAGAGAGATTACAAGTAGACAGAGAGGCAGGCAGAGAGAGAGGAGGAAGCAGGCTCCCCGCTGAGCAGAGAGCCCGATGCGGGACTCGATCCCAGGACCCTGAGATCATGACCTGAGCCGAAGGCAGCGGCCTAACCCACTGAGCCACCCAGGCGCCCCCATAAGTGTCTTTTAAACCTAAATATTATTTGGCCTCTCTGGTTTGGTCTTCCTTTGATTAAAATATCATAAACTTCACTTACTGTATCTATTGTGGCTTCATGTGGTGGGCACTGTTTAAGACTTGGGATATAAACACATGAGGGTCTCTGCGCTTGTGGTCCTTGCAGTCAGGTCAGGAGATGGATGTCAGTGAGCTTGGGTGCAGGAGCAGAGCAGGGGCGGGGAGGAAGGGCACTAAGGCAGGGAGGGGAAGGGTTGTGCCCGCTGTGGGCCTATCTTGATGGCACACAATGGGCTCTCCTTAGAGCCTGTGTTCTGCCTGTCCCACTCTGTCTTGGAAGGATGAATTGATACCAGGGTAGGACAGATATTGTCAGACACAGACCTCATTTATGTGTTTATTATACTTTTTATGAAGGATGAAACGTTCAATTTAATAAATGTTTTGTGTACATGGGTGTGATGTTATTGTCCTTTTCTCCTTTAGTTTGGGTGCTGTGAAGCTCTCTGTCTCCTTTCAACAGCCTTTCCCGTCTGCATTTGGAGTTTAGGTTGGCATTGTGGGTATGTATTTTTCTCAGCATATTGTTATCTATACTCAGGTGATACAGACATTATAGTTGGAATCCCCTGTTTTCTTTCTTAAATCTTTTATCAGTGTGACCTTTTGGAAAAAAGCACCCAGTGGAATCCTTGCTTTTGCCCTGTTAGCTGTATGGGAAACTAGGGATAAAGCTCTCGGGAAGTCTAGATTTGCTGGGATTCTCATGGGTGTCAGATGCTCACTCTTCAGTGCCTTGGAGGGTTTCAGGGTGTCATTTGTAGGTTCATTTTGGAGAATTCACATATGCTGGCAAGATGTTTCCTTTTTTTTGTTTTTTCTTTAAAGATTTTATTTATTTATTTGACAGAGATCACAGGTAGGCAGAGAGGCAGGCAGAGAGAGAGGGGGAGGCAGACTCCCTGCTGAGCAGAGAGCCTGAGGCAGGCCTCTATCCCAGGACCCCGGGATCATGACCTGAGCCGAAGGCAGAGGCTTTAACCTACTGAGCCACCCAGGCGCCCCAGGCAAGATGTTTCTGATTGGTTTAATTCTCTCCAAATGTCTACACTATGTACTAGAAACTTAGGAACATTCTTTGTTTGAAATCAGACGTGTCCCGTTGTACAAAATCCTGATGGACTATAGGAACTGTCAGGCTCATCTGAGCAGTTTTTATTTAAAAATGACTTTCTTCCAGTAGATGGCCCTAATAGCATTTGTGAAATAATTTCGAATCTCTTACAGTACTGAGGAGTAAGCTTTTATTATGTGTACTGATTTCTGAGAAGCATTTTGGTGACTCCCCATCATGTTTGGAAGCATCTACAGACGTCTTGTGTGTGTCAGCGTGTGGTCGGCTAACATTTGCGTGGAGCGGCTGGATTGCTGGTCCGGAGTGCTTGCTTCCCTTTGTCCACGGGTGGTTACTGAGCAACTACAGTTTCCAGTCAGAGCTTCAGCATCTTGATCTGACTCTGAGCAACTTTGGCATTGGAGTAAAATATGCTAAGTCAAAATCCAGAGAAAGCGAAAAAGTTATAAAAAACAGTTCAGTGGTTTTAATCAGATCTGCTGCCTGGTTTCCTTTGTCAGTGGTTTTCATGGAGCTGTGTTTTACTGACAGAATGTTAGTTAACAATAGTGAAGTAACTTTATGATCTAGTACAAAACATACAGTGACATGCCTTCTTCCTGGTTCATTCAAGAAGGCAGGACTGTTTGATTTAAAATTTTTGTCATTTCACCTGGCAACATGTCTGCTTCCAGGGTGCCCCCACTGAGCGCCTCCGACGAGTCGAGAAAGAGCTGTACTGTTGGCATGGCCACGATGATCCTCACCTTGCTCTCGTCAGCGTGGTTCCCACTGGATCTCTCAGCCCATCAGGATGCTTTGATTTTAGCTGGAAACTTGCTTGCAGGTACTGGTGCTGAGCTGAAACAGGGACTTGCAGTCTAGAGCTTTTGGGTTCCTTCTGGGGGTGGGGTGATGAACACACGGAGGGAAATTACTCCAGCGATGGTTTGATCCTCTAATTGGAGCATCCAACTTGACCAACTGGTGTGTGCTATGGGCAGCTGTTCTGACTGAGTAGTTTGAAGAAGCCTTTCCCTGTGCAGACCCTTAGTTGGCTACAGGTGAAATTATTTCTAATTTCATTTCAGCAGGCACCATGGCTGTAAGATAGCATGCTGTGTGGGCTGTTTTCCAGTCAGCTGTGGGTCAGTGGGGAAACACGTAGTCCAGGGGCAGTACCAGGAGGCCATAGCCACTCTCTTGTGGGTGCCCAGCACAGAAGGCAGGTCTTAGGGGCTGGCAGGAAAGGGCACCCCAGGTGGAGGGCATAGCCTGTTCGAAGGTATGGAGACATGAAAAGTTGTGTGACATCTGAGGACTGTGAGTTGTCTGGGATGTTAGGTGAGGTCCGGGATGGAGAGTGTGGGCCGTGAGGAAGGAGGGCCCTGAACTTGGTGGGTGTGGGTTGCTGGTTCATTACGGAGGACTGTGTGTTTGCTGTGGGAGGTCACAGAATTGCCTCACAGCCTAGCCCAGGGCAGGGTCCCTCCGCGGGCCTGAGTGTGGCTTGGAGGACAAGGTAGGGAAACCCACTTGGAAGGTTCATGGCACGGTCGAGGCAAGAGAGAGAGTCTCAACGAGATCCCGTCTGTGGGCTGGCGGGGGGAAGATTCTGAAGGGCAGGAGCAGTAGCCCGTGGCCACCAGTGGAACTTTGGCTGTAAAGGTCCAGAGGGCCTGGGGTGATTGGCACATCCGGGGTGGGTGTGCATCTGGGGGTGACATTCATGTAAGTCCATTTGCAGTTGGAGGAAGCAGGTGACCACACAGTGGAGCTGTCCAGCAAACTCAAAGGGGGCGGGTCTCAGTGACTCAGCTTCCCTGGTGATTTCTCTACCCCTCCTTGTACCGTATCACAGCCAGTGCCCCCAAATCTCTGAGAAGTTCATGGACCTCCGAAGAAGAGGTCAGCCCAGCAACTGCCAAGCAGGAAGAGGTCTGGCCAGCTCTGGGTGATCGGACCCTGGTGCCCATGGTGGAACAGCTTTTCTCGCACCTGCTGAAGGTGATTAATATCTGTGCTCACGTCTTGGACGACGTGGCTCCCGGACCAGCAATAAAGGTAACTGCAGGCTGGGCAGCTGCATCAGTGCAGCCTTGGTGACCCCATGGGCGCCAGACCTGCCTTCACTCACTCATCTACCTCTTCCTTAATCTCTTTTGCTCTAAATGAACAAAATTGCTCCCAGGGTGACCATAAATTTAACACCAAAACGTGTCCTCCAATTTGTAGCTTTTTCGTTACCATCCTTGTTTACTGTCGCCTCTAAGAGGGAAAGAACTAGCTGCGTCTGTAGGCTTTCGGCAGTGGCCGAATAAGCTCAGAATTGACGTTGCCGGGGACGCCTGGGTGGCTCAGTTGGTTGGACGACTGCCTTCAGCTCAGGTCATGATCCTGGAGTCCCGGGATCGAGTCCCGCATCGGGCTCCCGGCTCCACTGGGAGTCTGCTTCTCTCTCTGACCACCTCCTTGCTCATGTTCTCTCTCACTGCCTCTCTCTCAAATTAAAAAACAAAACAAAACATTGACGTTGCCATGTCCTGGGACGTCCGCAGGCCATTCTGCTTCTATGAGAAGCCTAGTTCCACAGAATGAACTTCAGAACAAATGGCAAACCGTTTGCACAGTGAACTTCAGATAGATGAGTTCACTTATAATCAGACCCAGTTCTTTGCTTTCCCGTATTTTCCACCTGAAGTTACTTCCACCACGAAAAACCTCTTTGAACATCATGTTCTCCCTTAGTGGCCATTTGGTCTCCCCATCACTACAGACTTTTCTAAAGAGTCTCCCCACTTAACACCTTAGTGCCTCTTGCTGCCCCAGCACCAGCCTGGACGCAATCCGGCCCCCGATTCTTAAACCCGGCAGGTCGGCTTTCGGCCACTATTCTCCAGAGCTGTGCTTCCTGCCAAGATCAGTTTTTGAGTCTTGTGGGTGCCTCTTGGGTCCTGTCTCAACTGCTGCTCCACACCCTTGGAGCCGCCACGCTGGTCCTGACACGGGTGCTCCTTCTGGCCTCCAGGTTGTCTCTAGTTTTTCTCTACCCTGGTTTCATCTCTCTGCCCACCTCAGAGAGCCTCTAGGCTCTGTCCTAGGTTGCCTTCTGTCTTGATACTCCTGGGCAGGTGCCCTCCAGTGTGGCTCTGCAGCAATGGGAACGCGTGCAGCAGAGCTGCCAGCCTGGGCGGCAGCTGCTAACCACACATGGCGAGTGAGCACTTGAAATGTGGCCAGTGCAGCTGAGGTGCTGAGCTGCTAATTTTGTTTGTCATTATGTGGAAGTGACCACGTGTGGACCGTGGCTCAGTACGGGTGGGCAGTGCAGATGGTCACACGTCGGAGGCCCTGGCTCCATCGTGGTGCATCTGCAGAGACATGTGACGCCTCTGCTGGGATGGCCCGCAGATCTCAGACATGAGTCTGGACTGTTTGGCTTCACCCCTGCACGCACACTCCCCTCACTTTGTGCTCCGTTAGCTGGGAGCATGGAGGTCTCCTAGCTCCTCACTGTTCCTTGTCAGGTCCTGAGTTTTCCCTGCTAAACGTCCTGCAGACCCTACACACACGCGCACCAGTGTCTACACAGACGCACGCACATGCAGATCACACATAGCTGAGCATGTACGCGCGTCTGTGCATGGGCTTCCCCATTCTGGTGCCACTTGGCGGCCTGGTGGACATTCCGCCCCCTCTCTCTCCCTCCTCCTGCTTCAGACGGCATTCTTCATATCCTCAGTTGCAGCGCAGTTCCTGTGCCCTATAGCTCATCAGTTCGAAGCATAGGATTGCGTGGGTTTTCCTGTGCCCACAATCATGTGGCCATCACCACAATCCATTGAGAGCCCGGGAAGGAATGCTATGCCATTTAGGTGTCACCGCCCCCCACACCTCCCATGTCCCCCAGCTCCAGGTGGCCACCAGCTGCTTGTTGTTTCTATAGACCTGCCCATCCCAGACATTTCACAGGAAGGGACTGTGCGATCCCTTGCATTTGTCTCCCCTCCCTTGGCAGGCGCTCCAGATGCAGCAGCCCCTGTCCTGGCTGGTCTGTCTGTCCCTGCTGCCTTCGGTCTGCTCTCCTGTGGCAGCCGTTTGTCCCATTCCATCCGCTTCTCTGAGACCATGGAGAGAGGAGCAGAGCTGGGGCCTGCCGGGCACGTCCCTTCCCTGGGGTCCTCACCGTGCCCCCACGCCAGTGCCCCCACAGCACGTCCTCTGCCCTGTGTACAGGGTCTGTGGACCCCGAGCTGGGTGACTTGTTAGCTTTAGTGTTCAAGAAGTTACTTCGTCTCTGAACCCATTTTCTCATTTGAAGAATGGGTTTACAGCGTTGCTTCATACATTTGTCACATCCTGCCTCCCGCAGAGTGCCCTGGCTGCTTGCTGCTGGGGGCAGTGGGCCCCACCTGGCTCTCTGAGGGGCCTTGCATCCTCGGTCACTCACAGCGCACCTGTTAGAAGGTTCTAGATCCGTACCTGCCAGTGTGATTGCTATGAGGGCTACAGCAGGTGCTCTGTGGACTGTGTCTGAATTCTGTGAATGAGGACTCACAGAGAAAAATGATCATATGTAGTTGTGCTTAAGAAATGGGAAGTCTTGTGTGTGACTTTCAGTTTCCGTGTTGGTTGGGCGCCCTTCATGGACTCTTGTTTTTATTATAGGCAGCCTTGCCATCTCTGACAAACCCTCCATCTTTGAGTCCCATCCGACGGAAGGGAAAGGAGAAAGAACCCGGAGAGCCAGCCTCTGTGCCCTTGAGCCCCAAGAAAGGCAGTGAAGCCAGTCCAGGTATGAAATGACGACGGGGAGGGCTGGGGCTGGGGCGCCTGCATATCAGCGAGATCACATTCACGCCCAGCTTAATTTAATAGCTTGGTAGTTTTTGGAAATAAAGTTCACGGCAGTGAAGCCAGAGAAGGCGTTTCCCTGGTTTGGTTTCAGATGTTAAATATTAATTCCTAAATGTGTGTGGACCACGTTCCTGTCTTGGCGTCACTCTGTGTCACTGGCTGACACGTGGCCGTGGTGGTCTGTGGGCCGCTGGCCCCCAGCAAGCTGTCCTGCCTGCCGTCCTCCCTGTCCCGCTTCTCCCTCTTTCCATTTACAATTTCAGTCAGGGAGGTATGTGTGGATAGCCAGGAACAGAGCTAGTGGATGAAAGAGTTTGTCCTGACATGTGAAGATTAAAGCCTAAAGTGCCGACGTGGGGAACAATCATCTGAGTGAGAGGAACCCGACAAACTTAGATGTGTGGCGGGGTTGCCAGCCCTGGGAGGGGCCGACGTTTGCGTGGGGCCCTGTGTCTTCTGGACCGGCCGTGAATGGGCACAGGAAGGCCTAGGCAGGGTGAGAGGTGACTGAGCTGTGCTGTCGCACTCCCACCAGACCCGTTGGCACATCTCACGGCGCTTGGGGGTCATTCGTGATCCTCCCAGGAGACACATGACGTTAAGGCTTTCGAAGAGTGCTCCTTTCTGAGGACTGACAGGGCACTGCAGGAAGCTTTACCAGCTTTGAAAGCTTCTGAACTTGACAAATGTCGTATGTCACTGATCATCTTCGGTGGATTAAAGAGAGGGCTGTGAGTCAATAATCTTTAAATTTTGAGAACAGTTTTACTTAGTGCTTGGCATTTTGTGACGGTCTACTTGCCATCTTCAGTCTGGAAGCACGCTGTTGGCGTCCGGGGCTCCTGGTCACTTTGGCTGGGCTTAGCCCCACCGTGCCACTGGGAGGCACGGTGCTAGGGCCCATGTGGGGGCTAGAGGCCACTGGCTTGCGGCTCCTCTGATGTGCAGCCAGGCAGCCAAACTGTGCCAGATGGTAGCATGCTGCTGCTCTTCTTTTTTCTCATCTCACCTCATTGTTTTGGGGGAGATATTCAGACTCTGTTTATGCTTATGTCAATTCCTTGTTACTTCTAAGTAATTAAAAAGTCAGAGGAAGAATTTGAATTTATTCTGTTATCATATGTTTAAAAAATTGTTATTGCCAGTAATCTCTTTAACTTGGCAAGTGTGTACTTTTGAGCTCAATGTGTATTTTGTGTGTTTTAAAGCCTCTCGACAATCTGATGCCCCAGGGCCTGTTACAGCAAATAAATCCTCATCGTTGGGGAGTTTCTGTCACCTTCCTTCGTACCTCAAATTGCACGACGTCCTGAAAGCTACTCACGCCAACTACAAGGTGCGGCTCCTTTTGTGAAAATATGCACACAATTTTCTAATCGATCATGGTGTCTTTCTTAAGATTGATCGCTTGTGTACGTACATAGATGGGCGTACAAGGAAGTCCCTGTGAATCAGTAGTTTCTCCCAGTTTGTCTTTCAGCTTTGATTATGGTAGCTCTCATCACACAAGCATGGGAGCAGTGATCTCTGGGTTTAGCCGTGCTGTGTCTGGGCATCCCGGGCTGCCTCACAGTCCAGTACGGGCTGGCAGGCCTCGGGCCTTGGTGTGTACACATTCTCATAGCTGGGACTTTTTTTTATCGCCGTGTGGGAAGGATGCACGGGCGTGGTCTGCAGGAATCCAGGTGCAGGCTTGCTGTGCTCTGTCTCCCCCACACTTGTCCCCAAACCACAGAGGCTTCTCTGCCTGACATGAAGCAAAACCACGGGCTCACAGAGGAATTATAGGTGTGCAGCTAAAAACGTGGGCTTCATTGCCATAGTCCAGGCCCAGGGAACCCCGCCAGCAGTGTAGGGCCTGCCGACGGGCCAGGTATGCAGACACTCCCGAGGGCCAACCTTACAGACAGGTGTCTGCAGGGAGAGCAGTCTGCTTGTCCACTCTTCTGCACAGGTGTGTTTCGGCTTTCTCATGCTGAGACAATGAAGGAAAAATCTCCCGTGTTTCTCTTAGGGCTTTTCACTGGTGAGCTACCTGCTTAGTTGCCCCCAGCACTGTTTCCCTAGTGAGCCGTTTCTCCTGCACTAACTAATCTGAAACACAGCCTTTTCCAGATGCTGAATTCTCGTGGGTCTGTATTTCATCTACTATTTGGTGACATTAGTCTGTCCATCTGTTCCTCTGTTAGAAGCATGCATGCCCATTATGTAGCTCTGGAGTACATCTTTGAGGCAGTCAGTTCCCCTATTCTGCCTTAGAATCTTTTCTTGATGTTCCTTTATTTTTGTATTTGTGCACTAGAATAAGCTCATCTAGTTCCAAAGGATCCTGAGAATATTTCCACTGGGGTCATGTTAAATTTATAGATTAATTCAGAGAGAACCAATATTGAGATGTGAAATACACCTGTCCAAATGCTTTTTTGTTTATTGAAATGTTCTTGTATGTGTCTCAGATGTACGTAAAGTTTAAAGAATTTTTAAAAAGAATTTTTGAAGATTATTTCACATAGATTTTATATATTTCTTGATAAATATGTCCCCAGATGGTCATCATCTTTTGTTACTGATTGATATTTCTCAGTTTTTTTGAAAACCGTATATAAACCTCATCTGGTTTCTTTTCTGAAGAATATTGATGATTTTGAAAGGTACGAATCTTCAGCTGTGTTTGCAGCAGATTCAGAGGCTCTCTTTAGTTTGTGTTTCTCCTGTCACCCACCCAAGTGGCAGGGGGCACGATGGAAATCCTGCAGAGCGAAAGTGTTTTTTTCTGCCTGTTTTCAACTCCTGTCTCTGGTCTTGGGACCCTGTTGATGCTCCTGGCATCTATTCCATCCTTATCATTTCCCCTCTGGGTCACTTCTTGGCCTTTTGGCTAAGATCAAGTGCATTTCCCCTCTGGGAAGTCCTGGGCTTCACGCTATACCCCATTCACCGTGACCCCCCAGTATCTCGGACGCCCGCCTTGTTGGCGTGTTTGGAGTGCCTGGCACATGTGAGATTCGTCACAAGGTCTCTTCATCTTCATTCCTCCTCCTGAGTGGCCGTGTCTGTGGCCCTCCACTCTGGCTCCGTTCTCAGCCCCCTTCCATGTCCTGTGGCCTGGTGTCACCTCTGTTCTTCTTCAAGCTCGGCCTTCCTGTGTGCTTGCCCCTCGCCCCCTTGCCCTGCCCTGCCTGCTGGAGGTGAGCGCCTTCTGTCCTGCCCCTGTGGGATGTGGCTCTACTTGTCCTTCCTCAGATTGTTGGAAAGGCCCCTCCTGGTGACACAGAGCAGCCACGGGACTCGGGCCTGCCCAGTGGTTGTCTTCCATGTGTGTCTCGCCTGCCGCCCTCCCCCATGGCCCAGGAGTGCTTTCTCTCTCATGAGGGGCTATATTTGAGTTCACGGAGCAGATTCTTTTCTCTGTTGCAGCGTTTTTGTTGGTTTTTATTTTCATAGTTGATCTCTCCCCTCCTGGCCCTTGTTCCATGTTTTGTCTTTGGAGCTGACCCCTTTTCTTAGGCTGTTAAGTAGGGGAGTTGCATAACTGAATTCAACTGGGCCCTTTAGAATCCTAATTTAATCCTTCTTAAGATGAATTTAATATTTTGCCATAGCCAGGCTAAAAGGCAGTTTCTGGATTTGATAATGATTCCTCAGGGATACTAATATATTTAGAACAAGTTGTGTATTTTTTATTTTTTGATCTCGTGCTTATCAGATGCTGGTTATAATGGACATTTACATTTTTCCCCCCTCATGATAGAAGATCAAAAATTCTTTCTTTCAATAGCATCGATGTAAGTTGGAAGATGCTTCTGAAAGATGCCAGTTTTATACAGCTATCTGGAAGAGGTGTTTCCTTTCCGAGGCATTTTCCCAGCGCTGACCGCAAACAGCCCTCATGGCACGTGTGTAGGGTTGCAGAGCAGGACACCTCCCACCACATGGATGGCGCATGTCTTTGTTGCACGTGACAGACGGGATGGTGCAAGTAATCCTGTGTTCTTTTCCTCCACCTTCCCAAGGTTACCTTGGATCTTCAGAACAGCACTGAAAAGTTTGGAGGCTTTCTGCGCTCTGCCTTGGATGTTCTCTCTCAGATCCTGGAGCTGGCAACACTGCAGGACATTGGGAAGGTGGGTGTTTGGTTTCTTGTCATTGAGCTGTAGCTGCCAACATGAGGACCTGTGCAGCTGGAATGCCAGCAGTCAGGCACGTTCAGAAGGCATTAGTGGCTTGAGAAGCTTCTGCGTGTGTCCCCCTCACCCCCTGCACCATGTTGTAGCTTTGGACTCTGATGCTTGTCTTAGCCTCAGGCTGGAGGTGTTCTGCCTCTCTCCTCTTTTCAGTTGCTTTCTGTGCATTAGCTTAGACCCAGCTTATTCTAGAATATGAGTGGGTTTAAACTGTGCTGACAGTCCCTTTGTGTTCTTATTGATCTTTGCAAGCGGAAAGGGTGACAACAGATGTGGTGAGGGTACAGAGCTGGCTCCTTTGGGCTGTGGGAAGCCGCAGAGCAGTGGTAGATGCTCCTTTGCCGCAGCCCCAAGCCCTGTGTGCCCCACCATCATCTGACAAGCTGGCGCTTGGACACATGAGAGTTCCAGGAGTTGTGTGGTGAGCGCCTGTCTCAAGTGTCCATACCCCAGGGCCTTGACTGTGTATCCACCTACCAGCTCTGGGGGCGTCTTACCTTCTTCTGATGGATTGCTCCCCCTTTAAACATGTCTGTCAAGCAAAGTACCATATGCTGGTGAAATTTGTTTGTTTTTGTTTCTCTCAGTCTTTCTCTTGGCTCATAAGCACACCTACTTTTTTGTGATTACATACGGTATTCCGTTTCTTTTCAGTTCTCTCTTGTGGTTTTTTCATGTCTGTTTAGTGCATGAACCTTTTTTTTATGGCTGGATATTGTGCTGTTGCAACTGATGCTCAGTTGTCCCTCAGAGTGAGACTTGTCAGAGCTGTTCCTGATCCGGCCTTCCTGGGGAGACCTGCTACGCGTCTGCAGGCATGGGGCTCTTCCCTATAGGGTCCTTGGTCCTGGCGACCCATTGCTTTTCGTCTCTCTTACCAACAGGTATCTTGTGGCCTGTGGTCTGTGTGCAATAACATCTTGTGGCAAAATGGGAAGTACAGTACAGTTTAACTTTGAATGTTAGAATGTTAGATATCTAACTTTGAATGATATATATGAGATTTTTTTTTTTTTTTTTTTTGATAGAGAGAGATCACAAGTAGATGGAGAGGCAGGCAGAGAGAGAGAGAGATAGAAGCAGGCTCCGTGCTGAGCAGAGAGCCTGACGCGGGACTCGATCCCAGGACCCTGAGATCATGACCTGAGCCGAAGGCAGTGGCTTAACCCACTGAGCCACCCAGGCGCCCTATATATGAGATTTTTAAAATACTAAAACTTTGGTGTTTTTTTGGAATTCAGATGACTTTTTGTCTTTTTTACTTTTGTTTTTGTATTTTTTCATTTTCTAGGAGCATGGTTCCTTTTCTCTTGTTATCCTTTTTTTTTTTTTTTAAAGATTATTTATTTATTTATTTATTTGACAGAAAGAGATCACAAGTAGGCAGAGAGAGAGGAAGGGAAGCAGGCCTCCCACTGAGCAGAGAGCCGATGCGGGACTCGAGATCATGACCTGAGCCGAAGGCAGTGGCTTCTTAACCCACTGAGCCACCCAGGCGCCCTCTTGTTATCTTTTTATTATGACTTCCACATACATAGAAATATTTGTTCTCCTGTGGCCACTGGTGAATTTATCCCCTGGTGCATTCATCCCCAGATGGGAAAGTAAATAATGAAGTCCCAGTCTAGTAAGTGTTGGCATTAGGGGTCCTGATAGTTCTGAAAACAGGGATAGCCTTATATTTCTTCTTTTTTAGAGGTGTGTGTAGTAACTTCATCTCCCAACATCCTTGTATCTGGGGCAGGAGTGACTGCGCGTTGCCGCTTCTTGTCTTTGTCTTTATGGGTAAAGAGCACTTGCTTCCCCCTCCTTGCCTGCTGTTCCGCTTTGATCTCTTTTGCTGTTGATGACAAAGGCCTGTTGCAGCCATGGTTTTGGCTTCCCCGATCCCCCATCAGGGCTCTGGGAGCCTCTTCTGCTTAAATACTCAGTCTTCCTTCCTGGTCTTCTCAATGAAAGTGCATGGCGGAACCCCCCAGGATTTTCTTTGCATGTGGACACCTGTGTGTGAGGAGTCTCCTTGGCCAGTCCCTACACGGGGAGGGCTGGGACCCCCTCTGGCCAGACACGCCGCCCAGCTTGGGGGAAGCCTGTCCAGGGGCCCAAGTGGCAAGATCAGGGTATAGACTCACGACCTGATGCTTATGGATTTGTGGCGGGTGCCCCTACCAGACACAGTCTTGCTGCCGTGCACACACGGGACATGCAAGGACACGTGCCATCTCTGGCTCTGGGGGGCCTGAGCCCCACACACAGCTTGGGAGAGCGATGCCACCTGCAAAACATACCAGCAGCTTTCCCTCAGATTTCTGTGAGCTCATCTGATTATACCAAGGGACGGCAAAGACAGACTTAGAATTAAAAATAGAGTTGTTTTCTAAATAGTAACACTGGGGATGAAAAATAATTTCAATTCTAATAATAATGATAATTCAAATAATTTTCCTTTTTCTCTTTTTTAGACCTTGTTTATTCCATACTCCATTTTTATGTCCTTGAAATGTGCTGTGATTTGGGTGTCAGTGTTGTTTTGGGGCAGTCCTTTATGCTCATCTCCCATGTAACTCCCTGTGGTTCTCCAGATTGTTTCTTTGTTTTCTCTGGCTTCTGGACACTTTATTGGTTTTGAGTGATTTGATTTTAATGTGCCTCAGGGTAACTTTCCTTAGGTTTCTTGTGCTTCATTTTGTGGAACTAAGACCTCTGGCTTAATAGTTTTCTTAAAGTTTGTGAAATTTGGGGCCATTATTTCCTCAGATATCCTTTCTGGCCCTGCCCACTGGTTTTTCTTCCCTCCTAAAGGGACTCTAGTTAGCTGCATATTTGGGTGCTTGGGGTGTCCTGTACGGGGCTCCCTGAGGCTCCTCTGGGTGTTTTTCTCATGTTCTGTCTCGTCTCGCACCGCTCTTGTCTTCAGGCCTTGAATCCTATCCTCTGCAGTATCCAGGCCGTCAGCCCAGCTCACGCTCTGTCATCACTACATGGTAGTTTCGTCTCTAAGTCTGACCTGGGTCTCTTTTAGGATCTTCTGTGTCTCTACTTAAGTGTTTGAGCACATGGAATATACCGTTGTGATAAATTCTGATGCCATTCTCTGCTAATTCTAAAATCCTGTCCATTCTAGGTCATTTTTGATTGCTTGGTTGTACTCCTCATTATGGATCACAGATTGCTACCTCTTTGCATGTCTGGTCATCTTTGACTAGATGCCAGGCACAGTGAAATGTTGGGTCCTGGGCCTTTCTGTGCTCCTGTAAATCTTTTTGAGCTTTACTCTGAGATAGGTTTAAATTGTGTGGGAAGTTTACTCTTGGGTCTTTGCATTTGCGATGTTAGTTGGGTTGGAGCGATGCTCCGTCTTGGGCTAACTGTTCCCACGACAGAGGCAGGGTGCCCTGTGAGTTCCTGTTCTCCCTAGTTTGGGGGGGAACAGTAACTGTCCTTAGCCGTTTGTGGTGCCAAACACTGCCCTGTAACCCTTCCTGCTGATTCTCCCCTGGTCTCCAGGTGGCGTGGGGTTCCCCTCACATGCTGTTGATTGATGCCCTGCCGACTCCCCGCATCTCTAGAGCCCTCCCCAGACAGCTGTCTCTGGCGGGCTGCCCTATAGACCCCTGCTGCTTTAGCTTCCCTGGATTCACAGCTCTTCCGGACTTGGGGTCTCTGCTGTACTATGCCTCTCTTCCTTGTGCCCTGACCTGGACAGTCTCCCAGGGCAGTGGGCCAGTGCAGTGTTTGTCCCTGCCCCTTAGTTCCTCTCCTCCAGTTCCTGCCCTTTGGTGTCTTGTCACCGCAACTGCACCATGGTCTGACGCTTCTTTTTGTTGTTTGGGTGACAGGTATAAATGGGCCCGGTGCCCTGTTTTGCCAGAAGTGCAAGTATGTATTCCACGGCACATTGGTGCCTATGCTAGGACGTGCTTCTGGAGTTCTTTGGGTCTCTAAGGCCGCCACGGCCTCCTTCCTCACCAGTTTCCCGTGCCTCTTGAAGGGTTTGGTGCCACCAAGTCCTTCATGCATGTTTGTTAGAAGACCTGGTCTTTTGCTAGACACCTTGTGATCTGGAGGCTCGAGCTGTAATTCTTCCAGTTAACATTTATTAGACACCAGCTATGGGCTTGTAAAACCCAAAAGCAATGTGTTGCAAATTCAGCCTGCAGAATACAACCTGGAATGCTCAGAGTCTAATTTAATTTAGTAAATCAGAATATTAAAAATATATGGTCCTTGCATTTGCAACCAATGCAAGTCTGTTGTTTTTAGTACTGGAAACTGTCCCTCGCAAGGGAAGTGAGAGGCAATGTGGCTGCTGTGAAGTCTAGCCCTGCTGACAGAAGCAGTGGCTACTGACCTTGCTGTCACCAAGGCGTTGGGCCATTGGTGCCAAGTGCCTGGCCTGGCATCATCCTGAGAGCTCATGTCCTTGTCCTTCCTGATGCCCCAGAGGACACCAGGTGTCCTGGGTCTCATGGGTAAAAGTAGTTTGCGAGTAGTCATTGAAGGCAGTCATTTTGGTCACTTTTGCAGATCCCTGTAAGACCTCTGGGGCATACCATAGTAGATCATACAAGGCCTGGGCCTTGTGTTTGGCTGCACGTCTGGAGGGCTCCTGACTTCTCCATACTCTGCATCCCTGCCCTGAGCACAGGGGCAGGAAGTACCTGGTTAACAGTTAGTGCCCGAGCAGACGAGCAAGCCAGCAAGTGACGGTAATGCCTGGTAGAGAGGCCTCAGGCAACAGTGCTGCTGCCCATGCTTTCCTCTGACTTTGTTCCCAACAATGGACTGCAGGCTCCCCTGGCATTGACTGACGCTTACGAGTTTTGTGGACACTTGCATGTGTCTGCTGTCTTTGTGGGGCTCACAGCCGGAGGAAGCCACTGCGAGTTGCTCACTTTGGTGTCTCATTACTTCCTCTTTTGCAGTGCGTTGAAGAGATCCTGGGGTATCTGAAATCCTGCTTCAGTCGGGAACCAGTGATGGCAACTGTTTGCGTTCAGCAGGTAAGAAAGTCCTTTCCGGGAGAGGACTTGTCCTGGAAAGCCATAGCTCTGGGCAGGAGGCTGTGATGCTGCAGGTCCCAGAGAAGGTGGTGCTGGGGGCGTGATGGTGGCCCTCAGTCCTGTGTTGGCTCACTGTGTTACCGGGCAGAGGGGTCCCTTTCCCAGTCCCCTTCAGGAGGGAGAGGCCCACCACCGGCGAGGGCAGCTGGACTCTCGCCGGTGTCCCCCCCCGGGTTTTGTTTGGAATGCTCGGTCTCATTGAGAACCACAGTGAAGTTGAGGCTCTGAGGTTCTTTGTACGACTTACCTTGCCTGGCACCACGCGGTCTAACGTGCTGCTGATGGTGATTCTCAGCAGGCATTTCCGTCTGAATTTTTGCTGACGTGCCCTGTTAGCTTCAGCTGGGTAGACTCTGCCTGGGAAATGCTTTGTGTATTGTTCACGCTGTGTTCATTCAGATGCTGATGGCTTCAACTCTCTCACTCTAGCTGTTGAAGACTCTCTTTGGGACCAACTTGGCCTCCCAGTTTGATGGCTTGTCGTCCAACCCCAGCAAGTCTCAGGGCCGAGCACAACGTCTGGGCTCTTCCAGTGTGAGGCCGGGCTTGTACCACTACTGCTTCATGGCTCCATACACGCACTTCACCCAGGCCTTAGCTGATGCCAGCCTGAGGAACATGGTGCAGGCGGAGCAGGACCACGACCCCTCAGGGTAACCTTCCAGCTGTCCTGGCCGAGGTGCTCATGTTGGCGGGTGGGGGTGGGGCAGGACATCTCCAGTAGACACATGACAAAGCGAGCAATGACAGTTTGTAAAAAGTAGGGGGAAAAATGGCCATGGTCTTCTCATACTCCCCTTTGTCTGAAGAACTTTGGAAAGTGTGCTTGTTACCAAGATGCTGGAGGCAAGGCCCTGCCTTCTAAGAAGTGTATGGTCCAGTGAGTAAGATGGCGTATGGGGGACTGTGTGGCCTCGGGGACCAGGCCGGTGTGGGAACACCAGGCCCACTCCCTGGGAGGCCGCCAGGGCTGCGGTGTGGGATGTGGGATGTGAGACATGCTGGCTCCAGGTGCCGATAGGGGGTACTGCTCAGGTCTGCACTCAGGTTGGTTCAGTAGTGCTGGCATCTGAAGGTGTCTGAGGGGCACAGGAGTGTCTCCTGTAATGGTACTTGGCATTTTATAACGTTGTGGCTAGAAGTCTCCATTTAAATTTATGGTTGTGTTTTTGGTGCCTGGAGTAGAGTAGTTGTTGCTTAAATTCCTCTAATTATTAGGAGGTATTTGACGTACTGCTCAGTGGAGTAACAAGGGGATTCCTGGTTTTTTCCTTTATATGGGTAGCGATAAATAGCTGGTTAACCTACTGGAGTCAGAAGCCCAGGAAAATGCCCTCGTTCCAGGCCTTGCATTGGTGGCTTACCCACAGTATATCCACTTCCCAGGAATCAATCTCTTTAAATGCTTTGTTTAATGATGTGGGGTATAAATAAGAGAGTAAGGAAGCCTCTGTGTGTGTGTTTGTGTGTGTGTGTGTGTGTGTGAGAGAGAGAGAGAGAGAGAGAGGGAGAGAACGGTCATCTAACTTTGAATGTGTCTCTTGAAAAGCGTGTCGTGATGTGACTATTTTAAGAACTTTCTTCTAAGAAAATCAAGTGAGCTCTTCAGAGTCACTGAATCTTTCCAGTGGGCATCCCCTTTCAGCCTCACTACAGCCTGGGCTGGGTGGCGGTGGGTTTCCTGCGCCGGGCGAGCTCTATCCAGGTGCCTGCTGCCCCAGACAAAGCTTGGGACGGTCGCCCCCTGTGGTCCCGCTGCAGTCCGACTGTCCGTGTTGAAAGGAGGGGATCCCACTGTGGGTGTGGCCCCCCAGGTCCTCTGGCTCCGAGTGTGGCTGGGGACACGGAAGAGGATTTAAGGCCACTCTTTGCTCCTGTTTTTCCGTTCGGCAGGTGGTTTGATGTCCTTCAGAAGGTGTCTACCCAGTTGAAGACCAACCTCACAAGCACCACAAAGAACCGCGCGGATAAGGTAAGGGGAGGCGGCAGGCTTGGGAGCTTGGGGACGAGGCTTGGCACCTCCCAGGTCGGGGGCTTCAAGTTTTCAGTTGAAGAATAACTTACAATTTGTTCTTCCCCTTTTTTACCTAGAATGCTATTCATAATCACATCCGCTTGTTTGAGCCTCTGGTTATTAAGGCTCTAAAACAGTACACGACCACCACGTCCGTGCAGCTGCAGAGGCAGGTGCTGGACCTGCTGGCGCAGCTGGTGCAGTTACGGGTCAATTACTGTCTGCTGGACTCTGATCAGGTTGGTCCCTGGTGGCTTCTTTCTGCCCTAACTGCTGGTGAGTCAGCACCAGTCACCTGTGAGAACCTGCAGGCTGCCTCCAGGGCACGGGCCTGCACTGCACCTTTCTGGGTTTAGGGCTGGCCACCCGGGTGGGACTGGCTCCCAGTGGCCATTACCCTCCCCACCCCAAGATGAGGGGATTTAAATTTTAGATACAGTTCAGACTTACTCTTGTGGGGGGAGGGGCATTTTTGCAAAATGCAGGGACTTATTTTGAACAGATTATCAATTCTGACATCTAGTTTCAAACAGGCCGACATCAGGGCCATCTGTAAAGAACACTTTGGTACAAGGCAGTGGGGGTTGGCGCCACATCTCAAGAGGCCCTTCTGGCACCTGTCTGGCCAACACAGTGTGGACTTGCCCTGGTCAGCTGGGACTCAGCTGTGGGGAAATGCTTCCAGAGTCCCACACCCCTGGGATGCTACAGATGAAGTTGCCTCTGAATCATGGAAATGTGACTGTCATTGCTGGGCCATGACCTTGGCCTCCTTTCCTAAGTGAGGCGGGAAGTGTTTGGTAGGCATGGTGTGTCTGTAGATCCTGCTAGCACCAGCACTCACCTGAGAGGGTCTGTTGCCCAGAGAAACAAGGAAACACGTTCAGGATGCTCATCTCCCTGCTGGGGTAGTAGGAAGCTGTCCTCTGATGAAGGAGGGCTTAAAGGACCAGGCTTCATGGGGGCTGACATTTGGACTCATCCTTCTTTTGCCAAATTATCAGAACATCCTCTGGGAGGCCTGCTGCCATCCTCAGACAGATGCCCACTGGAGGGCGGTCAGGGACAACATGCCCTTTCCTCTGACACAGGGGTCTTGGCAGGCAGAGGCCTCATCTGAAGCCTCGGGCGGTGGTGGCCCAGAGGGAGGTAGGTGCATGCCGACCGGGGCGTGAGGAATATGGGTGCCCTGGGGGCTTTCTGGGCAGAATCTGGGGCCCACAGCAAGGGGTGCGCCTCCTCAGCATCCAGTCTTAACTCCTCACTGGCAGAGCTCGATGTTCTCCTGAGGAAGCGAGAGGCTGCTCTCTTCCGGGGCTGGCTTCAGTGTGATCGCATTCTCTCTTCAGTTTTCCTGCGTAGACTGTCTTCTCAGAAATGCTGTGATTTTTGGTGCTTCTATCTGTGTGACTCCCGTCTCTACCTGACATGTGGATATGGCAGGGGGCAGCCTCAGAGCCCCTGCACAGCTGCCTCCCAGCCCCGCTCCCAGGCTGCTGCTGGTCTTTTCTTGCCATGAGTGCTCTAGACTCATATTTGTTCGGATTTGCTTGTGTCGCTTAGGGCCCTTTCTCCCCAGTCCTGAGAGTTTTAGTACAGTGACCATAGGAAGTGAGAACAGGCAGATCATTTAATTCACTTCCTGTCCTGGTCTGTATCTGTGTTGTGCCCGGGGGCTGGGAGCAGACAGTGGTGCGTAATCTCCAAGCTTGAGGTTGGGAGAGCACAAGTGCTTGGAACAGAGTTGGACACAGTACTGGCTCTGAGCTAGTCCTGAAGAGCTGTCTGTGCCCTCAGGGTCCCCTTCCCTGTCAGACAGCAGCCTTCCTGCATCAGCTCCTTTGAACATCGGGGTGTTGGGGGAGAGGGTGAGTGGACGTGGGCGTCTTCTCACCCAGCCAGTCTCGGGGCATCCGAGCTGTTTGGTGGGGAGCCAGAGCGAGCCGGCTCCGTGTGTGTCTCTGTGGGTCTGCTCTGTGTCTCCCGGGGGGCTCCCACCATTCAGTGGGGCATCCTGAGTGATCTCGTCTGATAGAATACGGCTGAAATCTTGTATGCACATACGTTGGCTGCCAGGAACTGGTTAAAAATGGACAGAAATAAGTAGGGAGAAAAGCAACCTGGTTTGCATATTGTAATTACTGATGTGAAAATTTTTATTTTCCTGCCTGTAGGTGTTTATTGGATTCGTGCTGAAGCAGTTTGAATACATTGAAGTGGGCCAGTTCAGGTAATGGCCTTCTGTTCTTTTAGACTCTGTGTCCTTATTAATGCACTTACATGGGACTTTAGATTATTAAGATGAACATTTACTTTAAAGAATTATGAAGCATTTTTGCTAGATTTTTTTAAAGTGGAACTCTGATTAACATGCTGTGTGTTTTTATTTCTCTGAAAAATTGGTAAGTGTCTCAAGACCTATTCAGAAATAGTTGTGCAGCTGGAATTAGACGTGTCCGTTCTCACATTTCAGAGCCTTTAATTATGAGAACAGATGGGTTATGCAGTCCCATTGGCTGGGACGCTGATCGTTTTCTGAACTTCTTAGAACGTGCTTTAGATGTGGCTGTCTTCAGTAAACGTGGTTACTGTGCACTTTCCTGGGAGGGGCCGCAGAGCTCCCTTGCTGGACAGTGAAGCCTTAACACTCACTCCTGGGCCAGTGACAGGCGTGTGAGTGTAGTTACTGAAGATGAGATCTCTCTAGTATCTGAGCTGAACCACCCGAGTCAGGGGTGTCCACCCCTGCGCACTCAGAAATCTGCATTTAGCTTGTGCCTCCCCAAAAAGCAAACTGCGAAGAGCCTGCTGTTCACCAAAAGCCTTACCGATGGTGTCAGCAGTCCGCTAACTTGCATTCTGTGTGTTCTGTGTATCGTGTGTATTCTTACAATAACGTCAGGAAGGCACTATGTGTTTTTAGTACAGTATTGTATTTATGAAAACTGTGCATGTAAGTAGATCCACACAGCTCAAACCCATGCTGTCGGGGGTCAGCTGGACTAACTTCACAAGTAGTTGGACTCAGCTGTCCTTTGTAAGTAGGTGAAGACCGATGCATTCTCAGTGTCCCTTGGGACTAGAAACCCAGTGCTTTTTTACTCTAATTAGGTGACATTTTGCCTATGTGATTTGAGACAAGTTACTTTTTATCTTTGGAGTCTAATTTCTTCAATTGAAGAGAGAAGGGGCAGGAAGAGAGCTCAGAAGATCATACCTCAGGGCACCCAGTGCTTTCTGGGGGCTCTCCCTCAGCCCTCTCCATCCACCCCTCCCTCCCTTCCCCCTTCTCCCCTCATTCCCTGCTCACTCCCTCCCCTCAGTCTCTCCCCACTATCCCCCAGCCCCCTTGCTCTGTCCCTTTCTCTTTTGCTGTCAATTTGGAATCATGAGTACTTTCATGTTGTTTATATTGATCATGCATCTTAATTTTTAAAAGGAAGTATCTAAATGGATGTTTTTGTTTCTAGGGAATCAGAGGCAATTATTCCAAACATCTTTTTCTTCCTGGTATTACTGTCTTATGAACGCTATCATTCAAAACAGATCATTGGAATTCCTAAAATCATTCAGCTGTGTGATGGCATCATGGCCAGTGGGAGGAAGGCTGTGACACATGGTAACGGGACAAACCTTTCCCTGTGGTCGTCAGTAATGATGTGCTGGACAGTGTCAGTCTTCATTACACCAACTTCCAACTGTGTCCATGGCTGCTCTGTGCTTTGTGGCTCTGTGTGTGTGCATGTGCGTGTGTGCATGTATACGCGTGCCTGTGTGTGCATGTGCACAGGTGCACGTATGCATGTGCATGTGTGCCTTGTGTGTGCACGCACATGTGCATGCACGTGTGTGCACGTGTACACCTGTGCATGTGTGCATGTATGTGTGTGCCTCTGTGCATGTGCATACATGTGCACACACACACGTACGTGTGTGTGTGTGTGTGTGTGTGTGTGTACACACGTATGCACGGCTTAGAGATGTCATAAAAGGGAGAGAGCCCCCCATCCCCCTGCCATATCTCAGGAGCTTATATTCTTCTAAGGTCAAAACACAAGAAAAGCAGGAAGCTGATCTGAGAGACAGATAGAGCCTGACATAAACACTCTCCTCTAATTACATGAAACACAAGAAACTGAGACATCCACTTTCTGGAAGGACACTTGGTGTGTTGTGTCCTGGTATGGGAAGGTCCTTCTGTGCTGCCTGGTTCTTTGCAGAGACCTCAGTGAGGAGCACAGACAGTGTGCTGCTCTCAACAGGCCCCACCTGTGCAAGGAGACTGTGGTTCGAAGAATAAACTAAATCGTTGAACTTTTCAAACAGATCTTTCAGGATTTTCCTCTTGATTCCTCTCTAGCTCTACTGTCAGAAACAGTAGGCTTTTGAACCTGGTGGGGGGACTTCCTCAGACCTTTGCAGACCCCACATGTGGGGCGGGCACTGTGATGTGCAGCCTTCTCTGTTCCACATGCTTGTGATAAAGCAGGTAACGTGTTGAGGGGGAGACACTCAGGGTCATCTGATCCTCACAGTCTCTGGATTCGCCTTTGCCATGGCTTCACAAGGGCTGAGATTCATGCCACAGCAAAAGTTCACTCTTGGACACGTATGGAATTTGGGGTCCATGGTGCAAATGTCAAATAGAGGGATGACAAAAGCCCCCTAGATTAGAGGGTCTTTGGATAGAAAATCAGTGGGCAGCCAAACCCTTGTACTTTCTATGGAAGACTGTTATCTGTAGAACAATCAGCAAGTATGCTGTGCGTGCGTGTGCCGGGGCTTGCATGTGCCTGGGTTTGCGTGTGCTGGGGCGTGCATGCCACTAGGCAGACAGTGCCTGGCAGTGACATCAGTGACATGATTGGGCCGCACCCTTCCCAAGGAAAGACGCTTCTTAGATGGTTTGTCCCCATGGTGGTGCTAGACTAAGCAAATTACTTTCACTGCTGTTTTGGATAAAGACAAAACTTGGGGGAAAGGCATTATCTAATGAGAGTGAGTTACTACTTAAAACAGTGTAGAAATCTAATACTTTCAACATAGTCATCTTTTCAGGTGAATGTGTACTCCACTTAAAGTGGAGTACACATTAGAATAGGGTGTTGCTACTTTTAGAAGATTTTAGTTTGAATTTCACTTTTGAATTTACGTCTCTTTTTGTCAGAAGTGATGTTACATCACAGATACCCTAGTTTTTTTTAAGATTTCATGGAGTTATCAGTAAGTGTCTGAGGAAGACCTGTGGCCTCCGTGGTAGCACACTGATCATTCATAGCACTCAGGGCTAGCCTGAATTCATCCCGTATCTTAAGCCGTGCACGGATTAGGGTTTCTTATTTTTTGGACACATTTTGGAGGTGTTAAGCTGTGTCTGCAGTCTCATGGTTTGTGATGTCTTCTGACCCTCCTTTTGTGCCCCACAGCCATTCCAGCTCTGCAGCCAATAGTGCATGACCTCTTTGTACTGAGAGGGACCAACAAAGCCGATGCTGGAAAAGAGCTTGAAACCCAAAAAGAGGTGGTGGTGTCCATGCTGCTGAGACTCGTCCAGCACCATCAGGTAAGAGAGGGGGCAGTCCCAGCAAGGGCAGGAGGAAATGGCCTATGGCCCACTGTCTACTAATTCGCAGGTGATCCTTCATGCTGCCCGGGGCTCTCAGTTTGGGGAGCTGCCAGGGAGGGCTAGGCTTGTGGGGTTTGAATTAAAGCTGTATGGCCACCTGGGGACGTTGACTGCCACCAGGCTGATAGTCACTATGTCATTCAAGGACGTTAATAAATTGGAGACCCTCTTCTCCAAAATCTGTTAATTGACATTGATCAGAATGATAGAATTCTAAAAGATGATTTGAAAAATCCCACATCTAAGGGGTGTCTGGGTGGCTCAGTCAGTGAAGCATCTGATTTCGGCTCAGACTGTGATCCTGGGGTCCTGGGATTAAGTCCCTCATCGGGCTTCCTGCTCAGCGGGGAGTTTGTTCCTCTCCCTCGGCCCCTCTCCCATCTTGTGCTCTGTCTCTTTCAAATAGATTTAAAAAAAAAAAAAAACCCTCACATCTGAAATAATCTGAAGACTTTAGCTTGTACATCCATCCATGTGTTGAAGCAGGGCAAGGCTGTTCTCCTTTGTGCGGAGTGTGGTTTTGTTTTCCTTAAGGTGGAGCAGTTTTGGGCGGATCAGGGGGCCTCAGTGCAGAGATGTAGCTCGCAGTGATGCCGCTCTTAGTATGCACGCTTGCCTGGCCCTTGTTGTTGCATAATTCTTGGTAGCTGTTTGTCTTTGAATATTAAAGTCATAAGCTTTTCTTGTAGAAACACTTTTCTTTGTGCATTCTCATTTTGGTTAATCTGTGTAATGTTTAATTAAATGCTTACTGTTTAATTAAATCCCATAATTACAATGAAAAGTACAAAGCACACTGGGTTGAAGGGAGGCCTGGGGAGTGCACTCGGGGAGCTCTTCATCTGCTTCTTGAGAGGACAGAGAGGGTCGGCTAGGCTTTGCCGAGGAGAGTCAGAATGGAGAGCAGATCCCCCCTCTTGTGGGAAAATGCTGCCAATCCCACTGAGCTGAGGCATGGCTGTAGGAGTGCAGGCTTCTTACAGGGTAGGCTTGGATTGGCTTGACTCTCTCTGTAGTACTCCTGGTGAACAGGCCAGGCCATTGGGCATTTTCATCAACAAGCAGCTGATAAGTATTTTCAGTTTTGCCAGTTCTTGGGCATTGGTTGCAATAACCCAGGTTGGCTGCTCGGGACAAAAGCTGTCCCAGCCAGTGTGCCGATCAAACTTATTTACCAAAACAGATTTAGCCGTCTCTGCTCAGAACTGATCACTCATAAATTCGTGCTCGACCCTGGGTAACTTTTCTGAGAGTAAGTGCGGCTCAGTAGGAGGTTAGCTTTGCGAAGAGCAGAGTGGAAATTAATGTAGACAAAAGTCAGGAGGCATCTGTGGGCTAGTCAGGGCTGTGTTTGCATTTTTCCAAAGGTTAGTATAAATTTGATTTTCTTTTTGTGCCTTTTGTTTGGTTGTAAAATCTTGTAAACCCCATAGAAGCATAGAAATATAATGATAGCTCATGTTCCTAAGGAGTGGGCAGTTGGAGTGTGCCCCTTGCGTTTTCTTCTGGTTTCCCATGTGTCCCATGTCCTGTGGGCCAGGCTGGCATTGGGTACATCTTGCCCTCACCAGGGATCGTGTTTGCCTCGTGGAGCCCTCCTGCTGAGCTGGGGTCAGTGCAGGCACATGTAATCTGTGAGCACTCTGACCACGCCCCCCCCAACTCCCCCTGCAGGTGCTGGAAATGTTCATCCTGGTTTTGCAGCAGTGCCACAAGGAGAATGAAGACAAATGGAAGCGACTGTCCCGGCAGATTGCTGACGTCATCCTCCCGATGTTAGCCAAGCAGCAGGTTTGTCCCCATCTGCTTCATTCTATGGGGTCCCTGGGGCACCTTCCTAAGTGGCAAAGATTCCTGTAGGAGATGGCACTTGGGACTGACATTTCACTGAGTCGTAATAAACTCAGTTTCTGGTCGTCCTCAGTGCCACTCAACAGGGCAAGGATTTCATTCATTCTCAGTGACCTTCTTGGCTTGCTGTGTCTCCTGCTTTGCAAGAGAGGAGCCCCCGCCTGCCCAGAGCTCCATGACCGGAGATTGCTGGGGCCAAGGCGGAGCCAGCCTGTCTCAGTCCATAGCCGTGTCCTTTCCCGTCTGGCTGCCCTCCCTCCCTCATTCTGCTCAAGCAGGCGTTGGTACTTGATCTTGAGGTGTTTGTTGTCTCTGATCAGCCGTGATCCATAATTTAAGCAGAACTTCTCTAATCGAGCGATGTGATCAGTTGTTTCCATAACTGCAGTGGAGCGAGGTGATGGCCATGCCATGGGGCATGGAGCCCACTCGACACAGCTTCTGAACCATGTCTGCCACTGGGTGTCCAAGGATAGGGGGTGACCTGTGCAGGTACAGCAGCACCTTCGTAAATGCAGTGTTGGGGGTGTCCCAGGGCGGCAGGGGGTGCCACTGCTGCCCTGCCAGGAACCTCACCAGTGGTCAGCAGGCCTCTGGGCCTCAAGTGCTTTGGATGCGGCCAGACGGTACTATTGGCTCATCCCAATTGTCCCAATGGAGGAAGCAGTTACTCTGGGGGACAGGCAGTGTCCGTGACTGTTGGCAGCTGGTGCAAATGTGTAGACAGGATGCAGTAGTCATTACTGTCTTCATAGCTTCAGCCCCATGCTGGGTCCTGATGGACTTGTCATCCAGCAGCCACATTACAGGGAGGGAGTCTTGACTTCCAGTGACACTCACAGAGGGCAGTTTTGATAAATTAGTGAATGTGGTATTTCAACATGGTCTTGGGTTCCATGCCTGTGGATCTGTATTTTTAGAACACTATTCCAGAAACTTTATTCCAGTCTCTCATTTGTCTTGTACACAATCTAAGGAAGGTGGGGCTGGAAGGCATGGTGACTGTGCAGGTGACCCCCATCCCCGTGAAGCCATGTGAACCACCACGTGGGGCCTGCTGGGTGGCTTGCGCCAGTGCACGCTGCACGCACAAGTGGTGGTGGCCCTTTCAGTACGAGCAGTCAATACGGAATGAACAGAGCTGGCGAAAAGCCTGGCTTCAGGGAGTCACAGTTTCACTGGATGGAGGTGGAGGAGTTCCACCACAGAAGTAACTCGGTGATGTGTGTGAGACCCCAGACAGCAGGCACAGTGTGGGGTGGGCCAAGGAGAGACAACAGGTGGCAGTGTCCAGGCAAGGCTGTGTTGCTCAGTTTTTGTAAGCTTGACCTGGGTAAGAGCTTTCTAGGAAGAGAAAGCAGCAGTGCAGGCCCTAAGGTATGGGAGCATGCCCGATGTGATCAGAGAATGTTGAGAGGCTGTGCGTGTGGAGCAGGGAGGATGGCCAGGGTCTGGAGGCCGTGGATGGCCTCTCTGGCTGGTGTGGAGGACTTGGAGGAGCCTGTCAGGGGTTTGGTACAAAGCAGTGGCGTGGTGTGATTTCGGGGCTGAGGATCGCCGCAGGATGGGACTAAGGGCTGAGCAGGAGCTCTGGCCTGTGGCACGGAGGTTGTGGGCCCCAGGGTGGGGAGTGAAGGGGCGAGCAGTAGCTGCCTGCCACAGGTGGTGTGGAGCAGAGCTGGGAAGTTTGGCCTGACTTCACGGGGATGGGAGGAGGGGTGTTCATGGATGATGGGCCTCCCATCTGCCGAGGTCGGGGGATGAGGAGGAGAGATCCTGGTCTGGGTGTGTGTGGCCGGCAACCTGGGAGGCACTCTGGGGAGGCTGAGGTCGGTGTTTGGATGCACCAGTCTGCAGTTGTCAAGATGGAGCTGAGTAGAAGGTGAACACTGGGATGGGAAGAGGTAACTGTGGGACCCTGTGTAGCTGGGAAGGAGGGCAAGGTGAGCTCTGAGCTTAGAGGCGGAGCCCATGGAGGAGGCAGGGAAGGCAGAGCAGGTGAGTGGCAGTGTCGAAGCTAAGAAAGGAAGGCATCTTGTGGAGGGGTCAACTCTCAGCTGCTCACTGGCTAAGCATATGAGCTAGGAGCCAACTATGCATTTGGCAGACTGGTGGACACCGGGGAGTGGTTTGGGTGGGTGTGGAAGCCTGACTCAGGAGTGATGAGAGAGGCCTAGGCAAGAAATAGGCTCTGAGAAGGAATAGAAGTGATGTGGCAGCCAGAGGTGGAAAGAGGTCAGGCAGGGCCTGTGCGTACACTGAGGACAAAGGCAGAGGTTACTGTTCTCATAGGGCTGGGCCTGGCTCTGGCTGTGGGTCCGGTGTATGCCTGCTGAAGACCCAGAAGAGGCAGAGCTGGTGGGGCAGGTGCAGGCCGGGGTGGATGCCGGCATTGTGGAAGCTCTCCGGTGGCTCTCCTGACCATGGAGGTGGGCCCCTGAGAACAGCGCATCTCTGCAGACAGGTCAGACGGGCTCCCTGGCTAGGGACGTGCTCTGCGGGAATAGCGGAGCCCAGCAGGAAGGCAGTGCTTCAACACACTGAGGGAGACACTAAGCTCAGAATAGTTTGCATCCATTAAAAATGTTAGATTTCAAATTCTGTTGTCTTGGGAGTTCTCCATTCCATTTTTAAGGAAGAAAGCAGACGTTCATAACAAGATGTTTCAAAATAACTTAAACAAAAACCTCTCTACATGTGTGGATATAGGATTATAGGAATATGGAGAAAGATAAAGAGAAATACGGTTGATCCTTGAACAGCATGGGTTCGAACTGTACAGACCCACAGTCTGTCATCTATTTCCTCTTCTTTATGATTTTTTTAATCACACTTTGTTCTCTTACTTACTGTATTGTAAGAATGCTATATGTAATCTGTATGCAAAGTATGTGTCAATTAGCTGTTTCTGTTACCGGTTAGTTTCTGGTCGTCAGTAAGCTAGTAGTAGTTCGTTTGGGGAAGCCAGTGTTACACAGGAATGTTCAGCTCTGTGGGGTGGGTGCCTCTGACCCCCATGTTGCTCAAAAGTCATCTGTACACCTACCTGTTCATTAACTTTTGGTCTAATCAGCTGAGTAGGAATGGGGTGCAGATAAAGCGAAGAAAGGAAAAGAGTATGTGTGATTTCTCCTATTGGTAAATTCTGTGTGTGTGTAGAGAGGCGTGAGAGACGGTCGGGGAGTGTGGGTGGTGCTCATATCAAGTTCTGGGATTCCAGCTGGCTTTTCCATACTGTTAAATGTTTCAATCTTTTACAGAAAATATACATTGTTTATATAATAAAAATTTAAATGAAAAGATTTCCCTTATGGGAAAAATGTAGCTGCTACAGTGTTCTAAAAACTGTGTGCCTGGTTCCCTACTAAGGACACTTTTTAAAGGCAGGGGTGGTAAGGCTTGGATGGTCAAGGTCATCTGGCCTAGAGGTGCCTAACTTGACAAGGAAATGTTAACATTTTTTTGGCTTTTTGATGTTTAATTGCAACAGATGCACATTGATTCTCATGAAGCCCTTGGAGTGCTAAATACTTTATTTGAGATTCTGGCCCCTTCCTCCCTCCGTCCTGTGGACATGCTATTACGGAGTATGTTTGTCACTCCAGATACAATGGTGAGTGTCTTGCCTCATGGTGGCCCCTTTGATGTGTGACTATGCAGTGCAGCATTCATCAGAGTTAGCTGGGAACTTGGCCGGCAGGGTGGGCCCTGGGAATTCGCATTATAAACAGGTTCCCAGATGGTATTGATGCTGCTTATCTGGGACCACATTTTGAAACTGATGATAATTTATTGGCTTTATTGATAGAATGGTAAAATAGAGGTAATTTTCATCCATGAGACTGGCACTCAGGAAAAATGTTATTCTCTTATTTGTTTTTATCGTGATACTAGCTTTATGGTAAGTTTTATGTTTTGTTTTGTTTTGTTTTTAATTCTCTTTTTGTTTTAACTGTCACTTACTTTCTGTCTTTTAGGCATCTGTAAGCACTGTTCAACTGTGGATCTCAGGAATCCTAGCCATTTTGAGGGTTCTGATTTCCCAGTCAACTGAAGATATTGTTCTCTCTCGTATTCAGGAGCTCTCCTTCTCCCCATATTTAATCTGCTGTCCAGTAATTAATAGGTTAAGAGACGGGGACAGTACTTCAACACCGGAAGAACACAGTGAAGGAAGGCAAATCAAGAGTTTGCCGGAGGAAACATTTTCAAGGTATGCTGTATATCCAAGCCTTTACCCATCCCATGGCCTTTAGGAAGTCACATTTTGTGAACAAGAAGTCTGCAGTAGCTCCTGGTCTTGCTTCAGTGCTGTAAGTGGGGGTAAAGTAGTCTGCATGGGTATGCTTTCTATTCCTGACCTGTGTCACCTGTGGCACTGGGTTCATGTCTCTTAGAGTTCAGTCACATCCCGTCCCGTATCCTTGTTACGGACAACATAGTGGCTCACCATGGCAGTGCAGGCTGAGGCCAGCCTAACCTAGGTGCCAGCAGTAAGGATGCGTGTTGTGTTGCCTGCAAAGAATTTAAAAATTTCTGAAAACCAGCTAAAAGTCTCGTTTTTTTTCTCATGTGTGCGGGCCATTCTAAACAATCAGTAATAAACTCTTTCCTCCTGCAAGGGTGACTGCTTCCACTTGTGTTCCCCTTGGTGTAGTTGTGGTAGCAATTTGTGTTTACCCTCACAAATTATTTGAAAGCTCCTTGAGGGTAGATCAAAAGTTACGCCCAGTAAATGCTTATTACCTCGACAAGTGTGTGTCCACCTTCCCCGGATCCAGGGCATTCAGTGAGGTACAGCTGGTGGGATGTCCCATGAGTATGGTTTATGCGGCCGTGCTCCTTCCAGGCAGGCCCACGTAAAATCCATTCAGCCTTCCATTTATTGGTCATTGGTGGGGGTGCCTGTGCATTTGTGAAGAGAAATCCAGTAAACCTGCCCGACACCCTTTTGTTTGCAGATTCAGCCAGGTAGCCTGTGGCTCCCTTTGCCACAGCTAAGCAGGGGGCTAAAATGGATCATGCACTAAATTCCTACATGGATTGTTGTCTTGGACTTCTGTGATGCTTCATGGTTTGCAGGGCTTTAAACTAACAGCCCTGCGGGTGATATGTTTACTGCCATCTCATAAGTGAGGCAGGTAATACAGAGAGGGAAAGGGACTTAATACAAAGAGATGGTATTAAATGTTGCACTTTGTTTACTTAAGTTTTTGCTCCAGCTCTGTCTACCATACGTACGTATTTTTACAGTAGACCTCATGTAAGTGCCCTAAAACAGTCACCTAATTGATGTCAGACTTTTCCCTTTCTTTGAAGGTTTCTACTACAACTAGTTGGCATTCTTTTGGAGGATATTGTTACAAAGCAGCTCAAAGTGGAAATGAGTGAACAGCAACATACTTTCTATTGTCAAGAGCTAGGCACACTGCTAATGTGTCTGATTCACATCTTCAAGTCTGGTAGGTGCTTCAGACTGGTCTTCACAGAGCCTCTGTTTGTTCTGTGTCCTGTACTGTATGCTCTCAGAGGTAGGGACTTTGCTGCCCGGTGTAAGCTCTGTGGTGCGTAATATGCATTTGAGAAGGTTTTGTTGGGGCACCTGGGTGGCTCAGTCCGTTAATCGTCTGCTTTCGGCTTGGGTCATGATCCCAGGGTCCTGGGGTGGAGCCCCACGTCAGCCTCCCTGCTCAGTGAGGAGCCTGCTCCCCCACCCCCGCTCATGCTCTCTCTCTGTCTCTCTCTCTCTCTCTCCCTCTCCCTCCCTCTTAAATAAATAAAAATCTTAAAAAGTCATACAATTTTTTAAAAAATTGAAAATGTTTTGTTGGTGAGAAAAAGTAAACCTGAGGGCTTCCTCCTGTCTTCAACATTTGGAAGTCCAAGATAATTTTTGTACTTTCACATGTGATTGTGAATTAAAAAGGACAGTGAACCCAAGAGAGGAGTCACAAGAAGGCAGCCTTGCAGCATGCATAGGAAGCACTAAGTCCATATTAGGATAGTCAGTGCTTTCTAAAGAGGAATGAGTGTTCTTGAGAAGAATGCGTTGGATTAGATTAAATGGGTGAGAAGCTGGAAGACTTCTCGCTACATCTCGCTCTTCTTTCAGCAGGAAAAGTGAGAGGCAGTTCTGATCTCCAGGAAAAACAAACAGCAAGGAAGTCATGGTCCAAATACAAAGCAAACCAAAGCATGGTGTGATTTTTCAACAATTAATCTGATTGAAAGCCTTAACTTTAAGAAACTGCTTTAAGTGGCTCAGGGGTTGTGCCCAAGGACATATAGGAAATGTTGCTCATGTTTCTTGACTTTGTGGGAAAACTATATTCACATAATTATAAATGCTGTTTGATTTTTCAATTGAGTTTAAGTCAATGTGTGAATAAAACATTGAAGACTTATTTAATTTTTGTTTCAGAACAGAATGAAAATGTTTTTATTTCCAAGAAAAATAAAAGGGAAACTAACCAACTTAATTTGGGAGTGGAAGATAGAGAAGAAGGTGGAGGGTCGGAAGGGTCACTAATCTCATCTTGCATTGTGGGCATTATACAATCCTATCTAAAGTTGACACAACAGGAAATAGAGGCTACAGAGGTAACTAAATAGGACAAAAATGGAGCTTAAATGGATAGGTGGCATGAGTGAGGTACATCTCATCTCTAATAGGGTAGAGTCTGGAACTGTCACTCAGCAGAACCCTGTCCTATGCTCGAACAAGAAAAGGAATGACTGCTTAGAGTTCCCGGAAGTGCAGAGGTCACTGTTCTTGTTAGGTATGACGACCTCAGGCACTTTCATTCTGTTGCCTTGTCGAGTATTTCCATGTTTCAGCTCTGATCTGTGTTGGCTCTGTTCTCTGGTGGGCTCCTTCCCCATGACAGGAAGGATGACCCCCCAGGCACCTGTGGTCTGAGCCCCAGCGTGAGTCCTGTGAGTTCTGGGCGCTGTGGCCTATGTGGGCCCAGTGAGATATCGGGCAGCACTTGCTGAGAGGGAGCGAGGGCTACTTCCTCATGAGGGCAAGAGGAGCAGATAGAATAATAGATGGGCTGCTACATCTGATAAAAGTATGTCAGATTGAACTTCAGAGGTGACAGAACTAGAAGCAGGACAGCAGTTGCCTGAAAAGGGATGGGGCAGGGCATTTGTAAAATCAGAAGCCCCTCTCTATTATTGGACTTTTAAGCCGTGTCCATATTATTTGAGTACAAATGAAAACACACACACACACTCACCAAGTAGGTCCCGCGGGGAGGAGCCTGCTGCAGGTCACGCACCAGGGCCATGGTGCTCAGGAGGGCTGGTGTGCCTCTTGTCTTCGTGGGGCTCGCAGGCCAGTGGGGAAGGTGATACACAGGCAGGGACTTTTAAGTCTGGAAGTTTCCTGTGAAGGAAGCAAGTAGCACAGCGATAGGCAGAATGGGGGTGGGGAGGGAGGACAGGGTCCTTGGGAGGTGATGTTAAGCTAAGGCCCAAAGGCGAGATGCCATGCTCTGCCAGATGGCTGCTGAGAGCGCACAGGCGGGGGTCAGAGGGGTGAGGGTCAGAGGGCGACTAGGGAGGCGGGCAGGGGTGGGAGGCATGGAGAAGGAGGCGTCTTCGTGGCTGCTCATTTAATTGCTATTGCTCTTGAACAGGGGCACGGCCAGAATTTAATTATCAAGTGGACTCAAGAGCTTCAAGCCCTCTTCATTACTAATATTGGAAGAATATTTGTTTTGAAGAACTTTTGATTTATGTTTCACTGACGCACTGTAATAAGTTTAAAGTTGAGGAAAGACTTAAGCTACAACATGAATAATAGGTCATTTGTAGTATGTCGGTCATTCTGATACTTGGCCGCTGACTGGTCTGGATCTGATAGCAGAAGGACACCGTTCATCTCTAAGGGCTGCTTGCTTCCCTCTTTAGACAGGGGTGACCTCCTGCGCATCCCGTGGAGTTCCATGCTGTTCCAGGCGCACGCGGACTCACCCCCTTGCCTCTTCCTGTTCCTCAGCTCAGATATCAGGGGAAGCGTGGGTGGTCCACGGCAGCACCACCCACGAGGGCTGCCTGCCTCGGGGGAACATTCTGTGTCTGCCATAGTTCAGTTGCCTCCAGCCATGTGTGGTTTTGGGCACTTGGAACGTGGCTAGGGCAGATTAAGGAGCTACTTTTTAATTTTATTTATTTTAATTGACTTAAATTTGAATGGCCCCATGTGACCAGTGGTCGCTGTATCAGAGAGGACAGGGTATGGGGGCAGAGCTCAGGCCTTGGTACTGGCCACATGGCCACATGGGCTTTGTGCAGTGTCTGTTCCTGCTGTCGTGTGGTTCAGTGTTTGCAGAGAAGGTGTCTGTGTTTCTGAGTGTCTGTCTCCATGTCGTTTATTTTGACCACATTTCCTCTAATGATACTAAGGGACAGAATTACTGTTTTTGATTTTGAGGTAAGAGTTTAAGTAAATCATCTTGTACTTCTATGTTAAAGAGGTGCATAGAACATACAAAGTTGGTGATTTTTATTTATGCTTTGCCTAAAAAAAAGGCAGTGAATTCCAGCCCTCCACTGAAAATTGCGATCTTCGAGAACAGTTCTTCCTGCAGCAATAAGTTTGGCTTTGGTTCAGACTTGGGCAAAGACAAGGATGGCCACCCTGCCGGGAATCACAGTGTTCACGATGGTACCCCCCCTTAGTCCTTAGGACAGCTCTGTGAAATAGCCCCCCTTTCCCCTGAAGAGAGGGTTCAGGCTCCAGAAGGTCCCGTGATAAAACCAAGATTGCAAACCAGCCATTGTTTCTTGCCCTTTGTTTGTTCTCTTACACCGCACCGCTGCTCAGTTGCTCGTGGTGCAGTCAGTGGCTTGCGTGTGCAGAGCACTTCCTGAGTGACGTGGGGCTGCCACTTGCAGCCCTGCTTCCCGCGCTCCTGGTCTCTGAGAGCCTTCCTGGCTCAGGTGCTCATCTGTGCTTTGTCATTGTCATTTGGCCCCAGGCCCTGTCCCTTCTCCCAGGTCCCGACTCTCCTGGCTTCCCTTGCCTCCCAGTCACATCAGACATCATCTGGGCTGTGGGCCCTGCCTTCTTCCTATCTCAGCCCGTGGTCACTGCTCAGAACACTGGGAGGTAAGACCTTGCCCCACGCCTCCTCCCATCCAGGACCAGTACCCACGCTCCCCACCTGTTAATTCAGGTCAAGGAGCAAGTTTAGCAAGGGGACAGCAGCATTTTGGTGGCTTACCACAACAGAGGGCTGCTTTTGTATCTGTGCCCATGCAGGAGGCTGTTCCTGGTCCCTACTGCCTCTTCTCCATGTGAGGATTCGAGCCCAGGCCTCTCTCCTTTCTGGGGCTCAGCTGCCCGGGGCAAAGCACCCTGGGCTCGCTGGTTGAGGAGGGGAGGGAAGAGAGAAGAGGCTTCGTTGCCTTGGGCTGAAAGTGACCCACATTCCTTTTGCTTGTGTTTCTGTGGTGCAGCTCTCAGCAGCCCCCACCCAGGGGGCTCGTTCACCCCAGTGGGTGACTGCTTCCCCACGACAGCCCTGTGGGCGGAGGGGACAGACCTCCGGGGCAGAGCCATAAGGATGACAGCCAGGAGTTTCCAGGGGACAGACAGCAGAGGCAGGCATCATAGCAGGATCAGCTGTGCCATCAGCCATCGCCAAGGGCACCGGGTGGGCTAGGGGGCTTTCTAGAGCCTTCGCTGCTCTGTGGGCATCCCCACCATCCCCGTGCTCTGCTGGGGGGACAGAGCATTTCCACAGGTGTTGCCCACACCCCTCCCTCACCTGGGGGTTGGCATATCTCGACACCAAGAGGCACAGCCCTGTGGCCCTTCCTCCCATTCCCCTGGTGTCTGCTCTTGCCCTGATCACCTCCTGCCAGTTTGCGTCTTGAGTCTTCCCTGAGCGTGCTCAACAGTCCCCATTGCGCTGGGGAGCAGCATGCACATTGATTGGGCTTTCCATCTGGCCTGCTGCCATGCAGATCAGCCTCTCTCTAATGGGGAACAACCCGTCCTGTCTTACCGTCCTTGCTCTGCGGCTTCCTTTGTTCTCTTGCCCACGTTTACTACATGGCTTTCCAAAGTCAGTGTCTCTGGAGTTTATTCCTGTTGTTTCTCAAGCTGGGCTTTCCCTCTGGATTCTCCCCCCCCATAGCCCTTTGACCAGGAGTGGCATGCGAGGCCCCATGTGCTCTGTCCTGCGTCCTCACCTTGAGGGCACCAGGCCTGAGCATGGGGGACTGAGACTCTCGCCGCTTGGCTTGATCGTCTTTTTTTTCCAGCCTCCTAGTTACGTGTGTCCCTGCCTTCTGTCTGCCCAACCCCGGCTTTCCTGATGTAGAACTGAGCACAGAACACTGTGTTGCTGAAGGAGCACAACAGAGTGAGGTGATGTGTGAGCTTGTTGTGGAATGATCTCCACAGTAAGCTCAGGTACCGTCCATCCTGCACGTAGGTAGACATCTTCTTTTTCCTTAGATGAGAACTTTGAAGATCCGCTCTTTCAGCAATGTTCAAGAACATCATGGAGCAGAGTTAATCACGGTCATCATGTTGTACCTGACAGCTCAGAACTTACACCTGGAAATTGTGATCTTGACCTCCTTCTCTCCGTTCCCCCACCCCTTGCCCCGGGCTCTGGCAGCTGCCATTCTGTTCTCTGCATCAGAGTTGGGTGTTTTGAGATTCCCCATATACGTGAGATCACACGGTATTTGCCCTTTTTTGTCTGACTTATTTCCTGTAACGTAATGCCCTTGGGGTCTGTCCAGGTTGTCAGAAGTGGCAGGATTTCCTTCCTTTTTATGGCTAAATAATATTCCATTGTGTATGTACCCCCATCTTTATCCGTTCATATGCTGTTGGACACTTACATTGTCTCCGTGTCTTGCTATTATACACAGGGATGCGATTTTGTTTTTGTCAGGTAAATGCTTAGTAGCGGGATTACTGGATCACGTGGAGGTTCTGTTTTTTAACTTTCTACAGAAGCTCCACAGTGTTTTCTACCACGGCTGCCCCGGTTTGTGTGCCGACCAGTAGCGCAAAAGGGTTCCCCTTCCTGGCTGTCCTCACCAGCACTTGCCTTTATGATCCTAGCTTTTCTAGCAGGTGGTGGGTGGTATCTCGCTACGGTTTGGATTCCCACTTCCCTGATGAGATGCCCATCATCTTTCCGTGTGCCTCTGGGCCATCTGTGTGTCTTCTTTGGAAAAACGTCTGTGTAGGTCTTTTGCTCACTTATAATTGGATTCTTTAGGGGGTTTTTTTTGCTATTGAGTTGTATGAGTTCTTTAGATATTTTGGATACTAGCCTCTTGTCAGGTGTATAATTTATGGGTATTCGGTTCCGTGGATTGTCTTTTCATTTCATTGGTCATTTCCTCTGCTGTGCAGAAGCTTTCACTTGGAGGCAGTCCCCCTGTTCATCTTTCCTTCTGCTGCTGGTGGTTTAGGTGACACACCCAGACAAATTATTGCCAGTACCCAGGTCAGAAGTCTTGCCCTCTGCTTTCTTCCAGGCGCTCTGTGCTTTCAGGTTCCACATTTAAGTTTCACTGATGGCGAGGTAGTTGCGGTTAGTGAAGGAAGGGGTCCAGTTTTATTCTTTTGTCAGTGAATATCCAGTTTTCCTAACACCATTTATTGAAGAGAAGTCTTTTCTTCATCATCGAGTATTCTCTGTCCTGGTTTCCATGCTGATCTCTGTTTTCTCTCTCCCACTGTCTCTGCCCCTCTCCTTGTCCCCCTCCTCTCGCTCAATAGGATTGTCCCCTTGGTAGCCTGGCCCAGTTGTTGCTGCAGAGACAACTTGTCACTGGCCGCAGAGTCTACCTAGTCTACCTAGGTCACCGCACTGACCTGGCTGCCTTGGGCTCTCATGTCCATTCTCCTTCTAGCCTGTGACTTGGTGTCTTGCCAGCCCCTCACCTGGCATGGCCTCCCAACTCTGGCTTCTTCTGGCCAACGTGCTCCACACTATCATGGATTTTCAAACCCCAGCGTCGCTGTGGGGACACCTGGGTGGCTCAGTCAGTTGGGTGGCTGCCTTTTGCTCAGGTCATGATCCCAGGGTCCTGGGACCGAGCCCTGCATCAGGCTCCCTGCTCAGCGGGGAGTCTGCTTCTCCCTCTCCCTCTGGCTGCTGCTCTGCCTACTTGTGATCTCTCTCTAATAAATACATAAAATTTTTAAAAACAAAACAAAACAGCGTCACTGTGGTCTCCCTGCCCCAGCGAACCACCTGACTTCTTGCTGCTGTCGTGGCCCCTCCAGAGGCCATGCAACCGTTCCTCGCAGCCCCCCAGCAGCAGCCCCGCTGGCTGGTCCTTGCTTTGCCCAGCACCCTACTGAGCCCTTCACTCCGGTTTTATTCTTGGATTTTATTGCAGCCTTGTGCGCAGCTACTGCTTTTAATTCCACTTTGCAGGTGAGAAAGCTGAGACCCCAGATAATGTACTGCTACGGCCAAGTAAATGGTAGAGCCACAGCTCTGACCATGGTTTTCCATCCTGTTGAGTAATACCCCACAGCAGCACTCTGTCATTCCCTCTGCTTTGTGGCCTGGCTCCCCATTCCTCCACAGCAGCACCTGCCTCTTCCCTTGGGTCCATTGGCCCTACAAGGAGCCCACACAGTAATGAGGGGCACAGAGAAGGACTGGGCCCAGGCTGGGTGGGCCAGAGGTGGGTGATGCTGTCCACACAGCACCAAGAGAAGACCTTGGAAATGGGGCCAGAGACCAGGCGAGCAGTGGACATCTTCTCATTGGAACTACTGTTCTGAATATGTGTGTTTTTCTCCCTGGTTATCCCAGGAGGCCAGCCTGGTGTTGTGGGCCGTGACTGTCCTGCTTTTGTTAGCTCTCTTTCTCCGCCTCAGGTCAGAAGCATAACCGGTCACAAAGTAGTAGGGAATAGGTCTGTCGTCTATCTTTGCCTCTGTTAGGACCCCTTTACATTTGGGATGTGTTGAAACCTAAACTAGAAATAAGATTCTGACTTCCCAGCTGTGGTGCCAGGAGGGTGAAGATGCAGAGGGCGGGGAGCCCTCGGCCTGCTCTCATCCATGCCCTGTCTTCCCTGATGTGCTGTGCAGCATTATCTGTCTCGGGGTCCTCGCAGTGAGGGCCAGCTATCATGATGCCGCAGCCGGTGATGGGAGAGGCGTGTTGAGCTGACTTTGTATTGATCCAAAGGAAGGGACAGAAGGAAATGGTGAATTCCTGGAAGGGATTTGTCTAGGCCCCTAGGAGGATGACACAGACAGGCTGTGGGCAGAATGCTGTTGGGTGTGCCCCTACGTGCCCCTGACGCGCCCAAGACGAATGTGGCTGGCTGGCTGTGGGCTTGCCCTGCCCCGGGCCGCACTACACTGGGCGCACAGAGCGCATGGCCCTCCGCTCTCAGACAGTGGCCCATGGACCGTGAGCTGGGGCCTGGCAGGCCGCACTGCCTGCCTTCTTCCTCTGGCACATGCTGTGCCCCCCGTACTTTGGAAGCCAAGGAAATGTTTTTTATGGCAGGAGGAGGGTGTAGAGAGGCTCCTGCCAGAGAGAACCAGCCCTATGGAGGCCTTGCTGTCCCGGGGGCCGAGTGTGGGCCACCTGCTCTCCATGGAGCTGGGTCTCCTGTCACACGCAGGCACGGCTCTTGGCGTGGAGCTCCTGGACAGTTTGCTGACAGCAGTAGGGAGAGTACCCGGGAGAGTGAGAATGTTAGTGTCCTTGGCTGCTCCATTAGCTAAGCAGCCTATCTGGCTTTTGCTTCGAAAGCCTGATTTTCTAAGCGCCAAATGCTTTGAATGTGCGAGTATAGGAAAGAGCTGAGGGTGTATCTTTTTCTGGAAGATCTTCCTGTGGCCACAATGAGCAGCAAGGATGTTTCCCTCTTAGTTCTCCTTCTGGTTTGTTTGTAGGAATGTTCCGAAGAATCACAGCCGCTGCCTCCAGACTCTTCACGGTAGATAGCACCGACAGCAGTTTCTACGGCCTGGAGAGGCTGAACGCGCGGGTGCGCGCCATGGTGCCCACGCACCCGGCCCTGGTGCTGCTCTGGTGCCAGATCCTGCTGCTGGTGAGCCACACCGACTACCGCTGGTGGGCAGAGGTGCAGCAGACCCCCAGGTACGTCCGGCCTGTGGCCTGAAGGCCAGCCCGCCCTCGCACTGGGGCAGCCCAAGCTCTGGCCCGGATTCTTCGAGGCTTCGTGCGGACTTTGCCTCGGCTCTGCCTTCCTCCCGTGGGTGCTGCACAGCAGGGGAGATGTGGTCGGGCTGAAGGCACTCAGTGTGCCGCAGCTTTCCAAATACAGTTTCTGTGACAGTCTCTTTGACACGGCTTCTCTTGAGGGTTGTTCTTGTCATGCAATGTCCCTCCTGCTAGGCTCTCGTCCTTAAATTGCTTCCAGAGCCAGACATGTTGCAACGGTCTTAACTTCATTATAAGTTAAATGTGGTTCTGGTTATTCTTAGATAATGAAGTAATTACTGAGCAACATTTCAAAACTGCTTGGAAATACACTATTTTTCATCATTCACAAAGACTTGTGAAGTATCTGATTGGGGGTGACCCCTTTTTGCAGAAAGTTTTCAGGCTTCAGCCTTTATTTCTGGGCACTGTCCTGCTCAGACCTTAACACACATGTGGGAATAGAACCTTTGATGCCCATCCGCTGAGCTGAGTCCTCAGTGCCAAGTTTCTGGAAGCCTCGAGAGCCCACAGTGAGGAGAGAAGGCAAGGGCAGCAGGGTGGGGGTCAGCTCCTTTCTGCTCATTGTGAAAAGACTGAGCTGTGTGAGGCCTGGGGGCCTAGTTGGGCCACTCCATTGCTTTCAGGTGGAAAACCCAGTATTAGTAGGCATCTTTCAATGTCTGTGCTATATGCTGTGGTATGTGTAAAGAAAAATAATACGTGTTTTCTGCTCTCTGCGTGCTTACAGTTTAGCTGGCGGAGACAGACCAGTGAGAACATTGGAACAGAAACAAGTGTTTGCTTCAGTGCTTCTTTGCTGTACATATAAATCCCCCAGCGAGCTTATTAAAATCGGGTTCTGGTTTAGCAGATCACTAGTTGGACCTGGGACTCTGCCTTTCTGCTAGGGTCCCGGGTACTGCCAATGCTCTGGTCCATGGAACCCAGGAATCCAGGGCAGGTGCTGAGTCCTTAGGGACTGTGCCTCAGAGCCACTGGGGGCTTGTTCCAGGGACCAGGACTGCAACCCAGCTCACTGCTGGACCTGGCAGCTGGGTACCTTAGAAATTAGGATCCTGGGCTTTTGTGTTCTCACAGTCTTCCCAGGAAACTCCCCTGGGCATCTGAGTTGAGTTGTGTGGGGAGGATTTGGTGGGCTGGGGCTTGAGTTAGCCACTGATGCTAGCAGGTATGTGCAGGTGGACAGAAGGTGAGAAATTGTCTGTCACCACCGTGGGTAGGTGAGTTTCCTTCCCCCTCCCACCTCCCCTCTACTTCTCCCTTCTCTCCCTCCTCCTCCTTGTCCTCCTTTTGTTGGCTGATGGGTGGTGAGGGCAGAGGGACCTAGAGTGGGGTCAAGAGGAAGTGGGAGGGTGGATCCCAGTCTGATTAGGAAGGGCCTTCCACAGATCTGGGGGGTAAAACATCCAGAAAGAACACTATTGGGATAATGGAGGGAATTTGAATGTGAGTTCTAGGAGACCTTTTGTTTTGTGGTGATGAGTTCTCAGGGACCCCTGCTGAAGTACTTCGGGGTGAAGTGTCTTCACCCACGTGAATACTCTCAGGTGGTGCAGGCCAGAAAGTGTGCATATGTGTGAGAGCACGTGTGGCATGTGCTTGTGTATGTGCAGAGTGCATGCGTGTGTAGAGTGCGTATGTGTGAGTGCGTATGTGTGAGGTATGCACATATGTTTAGAGTGTGGGCGTGTGTGGAGCATGTGTGTATGTGTATGTGGAGCATGCGTGTGGAATCGTATGTGTGAATGCACATGTGTGGGGTGTGCATGTGTGTGTGAAGGTGGCAACATAGTGGTTGAATCTAGGTGGAGAGGGTGTGACATCATCGAATTCATCTTTCAGCTTTTCTCTTGGCTTCAAAGTTTTCCACGTAAAAGTTGAGGAAGAGGGATCACAGAAGTGGGCACATTTTGGAGCACTCAGCTCTGGATAGTCCCCAGGAGGAGGTTTGCTCTGGAGGGGAGGACACGTGGGAGATGGGGCGTGAGGCCCTCAACGAAACGTGGTGCCTGGGAGCTTTTCCTGTGTGCCCTCGGAGCGGCTGCGGAGACTTCTCGGGGTCCCTCTTTGCATTTCACTGCTTGCGAGTAAAGGTGGTCACGTTTTCGTGTGCTTATTGACCATCTGTGAATCTTGTCGTAAAGCATGTATTCAGATATTCGCCAGTTGTTTGAAATTAGACTGTTTGCTACCTTGTTGTTGAGTTGTAAGTTCTTTATATATTCTGGATCTAAGTAAATGTTTTCTCTCAATTTGTGGTTTGCCATTTTATTTTTTTAATGGTTTCTTTTCAAGAGCAGAATTTTTAAGTTTTTATTGAAACAAGTGCATCAGTTTTTCTTTTTCTGTTCAATCCAAGAAATGTTTACCTACCCCAGGGTCACGATTTTCCTCCATGATTTCTTCCGGAAATTGCATAGCTTTGCCTTTTATCATTCTGAATTAATTTTTGTGGGTGACAAAGCATGAGGGTAAAGAGTCCTCTCCCCACCCCACCCCCCAAGGGGGGTTTTTTCACTGTTTTTTTGCGAAAAGACCGCACTTTCTCTCGTGAGTTCTCTGGGCACTTTCTCAGTGCGCGGTGCAGTTTAGACGCACGGACCTGCCTGTGGGCTCCACTCACACCCCTCAACTGGCGCCTCCCCTGCCGACACAGTGTTGTCACCTTGGCTACCCTGCCAGGTCCCCCCGCTCTCTTGACTTCCAAAACAGTTTTGGCTCCTGTAGGTTCTTTGCGTTTCCATGACACGTTTTAGAGTAGGCTTGGCATTGTCCACAAGAGCCCGCTGGCCTCTCGCCAGAGCTCGTGGCTGGTATGGGACGGCGGGAGCACTGGCGTCCAGCATCCAGATGCTCAGTCTTCCAGCATGGTCTCTCTTTGGGTATTTCACTCTCAAATTTGCCACAACAGCATCTCGTAGTGTGTCATGTACAAGCATTTCTCATATTTAATGCACTTCATATTTTTGAATGCTGTTTAAATGGTGCCGTGGTGTGCTGCTGGCTTGTAGAAGTGCGGCTGGTATTGTCCTGACCTCCCATCCTGAGAGCTGGCCTGGCTCACACATCGGCCCCAGGATGCTTTCCGTGGGCTTTGGATGGTGCTCTGTGACCACATGAGTGTCATCCCCAGGTCAGACTCCTTTTCTTCCTTTCCCACCTGTGTTCCTCTTTTTTGTCTTTTCTGTCTCAGGACACTGACCAGGCCCTCCCTACAGGGCTGGCCTCCGTTTTTCTATATCTGGAGACTCAGTAGATAGATGTGGTCCCACACGACAGTGACCTCCCCAGCTTGGAGGCAGGCTCTCAGGCGAGTGGAGAGGCCATGCTCTGGCCACTTCTTGTTTGGGGGGCTCTGTCTTCACTGATTTGTTTCCAGTCTGCCTGGCCTTCTGGTGGCCTGTTATGGTCTTGCATGTGCCATGGCACTGGGGTGTGGCGTGGCCTCCTGGATTTGGGGCGTTCATTACCCGTCAGTGTCTGGCTGCATCTGTCCTGAGGTCTCCAGGGCTGCCCACTACAAGCTGGGACTCAGTTTGGATTAACATGGGTTGACATTCAAATTGAATTGCAGGCTCTGCCCTCTTCCCCACAGAGGCTCCCCTGTAGCCGTACCATCATGAAATGGGGGCTGGCTGGAAGGCTGAGAAGAGGAGGTGTTTCTGTTGGTGGGTTTTTCATTGACCTATGACTTAAACGCTACACAGAAACACACTCTTTTGTACCAAATATTGTCAGGTGAATACCGCCATAGTCACAATATAGGATCTTTCTGTAACTTCAGAATGTCCTCTTTGTCCTCTGTGGTCACCCTCAGCCCCCTGCCCCCCAGTTACTGGTCCGTGCTCCATCTCTGTGTTCAGCCTGTTGCAGATTGCCGTATGGATAGAGTTCTGCAGTCTGTAGCTTTTTGAGTCTGGCTTTGTCACTTAGTGCAGGAAATATAAAGCTCATTTATGGCCTTGTATGGCTCAGTGGTGCGTTCTTTGGATGAGTGAATAGTATTCACTCGGAACAGTGAATAGTATTCCGTTGTACAGATAATAGTCGTGGCACATCCACTCACCAGCTGAGGACAGGGAAATTGCAGTTGGGACATTTTTTTTTAACTTGCAGAATATTTTATACCAATTCTCTTGTTGTAGGAAAAGTTGAGAAATTTCAGAATATTCTTGTCCTCACGTGACCTCTGTCCCTGCTAAGCCTCAGCAGAGATGCCTAGGCTCTTTGTTGCTAAGGGAGGGGTATCATCCCTGGTTAGGCTTTGCAGTCAGGGGCTGTTCACAGGTGTGGCGACATGTGCGTCTGAGGGCTTGTGGCAGCATTGGTGAATCCCAAGGGTGTAATCCCATCAACTGAGAAGTGAAGTAACCTTCGCAAGTGGTGAGCGAGTTTTGCAGAAGTGGTGGCACATCCCCTGTGGGCCGGTGAGGGTGGCAGCATCTCGCCATTCGTCCTGTGGTCAAGTCCAGCCGCATGAGGGCTCTGTCCTGGGAGATGGGCGCGGCTATCACACAGATCCACGCTGGGAATCGTGGATGGTCAGGGGGAGCCCAGTGCCTGAGCACCGGTGGAAAGTGCGGCTTCATGGCAGATTCTGCCTTAAGTCGAGCATTGGACTGTTCACCCGTGAGATCTCCATGTTCTTGGGACACCCACATGTGCTTTGCCACGGTTCAGAAGTCGGTCACTAAGAGTGTGCGGCAGGACTGAAACCCTGTCTGCTTCAGCACGGGAACTGAGCTTCTGGTCATCTTCTGCTTTGAAGAGAAGCTTGTTTTCATCCCGGAAACATGGTCAGTGCATCTGTTGCTCCTTACAGGAGACGCAGTCTGTCCAGTACGAAGTCACTCAGCCCCCAGATGCCTGGAGAGGAGGAGGACCCCGGTGCGGCCTGCAAGCTTGGGATGTGCAATAGAGAGATAGTGCGAAGGGGAGCTCTCATTCTCTTCTGCGATTATGTCGTAAGTCAGGACATGGGTCCCGGCGGGCAGGGGGCCAGAGAGCCCCAGTGCGGGGGACACTCCTGCAGACCGACCTCCTGCCGTCGCCTCGGGGCCACAGCAGGTGTCCCATCCTTCTCTGGCTGGTCACGGATGTGGAGGTTTGTCTGTGGAAGGTTTCACTCCGCTGTCACCGCCTCAGCGAGGGTGACTTGAGTGGGGTTCTGCTTTAAACATCCCATCTGTGCAGAGGAGGTTGGTGCCCATTGTTGCATTTTAAAATGAATTCTTGTTGGAATCATCCATTTTTTAAAAATAACTTTTGTAGAGCTTTTGACCATAAAACTAGCAACACATTTTAACATGGAAAATTGATAAAAACCAATAAACAAGAAAATACAGCCTCTTTATAACTGCACTACTCAAAAAACCTGTTGTGGCATTTTGGCTGGGATTTGGTGCTTTTTCTCCACTAGTTACAGCATGTGTGTTTCTTTGGCACAAACACGGCACCATGTTCATACTGTTTTCACACAGCAAAGCGTGTGACGTTTTCAACTGGAAAGGAAGGGCACTCTTAGCAAGTGGTGGTTGTCATACAGATTTTTTTTTAATTGTTACTCATTTTTTGATTAATATTCTTTATGTTGAATTAGTTTTTCTATCTTGTTTTACTTCTGAGAAATAATTTAGTATAATTGTATAATGTCTTTCACAGAAATGTAAGGAAAATACTAGTTTTATAAACTAATACTATCAAATTATACCACATGGAAAATATTAATCATTAACCAGATGTCAAAGAATTGGTCTCATTTTATAATTTCTGCCTAGGAGGATTATGAATTAAGGTGAAAAGGCAACATATATACTCAAAGATGGATATTTATTTCCTTATAAATCTTAAATTTCTCCCCTTAATGTCCATTTGATTCATGGAATCTATTCATATTTTGGATTCAGGAATTCTGTCAAAACTGTGGCAGGTACAGGGAACCCATTTTCCCCACTGGCCTGTCACAGAGCCGGAGAAGGAGAACTGGGGAGCACTCTCTGTTGGCCAGACCAACAGAGCCTGGACAGACCAGGCTGTGTCACCTGTTCTCACATCACGGCGCGGGTCGTGACCCGGGGGCAGGGCCCCACTGCCCCATCGGTCCTCTGCCGTGGGGTTGCCGGTCCTTAGCAGGTGCCCATGGCGGGTGGGGTCCGACCACCAACCGCTTCAGCCCCAGTGGAGGGTAGAAGGTGCCAGAGGCTGTGAGGTCAGTTCTGACCCTGATGATCATGGGTGGTCAGACACTAGATAGCTTCAGTGAGGATTATACTTTGGAATTTGTTTTCCCCTTCCCACCTCTTCTGGCCTTTTCTGGGGCATCCACATCTGTTCTGTCCTTATCTACTTGAGAACGAGTCTTTTCATTCCTTCTCTGCAGTGTCAGAACCTGCACGATTCAGAGCACCTAACGTGGCTCATCGTGAATCATATCCAGGACCTCATCAGTCTGTCCCACGAGCCTCCCGTGCAGGATTTCATTAGTGCTGTTCACCGGAACTCCGCCGCCAGTGGCCTCTTCATCCAGGCAATTCAGTCCCGCTGTGAAAATCTTTCCACCGTAAGTCTCCCTCATACTGGCAGAGCCAGTCAAGGGCTTTTTCCCCACCATAGAAATGTACTATTGGAATTTTTAAACTGCTGACTCCCGTTGGCCCATCATGTGCTCTCTCTGCTTTCCTGTGCCCCCCACCAGCCGACCACCCTGAAGAAGACACTTCAGTGCTTGGAAGGGATCCACCTCAGCCAGTCAGGTGCTGTGCTGACGTTGTACGTGGACAAGCTGTTGTGCACTCCATTCCGTGTGCTGGCTCGCATGGTTGACACGCTGGCTTGTCGCCGGGTGGAAATGCTTCTGGCTGCAAATTTACAGGTACCAGAAAAACACTGACGCTGATTTTTACTGAGAACTTTGCAGGGCTGGCAGAGCCCTTGCCTGGTTTTCTCCTCCCTGGACATGTTCTTCACACACCCCTGGGAGAAGCATGTATGAGGTGCACGAGTCAGTCATTCCTTGTGTGCCTGACAGGAGCACTTCTCGTACTTTCTGCCTGTGTGCCTCTGCTACAACAAACTGTACACTGTGGTCTTTACCTCTGAAGTAGAGCGGGGTTATTATGACTCCTTCCATGGCACACACTTGGCTGATGTGTTGCTGTCTCCTTCAGAGCAGTGCGGCTCAGCTGCCCGCAGAGGAGCTGAGCAGGATCCAGGAGTACCTTCAGAGCAGCGGGCTGGCGCAGAGGTAATGCTCCCTTCAGGCGTCCCTTCCTTCTCCATAGAAACACTTAGATTTGTAAGGGAATGAACTCTGGGTGGGAGACCGATGTGCTTTCTAGACCAGTTCGCTGCAGAAAGGCCCTAATAGAAAACCTTCCTAAATTCAACAAAATGGGCCCTCACTTTATGTAAAGGGAGCTGAACGGGCAGCACCACCTGTCACCTGTGGTGACAGGGACATGCCTGCACTCTGTTGGCTGGCTGAGGCCTGTGCGTGTCCAGGTTGCCCGTGTCTAACACCTGTGATACAGGAGAATGAGAGTGGCCGGTTTGATCGTAGCCAAGCCAGTGCACGTACCTAGCTGCCACGTGAGAGCGGGCGAGTCTGAAAGATGTTACCTAGCTCCTGGCATGCAAAAATGACCTCTGCGTCTCGTTAAAATGTGATCTCATTCTAATGTTTGTCACTTAATTCCGCTGCCTAGTCTTTTAGAAGCCTTTATCAGAGATCATGACATCTATTATCTGTTTACACAAGTAAATAAAATACATTTTACCTTTGAATTTCACCTTTTTCCCCTCCACATGGGGGAAGGTGTGTGTGCACTCGCAGGAGTGCACGCAGAAGAGCAAGAACAGAGCAGAATTGCCACACAGTAGCTCATTGCCAGCGTCCTTGTTTGGGAAGGCATCCAGCCTGCTCGGCAGCACACGGTTTTCGTGATTTTCCAGTCTGCTGGGCCCAGTCGTGTTGTGATTTGCATCATGAGGTTGTTGCTCTCATAGCAGATGGTAGAAGTTCGGACTCTTATTTTTTGACTCCAGACTTAGTATTCTGCACAGATGAAGAAGATTATAAATATCTTTTGCCAGATGCGGTGCTTCCTCTATGAAGTGAACACAGATTGGTATACATTGTATTACGTCGGGAGAATCAATGGGAGATTTTGTTTGCTTGGATCTTAGAATAGATTATCTCTTTTGCATTTGTAAAGAATGCTTTTATTAGCTGTTAAACCATGTATTGCCTGCTACAGCGTCTGAGTCTAAATGAAATGTCTGCAGAACATTTGTGGGGCATGTACTGTGGTTATTAAAAATAATCTAGAGTCTGAATTTGCATCATGCCGTGTCTAAGTGTTGAGATGCTCTGAAGAGAAAGTGTCAAACATGTTGCATTTCGCTTTAAGAAGCCACTGTCACTTCATAACCTGGGAGACTGTGCTCTAACCCCACGTGTGATCGGATTCCAGACACCAGAGGCTCTACTCCCTGCTGGACAGGCTTCGTCTCGCCACCGCACCTGGCTCACGCGGCCCTTCTCCTCCGGTCACGTCCCACCCGCTGGACGGGGATGGGCCCCTGGCACTGGAGACCATGGTTCCAGACAAAGTACGTGTCTAGCCCGTGTGCATGTGGCATGAGGGGCCCACTCTGCACACCAGCCATTCCTGTGCATCTTCTACATCTTTGGCAAATCTGGAGCATGTGGTGGGGCAGCTCAGGCAGCAGGACATTCTGGCATCTGGTGTGGTCCCTGGGGGCTCCCAGCCTGCCATTCCTTGCCAGCAGTGGAGAGGGTCCCATCACTGACAGTACTCCTGAGGCCCAGCCTAGGCATGAACAGAACTGTGGGGTGAAAAAGAAAATGCTGGCTTGGCATCTTGGCATCAGGGAGATGGGAGAGTCAGGAAAGCAGTGGCCGTAGCCTGCATAGGGTTGTGCTCACCCACTTGGCCTGTCTGCGCCTGTCTGCCTCTCCTTAAACCTACTGACCTCCTGTGTGGTGACTGTGCCTTCCCAAGGACCCTGGTACGTGGTCACGACCCTTGCTACTCACATCTCAGAGCTGGGGACCGTTTGGGGCCTTGGCTGATTGTTGGTACCCTGCTTTCTGGGGGAGGTCAGTGTAGACCTGAGCTTGGAGTTTGAAAATCCATAGTCTAGGCACAGAGCGGCAGTGCTAGGGTGAATGCTGCACTGTCCTTGGGGAGAGAGGAGCATTGCAAACACCCCAGTAGAAGATGTTGGGAGCAGCACCAGGCAAAGGGTGGACAGAGGACGAGGGCACAGAGTGGAGGGCCTGCTGCCCTAGTACTTGAACTGAGTTAGGAGGATAGGTGGGTGTTCACCAGGGAAGGGGAGAAGCAGAGGCTGTCCAGGTGGGAACAGCAAGTCCCAAGATACAGCCTTTGTAGTGATTCCTATGGAAAAGGCTGGTGGTTTGGTGAGTGGCTGCATCGCCACCTAGAATCCAGCTGGAATCCAATTTCACAGAAGCCACATTCTTAGTCCCCAGGAGGCCACTGGTCCACAGGATGTGAGGGGCAGTGGGTAAAGAAACAGCACACATAGTAGAGTTGAAGCCCCTTAAAAGCCACGCCAAATTTCATTGGGTTATCCACCTTTTTCTTCTTCCCAGGACTGGTACCTGCGTCTAGTCAAATCCCAGTGCTGGACTAGGTCAGATTCTGCACTGCTGGAAGGGGCAGAACTGGTGAATCGGCTTCTTCCCAGTGACATGAGCACATTCATGATGAACTCGGTACGGCGGAGAACAGCGGGGTGCTGGCAGGGTGCCTGATTTGTTTTATCCTCATGTGACTAGCTTAGGACATGGGCCACTCACTTTTCTGCCTTAATAGCAGAGACTGATACAGGCTGGAGCCTGGGAGACTCCAGTCTAGATGGGACAGGATACAGGGTAAGTCTAATCCAGGTGGGACAGGACGTTATTTCAGCTGCATTAGAGTCCAAAAGGAGGTAAATTGTGTCTAATTCAGCTTCCCATGCATTTGAAGAAAAGAGGTTCTCTTAGGTTGCAGTCTGTTCTCACCGTATGTCCTCATCATCATGAGGACAGGTATGAAAATGGTGTCATGCTAGATGATTTTAACTTATCCTAGTGGTGTTCTGGAAGTTGATTTTAGTAAGACCCCTCCCACTGTTTTATGTGGTGAGGTCCCTGTACCCCTACATCATCCAGTGAGGCCCACTCCCTGTTACCTATGGTGTATATAACCATTCACGATGTGTAGTTAGGCTTACACCCTACAGATCATGAGGTCCCCGTCCCCACCCTTGATGTTATGCAGGAATGCAGGCTGGGAGGCCTTGCAGAGCCTTGTATCCCTGCCCTTAGCTCCTGGACAGGTCCTGTGGGGACTGGAGACCCCGGTTGCAACCAGCTGCAGCCTTGGCAGCTTTTGTCCCAGACCTCCAAGGATGAGCAGCTGGCTAAACCCTCAGGTGTTTAGTGCAGCCTTAATGGGCCATGTGGGAATGGGGCACAGCAGGGCCCTGGGGGGCGGCAGCAAAGGAGGGACCGGGTATGGGTGAAGGGACTTGGAGCAGAGGCACACAGCCGTATGTTCCCATGTACTGATTCTTCATCACTTTGACAGCAGTAGCTGTGTTGAAAAAACTGCATTGGCTCAAACTCAGCTTGCTAAAATCAATTTAAGCTCCATTCAATGAAAGCTGATTTGCTGAATGATAAATTTGCTTAACGATCCAGTTACTGAATTTCTCAAATTCAGTAATTGGACTTTTTAATAGCTTAAAAGTTCTGGCTGTAGCAGAAAGGTTCAGTTTTGGTTACTGATGATGACATAGGCTTTTCTGAATGTTACCTAAAATGAGATGAATATTCTACCTGAAAATTGGCCCAAAAAATCCTTCAGTAATTTTTAAAAGTTGGCAAAACCCAGTACAACTGGAATCACTGTCATAGAAATGCTGCTTCTCACCAACAGTTGTGGCTATTTTGGTTTATTTTGGCTGCCTTTGGACATAACTTATCTTTCTCAAACTCGGGGAGTGTTTGGTGTTTCACTGGATTTCTTGGGTGGTATGTCAGCTTCATTTTGTATTTTCATCACTTATAAATCACATATGTTCAGTTTCTTATTTCAAACAAATCTGAAGGCATAGAAAAATTTAAAATCTTTCTTTAATACCAAAGTACCCCAAAGAGACCAGAAATATGCTTCGCAGAGCATATGGTATTTATTCTGGGAAGTAGAATATTCTTCAAAATACATTGCTGTGGTTTACTCGTCTGTGCTTTCTCCGAAATGTTTGCATTATCCTTTCTTCTGTTGTGTTTTTCTTGCCTGGTTGAAAGTGTGTAATTGTTGAACTTTTAACATCCTAATTCAGGAATTCAACTTAAGCCTGCTGGCCCCATGCCTGGGCCTGGGCATGCGCGAAGTCTCTGGGGGCCAGAGGAGCCCCCTTTTTGAAGCAGCTCGCCTAGCAACTCTGGACCGTGTGACCAGCCTGGTTCAGCAGCTTCCTGCTGCCCATCATGTCTTCCAGCCATTCCTGCCTGTGGAGGCCACTGCCTACTGGAACAAGTTGAATGATCTATTTGGTAGTTAAAATTAAAACTTCTTTTATTTTTAAAAAATGCCCTAGAACAGTATTGTACTTTGCACTGAGTAAAAGTACAATAAATGCTGTTGATAAACTGAAAGCATATGCAGAGATGACCAAGAGACAGGGCTAGGGACCCTTGGTCCAGTTGTCTTTTGGTGTGTTTGCCCCTTTGCCGTTCCTCTGCCTTCCCCTGGAGGAACACTAGCATAGGCCTCAGAGGACAGCGTGTCCCGAGTCACACACACAATCTCGTAGATTCTCTGAGAATGGACTGACTGCCTTTTCCGGGTCATGAGCTCCTGCTGGAATTGTGTTCACCCGCAGTCTTGTGTTTCAGGGGATGCCATGTTATATCGGTCCTTGACCACTCTGGCCCGGGCCCTGGCCCAGTACCTGCTGGTGTTCCCCAAACTGCCCAGCCATTTGCACCTCCCCCCTGAGAAGGAGAGGGACACTGTGAAGTTTGTGGTCATGACCCTCGAGGTAAGTCTGTGCTTCTATGCCAAGAGACTGTCACTGGAGAAGTAGGAAACCCTGGAGCTGTGCAGTTGGGCACCTTCTCTCCTCACTGGGGGGATAACTGCGAAGGGTCAAGCACTGCATCCGTTCCCTACTTTCCTGAGCCCATTCACCCCTCTGGCTGTGGGGCTCCTCACAGGTGCCTTGTGATGTTGGCCACACAGCACTTCCTGTGCCTACTTTCCAGCTGGCCTGGGACCTGGGCTCCCACCTATGCCTTCTCCCCGAGGCGTGTCTGGGCGAGGGCACAGGTCTTAGAGGAGGGTCTGGTGGGGAAAAGCAAGGAGGACTGGAGAGGTGAGCAGAAACCTTCCGGGGTCTCCCAAACAGTGGGCAGAGTCCTGTGCTTGTGTGTGGTTCTCTTTCCTTAATTCTAAGATGCCTTTGATTTCTGGATAGACATCCATTAAATATGTTTTCTCTAAGGAAAAGGAAACACTGCGAATGTAGTTTGGATCCTGATTTTAGATAATTAAAGAAATTAGTCTGGGAAAATTATTATGTTTTAAATAGAGTAAAAACCTGGATGTTTCAGGCATGGGAAATTAAGCACTCTGTGTTAGCACTTATGATCACCCCCCAAATGTGTACATACTGTGGGTGCATCACCTTTCCATACAACTTGTGGCAAACAGTCTAGCCAGCCTGCATCCTTGCAGCCAGAGGGCCTGAGCTGTTAGTCAGCCTGAAATGGACATGGCTGACTCAGCCTCAGCTCCACCCGTCACTTCCCAGCAGGCAGAGAGGTAGGTGTGAGGAGGGTGCACAACCAACGGGCCCTGGTCTGGACCTGGGCCAAGACAGATGGCCGCTGACACTAGTCCTGGAGGTTTGGGTGCGGTGTTCAGGCCCACTGGCAAGCGGACAGTTCTGGTACAGCATGGTCACTGCCAGCAGCAGTCCATGCCTTCCATGTGCGGGGCGAGATGGGCTCTGTTGTCCCATTTCACAGACGAGGAAAGCAGGGCTTAGGTTTGGTGGGCATTTGAACCCAAGCCTGGCTGTCTCCAGGCTCCATGCTCTCTGATTCAGGCTCTGACTGACTGAGGCAGGGCCTGCCTGCACCCTGGGAGCCCTGAGAAGCTTAGCCTGGAGACCATGTGGTCAGGGAAGGACTTCTAGAGGAGTCTATGAAGCTGCAGGAAGGAGGAGCAGTGAGATCAGGGTGGCTATCCTGGCAGAGAAACAAGCCTGGGCACCCTTGGGAGCGGGTGGTCAGGCTTGAATGTAAGGGAGTTGGTAACAGGGTACCGTCCCTCTTGGAGTGCAGTCAGTCCCACCAGCCTCTCGTGTTTGGGCCAGTTCCCGGAGAGCTGGGGGTGGTTTGCTTCCTCGACAGCCTGAAGACAGGAAGGAAATGGGCTTGAGCCTTTGGTAATGCCAACCTCCCCTTTAGGCCCTGGCGTGGCATCTGATCCATGAGCAGATCCCACTGAGTCTGGACCTTCAGGCGGGCCTGGACTGCTGCTGCCTGGCCCTGCAGCTCCCCAGCCTCTGGAGCACACTCTCCTCCCCGGAGATGGTGACCCATGCCTGCTCTCTCATTCACTGTGTCCGTTTCGTTCTGGAAGCCGGTGAGTCTATGGCCATAGCATGTTTTTCTCCTCTGTTACTGGCACCAGCACTCTGCTTTGCAGATTGGAGCACATGCCTTTATTTCATGTCACCTGTTTACCAGGGGCCGAACCAGGAACCGGAGGTGACTTGGTGGATAAAACATGGGCCTCGTGTACATCTCCAAGGGCTTGGATTCTGCGCTGGAATTGGATTTAAATTTGCTTTTGTAGTCATTTTGCTTAGATTTTGGAGTTCCAGCTTTCATAAAAAATACTCCTAATTTTATGTCCCTTTGATCCCTGGTCCTACTTGACTATTTCATGCTTTTAGTCCCACATGACCATAAGATTTAATAAGATTACATTAGGAAGATTGTTTTCTGTTATAGTCAAAATGCTTGTTCCTATAATGCATTGTAATAGTAATATATTATAAAATAAAATGACTTATTCTTTTCAAGGGACAGTGTCCTTAACAAGGGTCATTAACCAGAATTTCCCAAAAATTGGACATTATAGTTTACATGTTAGAGGGTGTTTTGAAGTTTCATTGTTTAAATTGTTTTCATCTGTGCATTTGTAGTCAGCTTGAAAACGAAGATCTAGGGAGTAATTTTTCAAAGCCAGACTTCTTGGGGATCGCAGTGATGCTTTTAGCAGCAATGAGTCACGAGCTGTCTGATAAAGACCTCCGGGGCAGGAGGTGACAAGCAGCAGGCAGTGGAGAGCCGTGGAAATCTCAGTGTAGAAGTCAAGTCCTGTGCCTTTCAGACTAGTCCAGACACTGATGCCCATGTCTCCTACTACCTAAAACTGACTATAGGAAATCTACACCTCATTTGACTTAGTCTGTCATCTTGAAATCTTTGCATGAATGTGAAAATTTGAATAATAAGGAATAGTAAAAGTGTTTGGAAATTGTGTGTTCTGTTGTGATTTTTAGTTGTGGTGCAGCCTGGGGACCAGCTTCTTAGTCCAGAGAGAAGGATGAACACCCCGAAGGCTTCCAGAGAGAACGAAATAGATTCAGACACACAAAGTAAGTCTCAAGATTCATTCCATCCATCCATCCTTCCTTTCTCCCCCCCAGCTTTTTTAAAGATTTTATTTATTTATTTGTGAGAGAGCGAGGGAGAGAGCACAACAGGCAGGGGCAAGAAGAGTGGACTAGGGAGAAGCAGACTCCCCTCTGAGCAGGGAGCCTGATGCAGGCTTGGATCCCAGGACCCTGAGATCATGACCTGAACTGAAGGCAGATGCGTAATTGACTGAGCCACCCAGGTGCCCCAAGACCCATTCTTTCTTACCTGGCTTTTATGAGGGCTTGAAATTTATTCATAAAAGAGACTTTTTAAAGGGTCAGTGTGGACACTTAAAAGCTTACTTAATTTAACTACGTTTTGTTGCTTATCTCCAGAGTTGAGGGCAATTTGAGTACGTCACCTTGCGTGTGCTCCCCACCCCCTGGTCACAGCTGTTCTTCCACCCTTGGGCTCTAGGCCTCGCCCCCAGACTCGGCTCCCTGAGCTCGGGGTGGGGTGGGGGGAACCACAGGCTGCGTTCCTGCCCTGTGTGCTCACTGTCCTAAGTGCTTGCCAATGAACATTTGTAGAGTGATGAATGAGTGCATGAAAATACTAAGGGACTTGAGGTTCGTGGACCTGCCCACACAAATGTTAGGTAACCCGATGCCTATTTCAGCCTCTGTTTTGGTGGATTTTTAAATGAAAGTTACTGCTCTTCCTGCAGAATAAACATCCACATCCCACCCACTTTAACCCCTTCCAGCTCCTCGGGGCTTCCAGTCTTAGATGTGTGCCATGGCTATGCATGTTCTCTCCTGATTCAGGTCTTTCACTGGCAGTGTGGCAAGGCAGGGTGGGAAGAGAGCTCTTGGCCAAGTGACTGCTTGTTCCTGGGGGCCTCCCGGCATCTTCACCGGGGGTGTGGCTGGAGTGCCAGCCTGCGGCCGATCCAAAGACGAGAAGCACATGCCCCTGGCGGTTCTTGGCTGCCTCTTTTATGGAACACTCTTCCTTGGTAATCCTGGAGTCTTCGCCATGCTCTGGTGGCTTAGGAAACGTGCCTTTTTTCAGAACAAGTACATACATGCTTTGTCCTTTCACCGGCACATGTGCCAGCTGGGCATGGACAACGTCTTCCTGTCATTCGTGTTCAGCATGGTGATTTTTCTTCTGGTCGCCTGCTGAGGGTTCTGTGATTAAATCACTGTCCAGGAGCAGTGTGTTTCATGACCCAGCCAAGTTCCTCTGCAGGTGTTTTCCTTGAAGCTCTCTGGTTCCGCCAGCCCCCAGTCTGTGATTTTATAACTTCTTGTTGAGACAGGAGGGCTGTGCGGACACTCACCTCCCTGCTGGGCCACGTTCTAGCTGAATGGCCTTGGCAAGTTATTATCTGGTGCTTCTGCTGTACAGATACGGATGGCACTGACCCTGGGTTAGTGTGAGGATCACGTACCTAAGAGCCCTGAGAACATGTGCCAATCTTGTTACGCTCAGCAGACTAATTTTAGTCATAATGTGAATTTCCATTCCTCTGAAAAGAGTTCAGGCATTTCAAGGGGTCGAGTCGGAGCAGACAGGCCCCCAGACAGGAGTGTGTCTAGTTCATGCCTACCCTGAGTATTCACCGGGCCCAGTGAAGACCGTCTGATTTCTTCCCGGCCCTAGGAGGGAACTTGCTCTTTTTATCATTTGGACAGGATGATAGCTCTTACAGAGTGACCATTGGGGCACCTGGCTGGCTCAGTCAGTGGAGCATGCGACTCTCGATCTTGTTATCAGAAGCTTGAGCCCCAGGCACAGAGTTTACTTAAAAAAAATATTATCGAAGGCAGCTTCGTTGGGACTTGACTCCATAAGCCCATTGAGAGCCTCCTCTCCATATGACGATGTTGCTTATCCTGTCGAATCTCCTGAACTGTGGGTTATACTCGTGCACAACCCCGAACGTTTTGTCAACTCAGCCAGTAATGTTCTGGCTCATACTTGTGTCAGACTCAGCGTGACTGCAAAGCGGTCCCTTCCCTTGACATGCTCTGGCTCTTGTCTAAGGCTGTGGGCTGTTCCTCGGTGTTCTGCCTTACGACTTCTAGGGGAGACTTGGCACCCTGTCAAAATCCCACCAGCAATCTGGGAGAGCCCCTGATCTCAGGAAACATGGAGCCAGAGATGGACAATGGAGTTTTCTGCACACTGGCAGAGAGAGCAGTGCAGGGTCCCAGGAGAACTGGGGAAGGCCGGAGCACGATGGCTCCTGGGTGTTGGCCAGTGGGTGCTGCCACACGGTGCAGGGCGGGCAGGGGGCTGGGGTGGGGTGTGGGAGATGGGATCAAGACCGCAGTCTGGCCAGCACGGAGAGGATGGCCAGTTTCGGTATACTGGATGGAGATGAAACTTGCAGGCCCTTGGTACCGCCTGGGAGTCTAGGGGGCTCTGCGGCTGAGGCTGAGCGGCTGGCTGTAGGCCTGGGCCTTTGCCTTGGCGGGGGTGGGAAGAGCAGGAGCAGAGGTGGCAGCTTCGCTGTGTGTCTCAACAGAACAGGCCTTGGAACCCCGGTGTTTGTTTTCAGACCCGGCGTACATCACCGCAGCCTGTGCGATGGTGGCAGAGATGGTGGAGTCTTTGTCCTCGGTGTTAGCCTTGGGGCACAAAAGGAACAGCAACACCCCTGCGTTTCTCACATCAGTGCTCAGGAACATCATCGTCAGCCTGGCTCGCTTACCCCTCGTCAACAGCTACACACGCGTGCCCCCCTTGGTGAGTCTGCTCATTGCTTTGCACAGAAATCGGAATAACAGAGGTGTGTGAGCTGGCCCTGGGCTAGGGGGGGCTCCTAGCAGGGAGAGCAGGAGCTCACCACTTAGGTGCCTCTCCCGGGTGGCCAAAGCCTTGCATGGTGCATGGGCCAGGCCTCTATCTGGCTTCCCCAGGCACAAGGTCCAGCGGTCATTGGTAGAAGTGCTGGCTTTTGCAGCACAGGGTGACACACTACATGTGGGAGTGAGGGTTAATCTCCTGCTAGTTGGTCCTCGGGGTCAGGCGCGATTAGAGGGTAAGTCTGCACCCTTGGTTAACAGTGGATGGAAATCGTGCCCCTGGGGTATTTGCCTCTGGGCTCAGGCACTGTCTGATACCATTCGGCCATCTAGGCATGACCACTTTTGAAACTCCTGATTTCCGATTGTCCTCGGAATCAGTTTCAAGTCGGCATGTGTCCACAGTCTGTGGTAGCAGGAAGGGCTTAGTGTGAGTGGGTTGGGGGTCAATGGTGGCCGGACAGCCTCTCCCCGGGGAAGCTGCAGAGACAAGGAGTAGGGGCACCGGGTGAACACGGCATGGCCTCAGGTCAAGGTGAACAGGGACCAAGAGGAAGGGGGCTTGCATCTGCCTCGAAAGGACCTGTGCCTGCCCCTGGGCACAGCCTCTCTGCCGGTGTGTGAGTGGGAGACACAGGGCAGGCTGCCCCCCCCGGTACATGCAAGACATCTCTGTAGGTCTGGAGCCAGCTTGCTCCTCTAGAGGGGCGTGGGGAGCCACTGTGTGAAAGCCCCGTCCTAGAGGTCTCAGTGCCTGGACCAGACGTGATGGCGCAGGGTCTGGGGCCCAGGCTGTAAGGGGTGCTCCTCCAGCCGGGGTCTTCACTGGTGGAGCAGCCTGCACCAGGGCCCCACCAGGAGGGCACCCTGTCAGGGTGTGCGGAGCAGGTCTGTGACGCTGTGAGAGAGAGACCTTGTATCTTCCTGAACCAACTGAGAGGCAGTGGCACTGCGGAGGTGGGCTGGCCATGTCTCCGAGGCCCCCACGGGTGCGCCTGGGGCATTGGGAGCTGACGGGTCTGCTCCGCTGGCTGGAGGGGTGGCTTCTTCAGCTGCTAGGACCACCTCGGTTCTGCCTCAGGTTAGCCCTGTGTTGGTGGAGGTGACAAGTGTGGATGGTGCGGCTCTCTGTGCCCACCCACCAGGGACTCTTTCTGCACACAGCCAAACCTCATCTGACGCCCATCTTTATCTAACACACCAGCTGCTGTTTGGGGGCAGGGCTGCTCCTGGCTGCGTCCCGGGGGCTGCCATCATGGACTTTGGAGAACTGACTGGGGAACAGCCAGCTGGGGAGGTGCGGGGTGGGTTGTGGCGGTCAGGGAAGTGGGAGTGTAGGAGATCTTGGGCAGTGCATGGAAGCTGTTTTTCAGAAGGATGGTGTGCTTGCTTTCAGGAATGTCTGTGTGAGCTGTCGGTAGGCACGTGGCCTCCAGAGAGAGACCGGGGGTAGAGAAAGGATGCTTCATGGTGTCCTCAAAGTGTGGCTGTCCTGTCTTGACTGGGGTCACTCTGTTTCTTTTTTGTCTTCTCAGGTTTGGAAGCTCGGATGGTCGCCCAAGCCAGGAGGGGACTTTGGCACAGCCTTCCCTGAGATCCCGGTAGAGTTCCTCCAGGAGAAGGAAGTCTTTAAAGAGTTCATCTACCGCATCAATGCACTAGGTAGCCTGGGTTTTTCTTCCAAAATTGTTAGTCCTCAGAGTGCCTAGTTCCTCTCGTCTGTTCCACAGGGGATGTAGGGCCTGATACAGTCATGTGTGAGTACATTCCAAGGTGAATACCAACTGTCACCGTGAAAAATGCTCCCCAGGTTGGTGCAGTGTTTGGGGGTGTGAGAGAGACGGGATGGGTGTTTAACACCACATCTTCACACAGCAGGCCTGTCAGAAGTCAGGACAGGCCCCTGGTGGCAGATCACACACAGCCTAGCTCAGCTGCTCTTATTCCCTTGGGTGCAGGGTGAGCAGGTGGAGGGAGCAGGGGAAGGGGGGCTTCATTGTGTGAGACAGAACTCCCCCCGGACGGTGGGTACAGGCATCTTAGGCTCTAGAACTCCCAGTGTCAGGCCTTTAGCATCGTTAATAGATTCGGAAGCCAAATGAGACGCGACTGGCACCGTCATCAGTAAAGGACCACCTCTGTGGTTTCCCGCCGGGTGGCTTCTCTACTTCCTGCAGCCCACAGTGCCTTGCCTTTTTGTCCTCATTTCATGGCTGGAGGCCCGATCCAGTGGGAGGGCTGTAGTTGGTAGGTCCCGAGTGGCTGTGTCCGGCTGTGGTGTTTCCTGAAGCATCTGGAATGGGTACCCCACCTACCCATGAGGTCTGCCCTTTGTCCTCGTGACCCCGTGCTCTCAGGGTTCTGCAGAATTTGTGCTCCTCTCGATCCCATAAGGTTCAGGTAGCTAGATCTGTCTTGCCTCTCCTTTGCCTTTGAGTGAAGCAAGCAGTTGGTTACCGTGTCTGAAGTGCAGTCTCAGCAGTGATCCAAGACTACCTCAGGCAGCTTCGTTTCTCTCCCGTCCTCGAGGTGGTTCCCAGGCGGTCTCCTGGCTGGCCCCTGTGTGCGGTCCCTCCCATCCTTGCTCAGGCACCCTTGTGCTTGAGTCCTTACTCAGACCTGCAGGAGGGACCCCGGGCAGCTCCACAGTCTCTTTCTGTTGTTGGCTTCGCCCTCGCCTTTGTCTTTGTCCGTTCTTCTCCTTTCCCCTAAATAAACTGTGTAAACATCTGTCTGCTGCACCTAATCCCCCCGCTTCCAGTTTAAAAGAAGATCCTCAAGTTTATTGCTCTGGTTTTCTGGCCTTCAGTACCCCCACCTGTTCCTCGTAGCCCGAGTGCAAGTGGCATGGCCACAGCCACCTCCCAGGCCACGTGTGGGAATAGGAAGCATGGCACTCAGCCCTCCCCTTGAGGGGCGCTGGTGGTGACGGTGCTTGAGGGTGACCTATAGGCACACCTCTGCCAGATACGAGTACCCGCACTGGGTGACACCCTTTCGATCTGTTCTTTAGACAGAATCAGAGAAACCATTGCCTTAAGTTCTTTATTTTCAGCAGCTTCTCTGAAAAGTCACAGGGCACGCATGGCTCCCGCTCCAAGCGTGCAGTCTGGGGGCCTGCTGTCTGGACATGGCTGTGCAGCTTGCAGCTTCAGGCTGCGCTCTGTCTTTGGGGAAGACCTGGGAGCCTTCCAGTGAGCAGGGCAGGAGCAGCTCAGACCCACTCGGATGTGGCCTGCTGCTGGGACGTCCCTTCTCTTCACTGTGTCTTCACAGCAGGGGTGGAGATGGTGCCCCTTGCTTGTCGTGTGGCCTCAGACGTGTGTTCTTCTGTTTCTTTGTGGATGGAATGGAGCTGGCAGTGTGGCTGCATCTCTGAACCGGCATGCGGCTCAAGGGGGCAGCTGCGTGTCGACCCTAGGGGTGGGGCCTATTCCAGCTGCAGCCACGCAGCCCAGCTGCCACATCACATCGAGGCTGGGGAGTGGGTGACTCTGTCTCACATAACATTTGCATTCCTAGGCTGGACCAGCCGCACTCAGTTCGAGGAGACGTGGGCCACCCTCCTTGGTGTCCTGGTGACTCAGCCCCTGGTGATGGAGCAGGAGGAGAGCCCACCAGAAGTAAGGCCATGTGCGGGCCCGCACAGCCCCTGGCTGGCACCTGGGCAGTCAAGGCAGCTGGTGACCTGTTCGTGGGGGACCGAAGAAGGGCAGAAGGCTCGTTGTTTTGGTCTTGACTTAGGTTTACAAGGGTGGCCAGTCTAGTCTAGACTAACATTGCAGAGCAGGAGCAAATCCCCTTGAAGTTGCAGTGGCCTTGATGGCCAGCGGCTGCCACATTCTGCATTTAGGGTCAGTAGGGTTACACCTTTTCTGGGAAGTATGTTTGAGTTCTGCCTATCAGAGTTCACGTACAGCATGTAGGTTGGATCAGAATGAAAAGGCACGTGGTAAAGGCCGTGGATACGGGTACCTACCTGTGTTTCTTTGACTGGCGGGGCTTCTTAGAATGTTCGGATGCATCACATTCCTGTACTGTCAGTACAAGCCACATTCTGATAAGGCAAAGCCTGAGATACTGAAAGCCATCAGATAGGAATGTGGCACAAACTCATAGAAATGTCAGTTCAAAGAGTAAATGTGTCAGAAATCACGAGTGTCTTTAAATTCATGTATAGAACTAACAGGTTGTCATATGCGGAGTTCCTAAAATGAGGGAGAAAATTGAAGGGCAATTTCTTAAAAAGTAATATGCCTTTGGAGATTTGTGCCTGTAGGTGACCTTGCCTTGAAAGACAGACATCAGTCATCAGATTTCTTTCAAGTCACAGATGTGGGGAACTTAGGCAGACAAAACAGGATCCTTGGGACGCCTCGGTGGCTCACTGGGTTAAAGCCTCTGCTTTTGGCTCAGGTCATGATCCCAGGGTCCTGGAATCGAGCCCCGCATTGGGCTCTCTGAGCAGCAGGGAGCCTGCTTCCCACCTCTCTTTGCCTGCCTCTCTGCTTACTTGTGATCTCTGTCTGTCAAATAAATAAATAAAATCTTAAAAAAAAAACAAAAACAAACCAAAAACGAAACCAAAAAACAGGATCCTTGCTGGGAAGGCATGTCCCTCTACAGCACTCGAGGCTCCCCATAAGACCCTGTGACCTGAGAACCACGGCCTTCGGGTTCTGTGTGCAGGTAGGGGCAGAAGTGGTTTCCGGTGTCTGGACGCTCGTGACTTGATGAAGTGTGGGCTCTCCTTCCAGGAAGACACAGAGAGGACCCAGATCAATGTCCTGGCTGTGCAGGCCATCACATCGCTGGTGCTGAGTGCAATGACTGTGCCTGTGGCCGGCAACCCCGCTGTGAGCTGCTTGGAGCAGCAGCCCCGGAACAAGCCCCTGAAAGCCCTCGACACCAGGTGGGAACAGTGAGGCACCTGTCTGCCCTGCCCAGAGTGACCAGCGCCTTCACCCCGGGCCCTTTGGTCTGTTTCCAGAATGACAAACAGCACACTTTTGCATATAGCATGTAGCCTCACTATACGGAGTGCAAATCCAGGAGGGATTCGGTAACCTGTGACAGTTGAGATCACTGAGTGTTTAGGGCAGACTAGCAGAGCAAGAACTAGATAAGGCCACGTGGACAGGAGTCCCCTCAGAGGGAGTGTCCTTTCTGATCACAGGGGCTTCTGTTTCCTGTAGGCAAAGCTGGAAGAAGCCTTAAGGTTTTTGCTTTTAGGATTTTGAAAGGAAGCAAGATATTCTTTAACCTTTGTTCTGAATTTTAGGTTTGGGAGGAAGCTGAGTATTATCCGAGGAATTGTAGAGCAGGAAATCCAAGCAATGGTTTCAAAGAGAGAGAACATCGCCACCCATCACTTATACCAGGCGTGGGACCCCGTCCCTTCTCTGTCTCCAGCTACGACAGGTACCTGTGGGAAGAGGGGCCATTTGTCCCTGGGCCAGAACTAACATGTGACCAAGATAATAACATCACCAGTCAGGCAGAGGACTGGAGGTGTCTTTGGAGGCTGTGGTACTCACTGCACAGCTCTAATTTATGAGTACCTGTCTCACTCAGGGCTAGGTGAGCATAGTGGTATTGAGGAGCTCGAGTCTGGAACTGAACTGGAATGCTGTCCCTCACCAGTCAGGCCATGAGGAGTGGAGCAGCACTCAGCCTGAGACAGGCGGTGCTCCTGGGAGGGTAGAAGTTGAACTAGTTGCTCCCGGGAAAAATCAACAGAGTTCCTCAGTGACTCCTGTGACTCTCCAGCTTCAAAGCAGAGAGCACTATGGCGAGAGACCCTTGGGGCTGGACATCTCTGGGGCTGAGCTCCCTGCCCCCTGCTGTCCTCCCCTCCCCCGCCCTATATCTGCCACTGGCCAGGAGCACCTGTTCTGTCTGGGCCTACGGGCTATGTGCCTGCCATGTAATGGGCACTGAAATTTGTCCCCCGGGCTTAAAAGAAGGAACTTTGGTGGTGGGGGGGCGGGGTTGTGGGGGTTTTTTTTGTGTTTTTTTTGTTGTAGTTGTTTTAATACACAGATTTTTTGTGGAACAGAAAGCGTTTTTTTGATTACCTAGTCTATTTTAGGGGTTGTTAGGTCCTGTGATTGTAAGCATCCTGAGAGCTTTACCTGGAGAGCATTCTGTGTGGCCGTACAGACACTAGACATTTACTGGAGCACTGGACCATGCTCAGGAGCGTGCACTCGATGGCCCTGGGTCCCTTGAGCAGCTTGTGCCCCTAGGAGAGAGAGGTGGCCTCACTCACTATCACAGGAGCTGGGGCAAGTGGGTGCCTGGAGAGGTGCGAACACCCCAGGGGCATGGGGGCAGGAGTCTCTTGGTACGGGGCACGTGTACGCTGGATCTGGTGGAGGGTAAGCCAGGGACCTCTGGCTGGGGGTTGTTTAGGGTGCAGAGTGTGTGAAAGACAGTGGTTGTAGAAAAGATGGGTTGAGTGCGGGTATCTGGTGGGTGCAGCTGGACAGCCTAGACACAGGGCAGGGTCCCAGGAGGTGCTGCCCATGGACATTGTCATCAGGGCCCCCAGAGTGCAGACCTGCTGGGCCACAGCCCCACCTGCAGCTATTGACCGACGTCTTGGCCACTCACCCCCAGTGGGTTCCCGAGCAGTTGGCTGTTCCTGTGTTACAGAGGGAGCCAACTCAGCATGGCCGCGCTGGCCTGCCCGAGAAGGCCCCAGAGGCCCTCCGGGCTCTGCAGAGCTGTCCTCCTTGCCTCTCGGGGTAGGTGCTGCTGGACAGGCTCCATGCAGGATGGCCTTCATGGTGTTGTCACCCCCCCAGGTGCCCTCATCAGCCACGACAAGCTCCTGCTACAGATCAACCCCGAGCGGGAGCTGGGGAACATGAGCTACAAGCTTGGACAGGTCAGTATCGGCGGCGGCTTCCCCTGCCTCGAGCAGCCAGGGCATGTCCCCCTGCTATCCTCACTCGTTCTTGTCTGCCCTGAATTTGGGCCATTGGATGCATCCAGAAAAATTACATGCATTTTTTAAATAAAAGGAGGGCTTTTCTTTTATTTGTTCTCATTTATATTCTCTTCTCCAAAGATGATGTAAGGATCTTGTGTCTGTAGTGATGTGAGTGTGTATAAGTGCGGCGAGGTGGTATGAGTCAGGCGTTAGACCACCAGGCTTGGGTGTGGTGAACACACAGTAGGGCCCTTGCTCGGTTTGGGCCCCAGGCATCCCTGCTGCCAACTCAGAGGGAAGTGGGGCCACATAACCCAGTGCAGCAGATGGGGCGGCTCTGGGCACCAGGGCAACGGCTTCCTGGATGGGTCACTTTGAGCTGTGTGCTTTGTGTCCTTGTGAGAAAGGCAGGTCAGTGACACATATGATAGTGCAGGCCGAGGAGCCAGAGGACATGTGTGCGGGTGGAGGGGACACCCATGGGTGGCCCGTCGGCTGCCTTGTCCACATTTGTGTTCTCTCACACCTTACTGGTTTACTTAGCAGTTACACAGGACTGTTTCCTTTTTAGCTTTTGTTTCAGGGGACATTGGCCAGAGCAGGTGTTGGAAACACTTGATTGTCCCGAGGGCATCCTCAGTGGTCCCTGGCACAGACTCGAGGCAGAGCCCCCAGGCCCACTCCGTCCTACCCTCTCCTGCTCACACACACTCCTCCAGGAACAAGGAGCCACAGCCAGGCTCTCCATGCTGTCCTTGCCGAGACATTTCTGCCCGAGATAAATCTGGTTGTTGGGGCTCAGTATCGGTGATTCTACAGAAGTAGGTTTCTGAGGCACAGGCTTTGAGGGAGCTACCTGTGGCTCTCTGGGGGTGCCTGACCTCCTCCTGGATCCAGAAGCAGTAGCCCCATTGCCTTCCTTCTTGAGCTTCTGTGTTTACGCACAGCCACCAGGAGTGGAGCCCCGACCGTAGGCTAGACTAGACTAGACAACCAGGCGGCTCCTGTGTCCCTCTGTACCGAGCGATCACTGACTTCTGGGGAGGGAAGGGAGCAGAAGGGCCGCCCTCTCTCGAGGCCCGAAGCTGGCTCTGAGGCTTCGTGGTTTTCAGTCCGTCTGTGGCAGCCTTCAGGCAGCCGCCTCCAAACGGCCCACCCCCCGTGCCAGGACCCCCACGGCTGATGGGATCTGAGGGGGAAACGATGTTTGTGCTGAATGGGAGTTGGGCTGGTGTGTGGACGGGGCTCACCAGCTGGGTGAGGTCTGTGCTGCATGCCAGAGGACTTCCATGCCAACAGACGTATGGGAGCACGGGGCCTGTGTGAACTGGGTGCATGGGGAGGTGCTCCTGTCCCAGCACTCTGCCACCATCTTCAGAAGCAAGAGGAAGCGGGGGGCCTGCAGCTCGGGACAACCCCACGCCTGAGCACTGAGCCCACGGCCTTGTCTCCCCAAGGTGTCCATTCACTCCGTGTGGCTGGGGAACAGTATCACGCCCCTGAGAGAGGAGGAGTGGGAGGAAGAGGAAGAGGAGGAAGCCGATGTCCCTGCCCCGGCGTCACCACCCACGTCACCCGTCAACTCCAGGTCTCCCATCTGCCCTTCATTTCTACAATTTGAGGTTTCTTCTGGGTTATTTGATTTGTTTGGGGTACTGTTTGACATGAGTGTCTCATCTGTGTGTGGTGGGGTGGTCGCCCCTCTGGTTTCACTCTGCAGGAAGCACCGGGCGGGGGTTGATATCCACTCCTGCTCCCAGTTTCTGCTCGAGTTGTATAGTCGCTGGATCCTGCCGTCAGGTTCAGCCCGAAGGACGCCCATCATCCTGATCAGTGAAGTGGTTCGATCTGTAAGTTCGCCTTCCCTGCTCCCCCACAGGCGCGGCACTCGGGTAATTGGCATGCCCACGCTCACATGTCCGCAGCAGTACAGATGCTGCGCACAGTCACATAGTCCACGGTCTCTGGGAAACTGGGAGGGCGCTCTTAGCGGCTTGCAGGTACAGGAGGGTGAAATCCTATTTCTCCAGCCCAGGGAGGGGCCGCTTTGTACGTTTCTGATCTCTGGCCGGTGAGACTGCCGTGTGCGTCATGACATGGGGAGGCTCTGAAGGCCCCCTTGCTTAGCCACGTTCACCTTAAGGGCCCATCTCGTAACCGTTTGCTTTATTAGATGGGAGCTGGACTCTCAGTCCTGCCTCCACACCCCCTTTGAGAAGCTCCTGTGTGGGCAGTTGTTCTCTCTGTGGACTCGGCCTCCTGCACAATCGAAGACCCCAAAGGGCATTTGTGCGAGGACTGGGTCTGCGTTGTTCACCAAACTGGGAGTGGAATCGTGTGGTTTACAAATAGTTCCTTGTGAGCCACTGTCTTCGCCTCCATACCATCATGTAGCAGGAAGTGAGTGAGAGTTCGGAGCCCACGACTTCAGTCCCTGCTTCCTGCCCATGGTCCAGCCATCTAGAGGCGTCTGCACGGTCTCTGCCATGGGGGGGCTCCAGCCCTGACATGCCTCCATCCAGTAACGGCAGGCAACGACTTTGAGCCTGGTTCTTGCCAGTACGCAGCTTTTACGGTTCTTAAATCATTAGATACCTTGTCAAGGGGAAATACCCAAAACCTCCTTTTTAATGTGTAGTGAAAGTTTACAACCTGATTTTTTTTTCCAAAAATCAATAAATAGTAAGCACCTGTAATAAGGGTTTTTTTTATTTATCCATTTAAAATAACAGTGATTTTTATTTTAAAATAGCACTTCTTAAACAATTAGTAAGACGAGCCTTGTTTTACATTTTTGCAAATCTCTTGACTGATTTTTTTAAAAGAGAGTTGGAGGGGCACCTGGTTGGCTCAGTGGGCTAAAGCCTCTGCCTGGGGCACATGGGTGGCTCAATGGGTTGGGCCTCTGCCTTTGGCTTGGGTCATAGTCTCGGGGTCCTGGGATCGAGCCCCACATCAGGCTCTCTGCTTGGTGGGGAGCCTGCTTCCCCCTCTCTCTCTGCCTGCCTCTCTGCCTACTTGTGATCATTGTCTGTCTGTCAAATAAATAAATAAAATCTTTAAAAAAAAAAAAAAAAGCCTCTGCTGAGCATAGAGTCCGATGTGGGGCTCAATTCCAGGACCCTGGGATCATGGCCTGAGCTGAAGGCAGAGGCTTTAACCCACTGAGCTACCCAGGCACTCCAAGAGTTGGATTCTTATGTCTGCTCTGCCTTCAGTCTAATATCAAAGGATTTCTAGAAAAGTCCTCTCTATGGTCAGAAGAGAGTAGAAAGGCAGACAGGGTCTCCATGTTACCACGGAAGCAGTTCCAACCTTAAGAGGCCTGGGAGGCACCCCAGTGTCTGCTGTGTCCGCCTTCAGCACTGCTGCTGCCGGGGTCTCACTGAGCGTTGTGTGGCCTGCGCCCGGGCCTCTGAGGAGGGCAGCGCTTCTGCCTGCGTGCCAGGTGATGGCGGAAGAAGTGAGCCTCTGAGAACTCAACATTTTGGGGAGATGGAATCATCCAAGCATTTATTTCTGAAATAGTGGCCCATTTCTCTGTCCAGGGCTTTGGAGAGCCTGTACCCCAGTGCTATGGGGCAGGGGGGACCTAAGAGGGGTCTGGTGTTTTGCAGAAAAGCAGTTGAAGGGCTTTTCAATGGCACCGCGGCCTTGACAGATCCAGGCGTCGACTCTCCCTGGGCATTGTAGCACAGAAGCATTCTTCAGAGGCTACTCGGTGACCAGTCCTTCGCCTGGTCTGTTTACGCCTCTGTTGTAGGTTTCCATGGGGGCCACTTGCATACCTGGCCAGGACTCCTTTGGGTACCCAGCATGTGCATTTTGGATGTTGTTGCTTACTTGCTGTCTGAACGTCCTGTGCCCCCAGCTCCTGGTGGTGTCGGACTTGTTCACGGAGCGCACCCAGTTTGAGATGATGTACTCGGCGCTCACAGAGCTGCGGAGGGTGCACCCTGCCGAAGACGAGATTCTCACCCAATACCTGGTGCCTGCCACCTGCAAGGCGGCTGCTGTCCTCGGGATGGTAAGTGTGGGCTGCTGTGGGAGCCACCTGGGGTCGGCCGCCTGGTGTTGTCCACAGGTGTAGCCTTGGCTTTGGACAACCTGGCACGGGCTGGAGGTCATCTGCCTCTTCGTGGGTCATGGTGAAGTGTGTTGTGTGGGCAAGCCTCGGCTTAGGGCTCTAGTACCACATCACAGTGACCCATCTTCCCCAGGAGCCAGGGGTGCAGGCAGTAGAAATGTGATGGCTCCTCCTCCAATCGCCCATGCACCCCACCCCCCAGACCCCTGTGCTTCCTCTCACTGGAGCTTCCCTCCTGGGGGCCATGTTACCCTAGAAACCCTGCATGTCCTCCCCCATAGTCTGGGTGCTCTGGTCTCTTCTTGGCAGGAGGGCACATGGTCTACTAGTGAGTCCTTTCTTACTCCGCAGCTAACTGACAAGAACTGGACCAGTGGGGTGCACGCTGTTCTTTGTGCACCCTCACGTGGTGTCCGCTCACCAGATAGGCTGTGGGCACATGAACATGTTTGTGCACAGGCCCTGCCTTTGTTAGCTTGTCAGGGACGAAAGCTCGGCCTCCGGACAGCGCCAAGCTGGCTTGTGCTCTCGGCTACGTAGCTGCTGCCAGTGACCCTGGGGCTCAGCCTCCTGTTGGCAACAGGGACTCCTCCATCTATCCCACACGTGGAGGCTGCCTCTTCCACATCCCCATGCGGTTCTGTCTGTCCTGGTGCTGCGGCAGGTCTCCCCCACCCAGCCCTTTGTGGAGAAGGCCAAGACCAGGTCACACAGGACGTAGCAGAGGTGTGGGCCCACATCTGTGGCCTGCAGCCCTGCCTCTTGCCCCTTTCTGGCTGTGGCCCCTGTTGAATTTGTGCCTCTGCTCCCAAGTGCCTGGGCAGGTACCCTGCATCCTGTGGAGCCACCATCCAGGAGCAGGAACAATGAGTCCATCAGCTTGCCCCCATGAGCACGTCACTTCAAAGTGTGTGCTCTCCGGGTGTCGAGAGACACGTGAAAGCTGGACTTGAAAGGGTCTTTTTTTTGTCTTTGTGGGGGATTTCAGCTGCTGGCTGCATTTTCATCCTAATTGTGTTTTTGTACTCAGGCCCAGATCCCCCTAGACAAATGTTGTGTTGTCAATAAATTGAATAAGTTAAAAGCATTTTTCAGAAGATCCTGAGGCAAACGCTGCATGTTCACACTGTCCCTGTCCTGACGTGCTCGCAGATGTTCCCATGAAGGTGGGGGCTCTGTAGCCACATATTTCCACAGCGATGGGGACCATGCCTCTCTCATGGCAGGTCCTGCTGGGGTTTGCAGAGGCAGGGGCTGGCCTCTGGTTGGGAGGGGTTCTTGGGAAGGCAGCACCCCACCCTGGCGTGTGCGCATTGGCTCACAGGAACCCTTGGTGGCGAGAGCCACATTTCCCATCCGGGGGGGGGGGTGGCTCATGAGCACTAAGGTCACCCCACCCCCATGCTGCTTTCTGCAGCTGCTTCTTCCCCAAGAAGGAGTGAGTCTGGAGGGAGGAGTGTGGCATGCTTGGTTTCTGCAGCGCACCACTAGGTCTTGGGCACTGAAAGAACACAGGTAACATTTTGGTCCAGGTCGGTGTAGACTACTGTCCAGGGTCCCCAAGACCACCCTGGGTTTTTGCTGGGAAGATTCACATATACTCACAGCTGGAGGTTTATCCCGGTGAACACAGATAAGGCAAAATAGTGAAGGGAACAGGTACCGGGTGGGGGGCCTTGGAGGGATGAAGTCCAGAGGAAACAGGCACCAGCAGCCAGCATCCTCTCCCGGGGAGTCAGGTGGAACACACTCTGTTCCCAGCAGCGCCGTGTGACAACACATGTGGCGTCCCTTCTTCCGGGGAAGCTCATGAGAGACGCAGAGCAGGGCTCTCGCCAGGGCTAATCCTGTGGGCCCTTCTCTGTGGCTCAGCTCCAACCGCAGAGCTGTTGGTGCTGACTGCAGCGTGGGAAGGGGACAGGAGGAAAGGGTGTTGGCACCGACTGTAGAGTGGGTGCAGACAGGGTGGGGGGCACGTCTGAGGAGCTGAGAAGGCTCCCGATGGCCAGGAGCCCAGGCGCCTGCCTAGGGCCAGTGCTGTGCAGGCCTCTCCAGCAAAGTCCTCGCAGTATACTGTCTTCCTCTATAGCATGAGGTCAACCCCTCCTCAGTCTCTCCCGTTCTGGTGGGCTAACCTCTGCCCCTGTGCCCGTGCCCTAGGACAAGGCTGTGGCAGAGCCAGTCAGCCGGCTGCTAGAGAGCACGCTGAGGAGCAGCCACCTGCCCAGCAAGGTTGGGGCCCTGCACGGTGCGCTCTATGTGCTGGAGTGCGACCTTCTAGACGAGACAGCAAAGCAGCTCGTCCCAGTCATCAGCGACTATCTCCTCTCCAACCTCAAGGCGGTGGCCCAGTGAGTATGAGTGGCCTTGTGGGGTCTCCATGTGAGATAGGGTAGGGTGGATCACACATCAGGTGGTGGGGCCCAGGGTGGCACCCTTCCGTGGGGACGGGGGCCGAGGTCCCTGAGATACAGGGACAGAACATACCATCAGCTTGGTCCTCACCTCATGGTTTCAGCTGCGTGAACATTCACAGCCAGCAGCATGTGCTGGTCATGTGCGCCACCGCCTTCTACCTGATCGAGAACTATCCCCTGGACGTGGGCCCAGAGTTCTCAGCCTCAATCATACAGGTGAGTGGCCTGGGGCGGCCTGCTCTGGAATAGGAGTGGGCGTGCACACATGGTCACCCGTGGAGGGGAACGGTCAGGTCATTTTGATTTGGGGAATAGGCACGAGCCACAGAGGCCTGACCCAGAAGTAATTCTTCTCACTCAGATGTGTGGGGTGATGCTGTCCGGAAGTGAGGAATCCACCCCATCCATCATCTACCACTGCGTTCTGCGGGGCCTGGAGCGCCTCCTGCTCTCAGAACAACTCTGCCGGCTGGATGCGGAGTCCCTGGTCAAGCTGAGTGTGGACAGAGTGAATGTGCACAGCCCACACCGGGCCATGGCCGCCCTGGGCCTGATGCTTACCTGCATGTACACAGGTGAGCTGCGGGGCCCCAGAGACTGGCCCAGGCCCACCCGGGCCTGGCAGGTTAGTGACCCCGGGATCCAGGCCACATGGGCCTCCTGTCTCTGTGAGAGAGAAGCATTCTCATTCTTGGGACACAGACCATGGGGCCTCCCTGGTATTTGGGGGAGATCTAGAGTCTGGGATCATGGGGTAATGGGCTCAAGGTCACATTGCTGTACAGGCTTCATTCAGAGCCGAGCCTGGGGAGCAGGTCTGCAGACCGACCACCGAGCCCTGTGTACCTGGGTCGGGCCCTGGGCTGCTGAGAGTTCCCTTCAGCTGGCTTCACAGCATCTCCCAGGGTTTGTTGAACTGCTGTGAGTTCAAGGCACAGTCTTCAAAACATAATAGTACCAAACGATTTGTTTCAGGAAAGGAGAAACTCAGTCCGGGCAGAAGCTCAGACCCCAGCCCTGCGACCCCAGACAGCGAGTCAGTGATTGTGGCAATGGAGCGCGTGTCTGTTCTTTTTGACAGGTAAGAAATGAAGCCCACCTTTGCCCTGAGCTGCCCTGGCGTGCTCGCTGGAGGCAGTTGCCTTCCCACGCACCTGCTCTCCTCTCAGCCTTGCCCCTGTGGTCCTCTAGCTTCCTACTTGTGTCCCGACTGGGCACACACCACATTCAAGGCTCTGCGGCAGTGGGCCATCCTTCAAGCTCAGCACCCAGGAGTCTGGGGTTTACCAGCTCTGAGGTCAGTCCGAGTGCTCGCCCGTCTCTCGTGAAGGTGGCGGGGAGCACCCATCAGCATGGAGGCGTTAGGGGGAGCTTGTTAACGAGACAAGTCCTGCACATGGACTTCTGAGCAATCCTGAAGACATCCATCACACGCTGCTGCCTTCATGGGAGAAGAACCTCGTGGTCAGAACGCGCTCGGCTGCCTACCCCTGGGGCGTGGGGGCCCAGCCTTTGAGCAGCATTAGTGGTAACTTCAGGGCTAGTGTTGAGTGGACTATGACAAATATTTAGACAGTAAACAGAAGTGCTTCTGGGGGCTTGTAGTTAATCCCCGCCTTCCCCTACTTCATGCGCTTGTGTCCAGGGTTGGCTCGGCTTGCCAGTTCTGGAAAATGGGTTAGGCACCTTGCCAAGCTCTTTCCCCAGGACAGGGTCCCCGGTTCTGACCCAGGCATCCCAGCCCAGGCGACATGATGCGTCTGTGGCCTTGGGAGGCCCATTGTGTGCCGCTCAACCTGTCCTGTTCCTTCAACTCGGTCTGCCAGAAGCATCTGGCTTTCACTGGAGCACACTGAGCAAGGTTGTCCCTGTGTTCACTTGGGCCATGAGGTATTATGGAAAGCCAAGCACTACAGTCTATTTCTGTGTTGAAATTTAAAATGAGTATTTATAGCCATTCTTCCATTCTACACAGATCTGTCAAGCCGGGCCACAGCTGGGTGGCAGGCAGGGGAGCCCACATTCAGGTCCCTGTCTTCATGGACTTTGTGCCCCAGTGCTAACCAAATAGACCAGTGTTTTAGTGAGTGCCCTCAGGTGTGCTACTTGGTCATGCTCCAGACACGAGGTGGGGACAGCTGTGGGTGTCACCCAGAGCAGCAGCCTCACATGTGCCAGGCTATAGCCAGCATCTGCAACAGGGGATCTGAGCACACCTAGAAGGGGGCACAGGTCCAGTTTCTGAGTCAGTTCTGGCACTTTCCGCAGTGTATGGCCCTCCATACATACTCACGTGGCCACCCTCGGGGTGCAGACTGAAGTCTCGGGGGTGAGGGGCATCAGCAGGAGTGTGTGCGGGCCCAGTCAAGGAAGAAGAAAGGTCCTTGCTGACTGCAGTGCTGTGGCAGCAGAATGGGGGGCTGAGAAGGAGGTCATAAAGCATTTGGACATGGACAGAAATGAACATAATGTGTACAGGGTTCCCAGGAGCTTTTTTTTTTACTCTCCAATGGCACCATCTGAAACCCTTTCTGCTTATTACTTGGCATGACTTGGAAACCCCTCTCTGAGTCAGCCCCCACCATGGGGTGGGGGCACTGGGTCTGCGTTCACCTGCAGGTCCCCAGCGAGGTCAGCAGGAATTGGGGGGCTTCGCCTCTTTGCTCTTGCAGGTCATGTCCTAGGGCCCAGGCCATCTCTCAACTGGTTTCAGACACAAGGCCTTCTCAGGGTGAGGCCAGACTCTGACCTGTGTCCCCTCCTTTTAGGGTCAGGAAAGGGTTCCCCTGTGAAGCCAGAGTGGTGGCACGGATCCTTCCTCAGTTTTTGGATGACTTCTTCCCACCCCAGGATGTCATGAACAAAGTCATTGGAGAATTTCTGTCCAACCAGCAGCCATACCCACAGTTCATGGCCACTGTTGTGTACAAGGTGAGGGCATGGGGTCATGGAGCCGGGGCCCCTGAGGTTGACTCACCCAGACTTTTCAGACTGAATGCCTTTTACTATCTGCGTGTGCTGACCCAGTAGACTTGCCCGTGGGCCTAGTTCCTCACCTTTGAGAACCAGAAGCTTGCCATGACCCCGCCTCTCATCTTTCTCAGGTTTTCCAGACTCTACACACCACTGGGCAGTCATCCATGGTCCGGGACTGGGTCATGCTGTCCCTCTCCAACTTCACACAGAGGACCCCAGTGGCCATGGCTGTGTGGAGCCTCTCCTGCTTCTTCGTCAGTGCTTCCACTAGCCCATGGGTCTCGGCTGTGTATCCTTCCCTGGGTCCAGGCTGGCACACGGTAGTTTCTGTTTGTCAGCGTCTGGGTTCCTGTTTTCTGTTAGAGTTTTTACAAGGAATGCAGCTGTCAAATGACGTTTATCTTAAGCCTCGAGAGAGTGCAGCATTGGTAAGAGAACAGAAAGGCGAATGTTTACCACACTGACCAGGACTGGGAGAGGTGGGGCGGGAGGGGTGCCCCGGGCAGCAGGAGGTCCCCGTGGACTCCTCCCGCCTGCCTTCGGGCCCTGTGCAGTTGGCTGTGTGGCTGATGCTGGTTTTCATTATTCCTGGTCCATTGTGCCTCGTGTCAACCTTGCGGGTGAAAGGCTTAAGTAAAGATCTAGTTCCCACCCCAAAAATGCTGGCTGCCAAAAGGGGATGTTCTTCTCTGGCAGCCTTCCCCCAAGACAAACGAGAGCCTCTGAGCAGACAGCGGTCCTGGTGCTGGCGGCTGGCCTCGCTCAGCATTGCCAGGGAGGGCCTGGGCTGGGGGGCCATGGCTCTGGCCTTCCTCTGTGGGAGCAGGGCCCGTGGGAGCATCAGCAGACAGAACTGTGCGGGGAGCCAGGCCAGGTAAGTACTGAGGAGTGGAGCACCCCCGCCTCGGGGCTCCCCTTCGCACCGGGCAGAGCCAGGCTTCTGGTTGCTGCAGCAGCGTCTGTTGGCCGTTCCCAGCTTGGCTAGCAGGAACGAGGTGGGAGGCAGCTGCTGCTGCTGTCCAGGTGCCCTGCCTCTGCTCCGGGCAGCCTGTGTGTAGTCCTGTGTTGGGGAAGGACAGCCTGGTGAGGCCAGAGAGGCACAGACGGGAGACCATTCATTCTTCCCTCACTTGAGCTTTGCTCCCTTGACTCATCTGCCAGCCTTCCCCACGTCATCAGCAGGATGGGCAAGCTGGAGCAAGTGGACATTAACCTCTTCTGCCTGGTGGCCACGGACTTTTATAGACACCAGATAGAAGAGGAGCTGGACCGCCGGGCCTTTCAGTCTGTGTTCGAGGTGGTCGCGGCACCAGGAAACCCGTATCATCGACTGCTGACTTGTTTGCGGAACGTCCACAAGGTCGCTGCGTGCTGAGCGCCCACGTGGGGCAGTGACCCTGGAGCTGGGGATCCCGCCTGTGTCGGCGCAGCTCTGCACACGGGCCTCCCTGCTCCCCCGTGTCGCATCGTGGCCGGGCAGGCGGTGTCCGGCTCTGCCACGTGACGGAGGAGCCCTGTGGCAGTGAGGCTCCTTGCAGGGAGCATATGCAGTAACGTGGGGTTGAGCCTGAGTCCTTGCGGAGGGCAGGGCAGCTGTGTCACTAACCCTCTGTGCCGCGGCTAGTGCGAGACGCCAGCTAACCAGCCGTTCCCGTCCTCCCCATGCCCAGTCTGCTCGCGGCTGCCGGGCCACAGCTGCTCTTGCATCCAGGGCGGAGTCCTTGTGCTTGCAGGGTGGCCCGGGCCCCTCTGCTGTCCCACAGGCAGGAGGTGGTGCCAGCGGGCTGTGGGGAGCACTCCCCCGGGCTCTGCGGTGTGTGCGGGTCCGGGGTGGGGGGGTTGCTGGGTACGTGACACCCAGCGCCATACTTCCCTTTCTCTGTTTTCTTCTCAGGATTTAAAGTTTAATTATATCAGTAAAGAGATTAATTTTAAGGTAACTTTCTCTGCCCGCGTAGAGTATGTGCATTGCCAAGTCTGTGCCGCACGCAGCAGCACCGGTGGAGGCTTCCCTGAATAGGGGCGCTCCCGCCACCACCTGCTCTCCGTCCCGCAGCTCCTCCTGCCGGACACCTGCCTTCCATATTAACACGCCAGCCGCGCTCGGTGGCGCACTTCGCCCTTTCTCACGCGTTCACATATAGTAAGAATCTAAGGCTGTTTAATGTTGAGGTGTCTGCGTCAGGAACGCACACAGCCTCTCTGGGGATTGGAAAGTACTGGCCCCTGTCCCATGCACAGGTGGGGTCTCTCCTCCCACCTGGACGGCTCCAGAGCTTCCACCCCAGTGAAGGACTACTGTGCTGGTCCCTCACTGACAAGGCCAGCCCACCCAGCTCTGATAGTCTGTCGTGTCCAGTGACACTGGCCCGGTTGGCCTGTGACCCCATCCCGAGTGGAGTCTGGGCGGCTGTCTGTCCATGGGCCAACTGGCCGCTCTTGGGGTCTGGTTCCCATGTGGTCCCTCTTGTGTGTTAGGGCCCAGGCTCTTGGTCAAGGGCAAAGGTTGGCAGCCATTCAAGAAGGACCCCAGCACCTCCTAGGTGCCCTTCCCAGCTTAGCCTATACATTGGGCCTCCTTTCGGGAGGGTGCAGATCTGAGCCCAGTGGACCCAAGATGGGGCTCGATTGGAAGGAGCAGGAAGGAGACAGGACTGGGCAGTGGTTGGCTGGCCCATGGCCCCTCAGAGCCACTGCTTCTTCCCAGACCTAGGCCACAGGACCAGCTTGCTGTTTCCAGCCCCAAAGTAGCCAAATTGTCCAGTGCAGAAGAGGCCTGGCCGTTTGGGTTGACCTCTGCTGGACAGAGGTGTGGTGTGCCTACAAGTGGGCCCGTGCTTGCTGTCTGACTAGGCTGGCAGGCTCTCTGCCCTCTTGGCCCCCAGAGACGGCACATCGTCACGTGGTGACCGCCACACCATTCAGCTTGGTTGTGAGTTCAAATGCAGGTAGTGTTTGGGGTATTTCATAGGGTAAGTGGAAGAGAACATCAAAGCCCTTTTCCAGAGTCTACAGAGGAGGAATATTGGTACATGGTTAGTTACCCTAACGTCTGGCCAGCATGGGCCTGACATCCCACCATAACACACGCAGCCAAACTGCCGGGAGACTCCTGAGCTGACTATCTGCCCCAGAGCTCCCGTTTCCTTCTGCCCTTTCCTGCTGCTGCTGCGGTTTGGGACCTACTGGGGTGCAGGGTTTTCCCGCCAGCCTCCACAGAGGCCCCACCGAACCAGGGCGTGAGTGGTAGAAATGGGTCCCATGTCTGAGCAGGATCGGAAGGGAACCTTAATGGAAAGTAGGTCACCATTGTTCCCGCCCCCGCTGGCCTCCCATTTCTTGACCTGCCATTTCCCATAAAAAGCCTGGTGGGATGTTTGTGAGCGCGAGGAAAGTGTGCCCCCACCCCCACCCGCCCCATTACCTCCTCGGCCCTGAGATGGGAGCACTGCGGGCCACGTGCTCTTCCTGCTGAGGTGTTGGCATTGTAGGCGGTAGCACTGTGAATGGGAGGTTTGGAGCTGTTCCCCCTAGGAGCCATATCACTGGGCTCACCTGTAGGCGTCCCCATCTTCCCTTGTTTGTCACCGACCCGAGATCGTCATCTCTTAACAAGTCATCTCTTAACAAGGGGGCCTGGAGCCCCACTCTGGCCATGGGCGACGACCCACACTGGGCTGTGTGCTCAGAGATGGACAGGAATTGGCGAGCGCAGTTCTTAGCCATGGAGAGCAGATACGTGTGTGCCTGCGCAGACCTGTGATTGTACGTATGTCTCTGTGTGCAAATGTGCAAGGCTACCCAGGATGGCTGAGGCAGTTCTCAGAATTCGGCTTTTCTTGGCTGGCCACGTGGAGTTGGTTGCATGGCTGAGACATCTAGGAACTGTGTCATTGCTCGTTAAAATCCTGAGAAAAGGGTCCGCCTTTCCAGCTCTCTGCACAAGGAATTAAAACTCTATCAAGTTCCTAGAAGTCTGTGGCAAGCAGCAGTCATCAATCCAGATGTTGTTGAAAATGCTAATTTGGCAGGTCTATTTGCAGTGGGGGAGTTGTTTTCCTGCTGACACTTTGAACACAGACTTGAATGAAACCAGGGCGATGTCCTTCTGCATGCCTTCCCCAGAAACGTGCCTCCCCTCCCTGCTGCCCCACTGTGGGCTGCCAGTGCCCGCATCTCCTGCCCTGTCCTATTTTTGCCAGCAAATGGATCCAGAGGATGAATGAAGCTGACCCTTCCAGACACCCCAAATGTAGCATCAGAAGGCCCTGCCTCTTAGAGGACCCCCACCGCACCCAGGCCCCCCCTCCATTGCAGATGTCACTTCCAAGGCCCCAGGGCCCCAGGGCAGCTTCTCCCGGGGAGCTGCAACGAGCCCTTGTTGTGAGTTCTTTTGGAACAGACTCTGACGAAGCTTTCTTCCGTGGGGGTGGGGGTGGGGAGTGGAGTTCAGATACTGTGAGCACCTTCCCAGTCCTCACTTTCCATTGTGTCCTTCCCTCTGCAGTGAGCCCTTGAAGCCATGGCTCCCGGTCAGGGTGACTGTGGGGTGGTTCTTTGTGGGGGGCAGGGGGCAGCAGCAGGTGACCTGCCTTGCTGGAGAGCTCAGGAGGGCTGTGCTGCTGCTGCTGGCCTGGAAGATTCAGGGGTCACTTTCCCCTGTGCACCCGTCACCTTCAATGCAGTCGAAGGAACCCCCTCCCCTCCCCCGAGTGCTTCTGGGAACACCTGGCCCTGTACAGTCCCTGCTGTTTCCCGGTGCAAACTGGGTGGTGACCACTGGTGCTGGAGGATCGTGGCTGTCATGGATGCAGGTGGTTGAGCTCCGAGCTGAGCGGGGGCCCCCTGTCCACGCTCGCCGCTATGCGTTACGGTGCGGTCCCAGTTGGCGGGCTGTGCGCGCTATGGTGCGGTGCCAGTCAGCGGGCTCTGCACTCCTGCCATGCCACCACCACCATCCCCCCAACGTGGGGAGCCAGCAAGGCTGTGAGGGGCACGTCCCGGAGCTCTGACCTGGACCTGACTGTCCGCTTCCAAGAAGAGAGGGAAGGACTGACATGCGATATGTATTTAAATTTTTTTAAACTGCTGCAAACGTTGTGTATCTGAATTAAAGGGAAATAACACCACATGCTGCTGTGCGAAGCATGCTTGCTCCTGGAGAACCCCCGCCAGGGACGCTGGCCTGCGCCCGGGGTGAGGGAGCGGGCTGGGTGCGGGTTGGCCGGGTGTGTCCAAGAGGGCCCCACAGATGTGAGCCACTTGGGACGTTGCAATCTGGCCATCCCAGGGCCACGTGGCTTGGGCATTGTATCCGGCTCCATGTGTGTCCCACCCTACGGGGTCATCAGAGCTGGCGCAGGGCTGGAGCCCTCATGTGGTCTGGGACCTGGCCGCTGAGCTCTCCTCAGGGCCCTGTCGGCAACCAAGCTCCTGGCCTGCCTATTTGCACTTCGAAGTCTTCGCTTCGGAAGACCTCACAGGTCCCCAAAGTCTTGCCTACTCCCCTGAATGGGGAGCTGCACTTCTTAATTCTGGGTGGGCCCCTGCTCGGGAGCCGTGACAGTGGGTGTTGTAATCTTGGGGTGCAGCTGTCCTACCTCCAGCCTGCACTGACCACAACCCCAGGTGGCAGACTGATCTGGCAGGGTACTGTGTCTATGTTCACTCCTGTCCCGTGGGTTCCTGCCCGTCGGCAGTGTGGCCCCGCATCCTGCACCACAGTGGGTTCCACACAGGCAACTTAGTCCCTGCCCTCAGGGTGGCAGTGTGGCCAAATGCACAGATCTCCCCAGGCTCCGTGGCAGCCCCACACACTGCCTTGCCCTGCACTGGGACCATGCTGGAGCACTGGGCAGCAGGTGCTGGCTGCTCATTCCAGTGGCCTACACATTTGATGGGGCGACTTCAGCTCCCTAGATCTGACTGCTCAGTGATCCAGTTCCAAGGCCTCTGACAGGCCCTATGAGCTTCCAAGACTCTCTCCCCCTTCCTGGTCCAAGCACAGACAGCCAGACACTGCCTGGGGCACCTGAGCACACCTGGCCTACTGTTTTTTCCAGAAAGCAGGGTCCCAGAGCCTCTGGTTTGAGTGGCTTTGCTGTTGCCCACACCCCTGTAGCAGAGGCGCCCTCCTCTGAGCCTCTGGAACTCTGCCGGGCATGGTGGAAGCATCTGGCCTCGCTCCTCAGGCAGCCTGGTGGAATACAACACCGTGGGAGGAAGCATTCCACCTGGGCCACTGGGCGCAGATGTGGTCCTGCTTTGTGACATCCCCACGACTCCTCTTGGAAAGCCATGAGCACGTTTCCTGCAGTTTCCACTCATCTAGGCTTCAACAGCCCGGCCCCTGTCTGCCTGGATGGTACTTCCCCACCAGCCTCCCAGGCCAAGGGGCACTTGGGATGTGGGTGGGCCAAGGGGAGCCACTGGTGCAGGGTTGGGGCCTGCCCACCAAGGCAGAGGGCTGACAGGTAAGGGTCTGGGCCCCCCAGGGATGTAGGGAAAAGGGCAATGGTGCTAGCCTGGTGAGCTGGGCCTGCAGCACCCTGCCACCCCCACCACACACACAGCACACCCACACAGTGCTGGGCCGCAGCTTGGAGCTTCCTCCCACTGTGAGCTGGGCCATCTGAGGCAATCATTGCCCCCTTCCAGTGGGACAGCGCCCACCTTCTGGCCCTGCCCTCCAGGGCTCAACTCTGCCACCCCCATGCCACCCCCGCCCCCTACCATACTTCGCCACATTCCTTGAGCTTCCCTGCATTTGCCCAGGACGGTGTGTTTCCACTGCTGAACTCACCTGCCCACTGTGATGGGCTTGGCTTGTAGGTGTCTGCTCTTGGCAGGCGCCAGAGGCTTCTTGTGGGCACACCTGCTTCCTACCCTGGGCCTGCCTGACTGGGCCCCCAGCATGCGGAGTAACTCCTACCAAGCAACAGTTCACAGGGCCCACAGCCGTATGGCCACATGGGTGCCCTGGCTTCCCACTGAGGCTTGACCACCCTTCTTCCTGCAGGTGCTGCCGGATGCCCAGCCCCTGGCCCTCTGCTTCCCCATCCCTCAGAGACTGAGGCCATGCAGCTGTGCCAAGGTATGAAGCCCCTCCCAATACAGGACAGACAGCCCCCCCCCCCACCTAGCCAAGGCTGTGCTTGGAGGCCCACCTGAGCACTCCCCTCTTTGGGGGCTTCCAGTGCCCCCTGAAACCCGAAAAGACAGTTGGACTCCAGCCTCTTGCTGGGACCCCTCTGGACGCACTGGCTGGAGGGAAAGCAGGACACGCCAACCCCTCTTCAAGGGCCCCTGTTTGCTGGAGCGCTGAGCACAGTGATGCCTGTGTGCCGGCGGCTGCCCCTCAGCAGCAATGGGACCAGCTAGCCTGCAGGCTGGGGGCCTCGGGGCAACAGCTTCCTGACGTGGCTTCACTGTCTCCAGCCAGGCCAGCTTGCTCGTCTCTGTCCTCTTCAGTGCTCTTCTGGCCTCTCCCTTGGGCCCCCACCCCTATCTCAGGAGGTGCCTGGAGGCAGCCTCGCTCAGCCCTGGGAGCCATGGGGGAAGGCCTTCGAGGGAGGTAGCGCTGAAAGCCTTTGCCTGAGCACTGGGGGCTTCCTGGAGGGTTCAGCAGCCCTGAGCCTTCCTGGGGGATGCTGCCTGGGCAGGTAGCTGTGTCCCTGTGACCCCAGGTGACCCCGGCGGCCCGGAGAGGAAGAAGCTCCTACAGGGAGTTGATGGCAGGGCTAGGCCTTGAACCAAGAACCCGCTGAAGGTGGGGCAGAGGCTCCTCTGTGCCTACACACGTGCCCCTGCCCTCGCCCAATGCACTTCCAGTTCTGACCCAGCCTGGACACCTCCTGCCCTTCTACCTGACAGTTCCCCATTCCAACCTCAGCTCTCAGGTGCGTGGCCAGGTCTGAGGAGGACTTCTGTTAACCGTGGTAATGCCTGGACTTCAGGAGTCCCTCCCCCCCGGTTCAGGCCACCGCCAGAACCCCACAAATGCCAAGCAGCCTCATTGATGGCCCATGGATGCCAGAGCCTGGCTGGGCGCCTATGCCTGAGGGATGGGGCTGGGGCCTGTCCAGCAGATGCGGCAGGCCCCTGCACATAAGCCACTGGGGTTTTACCTTTTAATTTTGAATGTTGGTGCCTTTAGGTGGCGCTTTTTCTCCATAATCCCCATGGGTTCTGTGGCCTTGGTCTCCTGCCTTGGGGGACCCCAGAGAGCACCTCAGCCCACCCCCTGCCTGGCTTTCAAGCCCACATTTACTCCCACCCCCCACACACACACTTCTCCAGGGATGGTCACACTGTCTCCCTGCCGGCTCCCCTTTGTGCTCCTGCAAGTGGGCCTTGCTGCCGATGTGAGCCTGGTTCTTTCCCTCAGCACCCTCTGCCTTCCTGGTGAGCCAGGTCCCCGGTGAGCACCCCTGTGTTGCCATGCAGAGCTCACTTTTGTCCTGCAGTGTGCCCTCCCAGCCCCGCTGATGCTGGCAATCTGTGGCCCCGGCCCTCAAGACATCAGGATGAGCCTTTGTCAAGCCCTGGTGGAGACCTGCTGAGGGATGGTGAGGGTCCCATGGCCAAGGACCCCAGCCATGGCCAGTAGCCACCTTATCAGCACTGGGGGGCCTCCCAGGAGACCCCAGGAAATGCTGGGGAAATTGGCCAGGCACACAGCAGTTTGCACTGGCTATGTCCTGTGTGCCTTGCCCAGGACCATGGGCACATAGGAAGGGTAACAGGTGTTTTTTACTTGGAGCCTGCCAGCCTGGGCTCCTTCAAGAGACAACACAGTAAGGGGTCAGACGCAGTTCCAAGCCAGCCCCTTACCCACAGGCTGACTTCACCTCTCCACCCCTTGGGCTTTTCATGGGTAAAATGGGGATAACCATGAGGATCAAAGTGGGAGATATTATCTATAGCTCTTAAAACAGTGCCCAGGATCCAGAGAATACTCAAATTATTATGTTCTCACTTTTGCAAGTATTCTTAATCCAGGATCACACAGCTAGAGTAGAAAATAAAATGGCCTGGCTTGATGTAGATCCAATTGTCATGAGGGAAAAAGGGAAGAAAGACCAAAACCAAGTAGGAAGACTACAGAGAGGAGGTGATGTCAGAATAGGGCTTTGAAGAATGAGTAGGAGTTTGCCAGTAAGTCCAAAAGCCAAGTCTAGGTGATCTCTTGGGAAGGGAAGGGCTACCTGAGATTGGTCCCTTTGTTTGCTCATGTAGTTAGTTACCCAGAAAGACTTTAGCAAACCCTTTTCCGTGAGGTACTGCGGCTGCAAGGAGCACGCCACCCACTGGGCAGAAGCAGGTCAAGAGCAGATGGCGCTGAGCAGGATGAGGTTAGGGCTGTGCTGGAGCTGCCCAGGATGGGACGGACAGATAGACACAGCCACCTGCTGCCTACCACTCCCTGGCCTTGAGAACTGCCCTGACTTCTCTGCTCACCCCACATCACCAGTCCCACCTTCACGGAGGGAGACAGGCCATCCTGCCTGGGCTGGCCTTGGTGCATTTCCCATAATGAAGTGGGAGCGCATTGGTCAGGGGCACGCTGGGTGTGGAGCATGTTGTAGGTAGGCGAGGGTCAGTGTGTGTGTGTGTGTGTGTGTGTGTGTGTGTGTTGCCGCGGGTCCCCAGTGGCTTCTGCTCCTCTATGTCTCCCCTAGGCATCCGCCTTGCTGCCCATCCTCCTCTCCGTCTCTGCATCTCCCTCTTCATTTGCCCCGGGCCCTCATTTTGTCCCTCCCTGACTCCCCCCATCGTAGGCCCTTCCTGGGTCCCTGGCCTGTGTGAGTGGGGCAGGGCGGGGCGGGGGGCCGTGGCCTAGTCCCCAGTCCCCGAGTCCAGGGAGCCCACTGCACGCCAGGCTCCCGACGGGCCGGGCTGGGAGGCGGGGCCGGCGCCGGGCAGCCCGATTTGGGTCTGGCCCGCTTGCTGCAATATTGATGGCCCGTCAGGGCAGCCCTGATTCCTGCGCTTTCAGTTAAAAGGTTTCTGTTGTTGTAGCTTATGCAGTTGCTCTGTTGCTATGGAAACGTGACATCAAAATGACGTTTCCCGTTTAAAAGCTTTTAACTAAATTCCTGCCTGTCAGATGTAGGCCCCATTTTGAGAGCCGAGCTGCCTTCCAGGAGTGGGGCTCCCGCCCTGGTGTGCAGGCCACGGGCCGCCTGAGTGCCCTCTTTTAACCCCGCAGGTGCCTCCAGCATGGCGGCGGCTGAAGTACCAGGCTACCTGGTATCCCCGCAGACGGAGAAGCACCGGCGCGCCCGCAACTGGACGGACGCCGAGATGCGCGGCCTCATGCTCGTCTGGGAGGAGTTCTTCGAGGAGCTGAAGCAGACCAAGCGCAACGCCAAGGTGTATGAGAAGATGGCCAGCAAGCTGCTGGAGATGACGGGGGAGCGCCGGCTGGGCGAGGAGATCAAGATCAAAATCACCAACATGACCTTCCAGTACAGGTGGGCTCTAAGCGCCGCGTGCCTGCACGCCCCGCGCCCCGTGCCCCAGCCCCGCACTGGCCCAGCCCTGGCCCCGCATCAGCGGGCTGCCACCGGCCCCTCGGAGCTGAGTCAGGAAGGCCCTGTGTGGGCAGAGCCTGGCCGCAACACGGGGCCTGCATGAACTGCTGCCTTCTGTCGCCGAGGTGGGGAAGCTGAGGCCCAGTAAGATGGGCCGTTGCCTGGCGGCACCCCACCCGAGGCCCCTGCCCAAGCCACCCACAGGCAGTTCCCACTTGGTGAGAGTGCATGCTGGTCGCCCAGGCATGGCTCGGCTAAGCAGGGAAACTGAGGCCAGGGGCGAGAAGGAGGCTCCACTCCCAGGCCTGTAGATCTCGCCTGGTGCTCACACTCTGTCCTTTCCAGCAGCCACCAAGCCCAGCTGTGAGCACAGCCAGCATGGTCCATGAGTGGTGAGCCAGGTGTGTTGTTGGGCTGATGCTGGGGTACCCAGCAGGCCCCCACTCGTGGAAAGGGCCTTTTTTGTGGAAAGAAGCCATGGGGATCCAGGCCTGGCCCCACATCTTCCTCTACCCTTCCTGCTGTGGCCACCTTGCCCTGGCAGTCTGAGGGAGCCTGCTGGGTTGGGGCTGTGGACAGGGTTCCCAGGTGGGTGCACTCTGGCACCCCGTGGGGAGACAGCCCCGGGGCCACAGGCCCAGCACCTCAGGGGTGGGGGTGGGATCCAGGCCTGTCTGCAGACAGTCACTGTGTGCAGAGGGTCCTGGGCATGGCCAGGGTCACAGGTGTGGACTGGGTCATGGCCGTGGCAAGGGTCATGGGCAGGGCTAGGGTTGTGGTCAGGCCAGGGTCCTACTGGGGGAAAGGTTGCCCCAGAGCTAGGGGCTGTGAGGGGAACTAGCAGCAGAGAGAGTGGGGGGGGGGGTCTTAGGACATACTGGCAGAGGTAGACCTGTCAGTGTCCCTGAGAGGGGTGCTGTCCCCGGAGCACATGCAGGTACCCAGCAGCTCCCAGCTCCAGTGTCCTCCTGCTGCTCCTAGGGACTGCTGTGAGCAGAGGGCAGAGGCGTTGTCAGGGCTGGGTGTAGACAGGGCCTGCAGGCTTGCCCTGGGCACCTTGAGGGGATCTGCCCTACCAACAGTAGACAGGGGGCCACCCTTTGCCCCTCCTGGCCTGCAACTCCCAGCCCGTCTGGGGCCTGGGATGCATGCAGAGGCTTCCCAGGGCCTCTGACGTCCAGTTACCCATTTTCAGTTGTTAACTTTTCATGGCCCTTGAAGGAGTAGTTCCAGAATGTGGACCTGCCGGAAGGCCCATCTCCACCTGCAGCCCCAGCTCCCAGGCAGGCCCAGGGGCCAGAAATGAGGCAGCCATAAGGGCCTGAAGGCCTCAGTCACAACATAAACAATGTTGAGTTCCAGCTACCAGCTTGAGGGCTGAGTTGTCCGTAGACATGTGTGTCCCCATCCCCCCCTCCTCCATGCACACGACGCACCCCTCTATGCCTCGTGGGGGGGGGGTTGCCCATCTGACTCACAAATTCATGGGCTCTGATTGGTGTCTGGCCGAGTTATTAATTATTTATCCTGAGAGCCTTCTGCAGAGTCCCAGGGGAGGTGTTGTATTCCATTCCTGGAGGTGGGGGCTGTGGGCCAAGGAGGCCATAGGAGAGGAGGAGGGTGCAGCAGAGCTGGGGCCTGGGCCCTCTAGTGGGGCTCCATTCCAGATGCTGCTGGGGGTAAGGGCTCCATTCCAGATGCTGTTGGGGGTAAGGGGCTTCCCATTCCCTGAGGGGGAAACTGAGGCCTAGAGCGGAGGAGGGACTTGCCCAAGCCTTTATCAGGCTGATGCTTTCATTGATTGACTAGTTCTTTATCTCCTTCCTCCCATCCACACCCAGAAAGCCACCCACAGCAGTCTTTTCTTATTTTTTCACTGTAGCTCTTTACATATTAAGGTTGTCAAGGTAAGGAAGCCTGAGTAGCTGCATACCTTGGAGGATGGTTCCTTGGAATACCTTTCCGGATTCTTCTGTGTCAGAGGCAGGCCTTCCTTCATTTCTCCAAGGAGTAGCCTGGCCCATGGTCAGAACAAGCACAGGGGGGCCTCCGGAGGGGCTGGAGGGGAGCCTAGGCAGAGGCTGGATGTGGACCCCAGGCACAGTCCTTTACTTCCTGCACCTGGAATCTGTGTAGGCCTCCAGGGTGATGGGTGGTCCTGGGGTCAGGAGACAAAGCAGCCATGCCTTTCCCTCTGTGGCCTGTGCCTGGCTTTCTGCTGAGGACATTCTGCTCAGTGGATGCTGTTCCTAAGGCCACCTCCTGCCGTGGCTGGCCTTGCTTACTGCCCTGAGCCACAGACCCCCATGCTGTCCAGGTGGGTCCATTTGCTGAATGGTCAGCTCAGTATTTCCAGTGACCAGTGTGACCAGGGGCCCATGCTGGCAGGAACCCCACATCAGGAGGCAGGAGCCATCCGGCCACAAGGGTTTCTGTAGCTTGAGGGCCTCCCTACTTGGGAGGGCCACAGACTAATGTTGGGTCAGATGGGGCAGACAACAACTCCCCCACCCCCAAATTGTGGCCTCCTTCCAGGCCTGGCCAGGGCCGCCCAGGTCTCCTGTAGTTGGGTCTCCCTTCCCTGAGCTCCCAGAATTCAGCCAAGGCGCAGGGACTTACAAGGTCTGTCTGCAGGGAAGAGCAGGATGCAGGGCTGGGTGGGTGCCCAGCTCACAATAGGCAGAGCTGTGCTGTGCATACCCTTGGCCCCTGAGTCTAAGTAGGAATGGGGGATGCCAGGCCCAGCCCTGCTGCCTCCTGGTACTTTCAGTCAGGAATGTTATCTAGTCGATTTGCTATTTGCCAGAACTGGGCAATGTCTTATTAAATTCTTGTGAAAACCTTGTGAGGAGTTTACTCTGCTCATGCCCATTTTACTAATGTGAAAATGGAGGCTCAGAGAGGTTAATGAACCTGTCTAAGGTCACACAGCAAAGTGGTGGAGATGAGCCACAGCTCAGGTCTGTTGGACACTGAAGCCTGCATTCTTTACTCTGTGGATCTCGCTTCTCAGGCATTCTCTTTAGAAAAACACACTCCTTCTATCATGTCTTACATTTGCTTTATATGATAGTTATCACAAGATTTTATTCCTGTGTTTGAATGATGTATTTTATTATTGCTGGTTAACTTAAAAGCAGGATTTGTTCCTTGTAGGGAGTTGAGAAATTACAGACCAGCAAGGACAGAAACAGTACAGCACAGCCCTGGGCCCTGGCGCTCACAGACGACCTTACTCATGTTTGGGGTGCGTGAGTCTAGTGCCCACCATGGGATAGGTCCCCAGCCTGACTTCTTTCCCTGTCTCATGTCACCTTGGCCCTGGAGCCTGGCCAGTTTTTCTGGGGAGGCTGTCTGGCCAAGAGTGGTTCCCTGGGGACCCAGTGCCCCCAAGCACCCCTCAGCCGAGGGCCAGGTGGAACAGGCCGGGAGCAGCTCCGTTTCTCACCCTTGGCTCTTGTGTCTCTCGTTTCAGGAAATTAAAATGCATGACAGATAGCGAGTCCGTCCCGCCCGACTGGCCCTATTACCTAGCCATTGATAGGATTCTGGCCAAAGTCCCTGAGTCCTGTGATGGCAAACTGCCGGATGGCCAGCAGCCGGGGCCCTCCACATCCCAGACCGAGGCGTCCCTGTCGCCGTCTGCTAAGTCCACCCCTCTGTACTTACCGTATAACCAGTGCTCCTACGAAGGCCGCTTCCAAGACGATCGCTCCGACAGCTCCTCCAGCTTACTGTCCCTTAAGTTCAGGTAGTGTGTGTCTTCCTTCCCTGCCTCCACCTCCAGCAGGGCCAGGAGCCCGGCGGCCAGAGAGGGGGCTGGGAGAGGAGAGGGGCGGCGGCTCTGGGGCGGTGGCATCCTCTGCCATCCCTGGCTGGCTGCCAAGGCCTAGGTGGTATGCAAGGGCGCCCAGGGCAGGGAGGCCGCAGATGGGGGGCCTCAGACAGGGGGCCCTCAGACGGGGAGCCTTAGATGGGGGTGCCACAGATGGGGGGCCTCAGACGGGGGACCTCAGGGGGTGCCTCAGAGGGGGGACCTCAGATAGGGGACCTCAGATGAGGGCCACAGATGGGGGTGCTGCAGATAGGGGGCCTCAGACAGGGGGCCTCAGATGGGGAGCCTTAGATGGGGGTGCCACAGATGGGGGGCCTCAGACGGGGGACCTCAGGGGGTGCCTCAGAGGGGGGGCCTCAGATAGGGGACCTCAGATGAGGGCCACAGATGTGGTGCTGCAGATAGGGGGCCTTAGACAGGGGGCCTCAGACGGGGGACCTCAGATGGGGGCCTCAGATGGGGGCCTTCAAACGGGGGCCACAGATGGGGGTACTGCAACGGAGTGCCACAGATGGGGCACCTCAGAAGGAGGCCTCAGACGGGGGGGCCTCAGAATGGGGGCCACAGACGGGGGGCCTCAGGTGGGGGCCCTCAGATGGGGAGCCTCAGACGGAGGGCCTCAGACAGGGAGCCTCAGATGGGGAGGAGCTCAGACGGCGGACTTCAGACGGGTGGGGGGGGGTGCTCAGCTGGGGGGCCTTAGACGGGGGGGGGGGGGGGGGGGGAGCTCAGACAGGGGCCTCCAATGGGAGGCCTCAGAGTGGGGAAGCTCAGATGGGGGCGCTGCAGACAGGGGGCGTCAGACGGGGAAGCCTCAAAGAAGGAGGTTTTGGACAGGCTGGTCAGACTGGGAGGCAGGAGATGCTGAAGTTCAGGCTGTCATGTCCATAGTCCGGGTTTGTCTCCTGGCTCCTTCACTTTCTAGCTGTGTGGAAAGTCCTTGACCTCTCTGGGCCTCAGTCTCCTTCTGTAAAATGGGGATAAATCAGCACTTAGTCTGAGGATGGCTGGGAGTGTCACGAGAGAGAAGGGTGGGGTTTGGCACACGGAGGAAGACCAAGTGCTCCCCCACCAGCCCCCCAGTTTCTGGCTCCTGGGCTCCCCGTCACCCCCAGCAGACCCTGACCTGGGGTCTTCCTCCTTCCTGCCCTGGCAAGGCTGGCTGGGAGGGGAATTGGGCTAAGCCCCTAGAACATGCTCCTCAGCTGAGACCAGTGGGCATACCTGTCCCCTCTGCTGTCCTTCATAAACATCCTGCTTGGCCAGCACCAGCCGCATGAACCTGCCCTCGGGAGGCCCACAGACAGGTGCATAGGAAGCATCGCTCCGGGGTGTGGAGGCCTGGGGAACCAGAGGGGCATTTGGGGCCTGCTTTCAGGGGTGACTAGGAGTTGGCTGGTTGGGGAAGAGAAGGCACAGAGCAGATTTGAGTGTGGCCCTGTTTCTTCCTCAGCCATGGGCTGTAGGTCTGTCAGATGGGGGTGAGATGAGGAGGGTCTTGGGGAGTGTGAAATCTGGGGCTGCCACTCCTTTTGTCTGGCACCCCTTCCTTGCAGTGGGTTTCTCAGCAAAGACCCCAAACAAAAATGCCTTTGTGATGGCCAGATGGAATCAGCTGGAAACTTGAGGGTTATGGCTAGGTGTTTCCATGGGCTGACCCAATTCCCAGATCCACAGCTGCCCCTAGGCACCACACCAGGGCTGGGGCAAGGGAGCTGCTGTCCTGCCTCTGAGGTTGGCTGGGGCGCTGCTCTGCTTCAAAGCACAGGGCCCAGAGAAGGGGACTGGCCAAAGCCTTGGGGGGTCTGGTGGGAGGTGGCTCGTTAGACCGGGGTGCTCATTGACCCCCATCAGAGAGCACAGGGCCCAGCTACAGCACCCGCTGCCTTCACCTCCCTGGAACCACCAGAGGTTCCAGTCCCCATGGGAGAAGCCACAGCACCCCTGTCTACCCAGTCCTTCTCATCTCTCCCCTGGTGTGGCCACTGCCCTCCCTTCCACCGAGCCCCACACCAGGCCCGTGCCCCCCCAACCCGGTCTGTGGGTTTGGGGCTGCTCCTGTGGCAAGGTGTGCCCTGTCCAGCCGGGCTATGGGGGTTTGGATGGCCCTGGGACCCAGGTCACTGGACTGCCTTGGGTCCCACAGGGTGGCGGTGCGCACAGTCCCTCCTCGCCGGCTGCCCGGGGCCACCACGGGGTAGGGGTGGGGCGGTGCTGGGCACGTCAGACAGGCGGAGCCATGAGCCTGCGGCCCGCCATCCCCACGCGGCACTGTCCTTCCAGGTCGGATGAGCGGCCCGTGAAGAAGCGCAAGGTGCAGAGCAGCCACTTGCAGAAGAAGAAGCTGCGGCTGCTGGAGGCCATGCTGGAGGAGCAGCGGAGGCTGAGCCGAGCCGTGGAGGAGACGTGCCGCGAGGTGCGCCGCGTGCTGGACCAGCAGAACCTGCTGCAGGTGCAGAGCCTCCAGCTGCAGGAGCGCATGATGAGCCTGCTGGAGAAGATGATCGCTAAGTCCAGCGCATAGGGCCGGTGACACCGTGTGGGCCAGCTGTGCCAGGCCGGGGCCCGGGGTCGGAACGGACGGCCTTCCGCTCGCCCTGGGCTGCTCTGGGGAAGGGAGGCCGCGACTGCCAGTCTCACTCCAGCCGGGTACTTCAGAAGAACTCCTGGCGTCTGTCCTCCAACACCGTCACCATCAGTGGTACTTGCAATGGCTTTTGATACTCGCTGTGTGATTTCTTGTGACTCCCTGGAAGCAGAACTCACGTTCTCAGCTCACAGGTTGATCAGTTCCAAACACGAACATCAACAGGGACAGGCCGGTGACAGCTTCAGGCCTGGAGCAGAAACCCTCCTGTAGGGGAGACAGCGGTCTCGTCTGACCCTGGGCCGAAGCCCAGAGAGCCCGCTGCCCTCACCTCGGAGCGCTGGGTCCTCCGAAGGCCTCCCCATGAGGACACTAACAGAACAAGGCCAGGTGCCCATGTTTCAGTTCTCTGGGCCCAGGGAGGTGGCACCGATGAGACAGAGACTTGGCCTCATGCACTCACACTCTGGTTGGGGAGGCAGCTGAGCAAGGAGGGCAAAGTCATGATAGCAGGCTGTGGTCGGCGCCACATGAGGAGGGAAGAGCAGGGACGAGAAGGGACAAGCTCACCTCCCCGCCTCTATTCTGTCACCAGGAGGAAAACCTTTCCAGACTATTTTCTGCTGGCTTCCTCCTAAGTCTTGTTGGCCACTGGGGCTTTGGTTTCCCAACTGCCAGGGATGCAGGGCTCCCTGCCTGGGACTGGCATATTGCTGCCCACACAGCAGGGTTCTGAAATGACCGGGCTGGTGACTTGGTTTGACTTACGATCCAGGAAAGCGCCTTCCGGGTGAAGGCAGATGTCCTGCCAGGAGTCCTTCCCAGCCATCCTGGTGTGATAGCAGCCAGCTCATCTGATGCTGCTGTGGTTGCCCAGGGGGTATGAGGCCACCCCAGGCCTGGCTGCGGTGGGCAAGAGACTAGGCAGCCATGGAGCCCAGAGGGGCCAGATGCCCCCCAGCTCGGCCACCTTGGGGATCCCCATGGCACACACACCAGGGACTCCAGCCACACTTCTTTGGGACCAAAGGCAGTAGTGCAGTGAAGGTGTGACCAGTGGTTCTGCTGAAGTGTGAACTTGTCAATTTCTGCCAAAATAGCCAGTGTCCCACCAAGGCCAGTCTTGGCTAGCAGCGCATCTGTGAACCTGTGCTGGGGAGGTAGGCACAGGACAAGCCTCAGCAACCGCTGCAACGGAGACCTCAGGGGCATCGTGTGCTGCCGACACGAGCTGAGGGCTGGTTTCAGGCTGTGCCTGAGCATCACCTAGGTGGCAACAGACTGCGGCTGTGCATGACCGTCCTGGAGCTCCTGGGGCCGTGGCCGTGGCCATGGTGTACCAGTGTTCCCATAGCTGCGGAAGGCTGCGGGCACATATGTTATGTAGCATTTCTGCCTTTGTACTTAGGGGTCATTTGCACTGTTTTATTTTCCCAGCTGTCTCACTGAGCATGGAGTCCATGCTCACTCTCTCCATGTCTCGCTGAATTGGTGCTGCCACATGCTCCATTGGGCTGGAGCAGGGCAGGCGCAATCTGGCGGAGGTCAGTAGTGCAACTGCCCACGTTTCTCCCTCCATAAACTGTATCTGTCGCGAGTCTCTGATTTCTTCTGTAGTTACAGAAGGATGTTGTGTGGGGGGGATGTGGCCATATTGGTAAACGCTAAGCTATTTGATAAGATCCAGCAAGACCGTCTGTTAATACCAAAAACTGAAATCAGGAACCAGACAAACATGCACCCTTTCACCTTTATTATTATTTAACGTTGGCATTTTTAGCTAATGCATTAAGACAAACAAAAAAAAAGCGGGATAAAAGAAATGAAAATTACCTTTATTTTCAGATGATATTTTTCTATTCCCAGAAAGCAGATACACAAGAGATCAAGAGCTCTTTAAACCACCCTGAACATGTGGATTATGAGAACGGAATATTCTGCTCATAGTCATGCTTGAGAACTGCAGGGAATCTATGAACAGGTTTAACCAGAACGGTCCAGGATCGACACAAAGGAAACTGTGGTTTTACCGTAAAATCTAAAACAATTCCTGAGCGTGTGTGGAAACCACATACCTCTAAATGCTCCCAAGTAGTGTCATCATTTTATTAATGTAATTCCAACAATATTCTCAGTAACATTGTGGGGTTTTGTTTTAAAATGGAAGAAAGCGTTTTGTTTTGTTTTTTAAAGTGGGCCCCACACTCAGGGCAGAGCCCGACATGGGGCTTGAACTCACGACCCTTGAGATCATAACCTGAGCTGAGATCACAAGTCAGGTGCTTCACCGACTGAGCTGCCCCAGCAAGCCCTGAAGAAAGTATTTGTAAGTTCATATGAAAAAAGAATGGGGCAAAGAGTCTGAGGCCAAAGGATGGAAAGAGACCACCCAACCTCATGTAGCATCGGGAAGGCTGTGCTGTCTGTCTGAACCAGAAAAATGTCAAGAGACAGGAGCCCAGATGCTGCGAGGAATGATGGGCCCTGTCGTGAGTGGACGGGTGTGGGCCCCTCCCTCTGGGGGGAGACTGAAGATGTCACCACTTGTGTTCCTGTGTACCCTCACAACCAACACTGACGCCCAACAGACGACTGTATGAGAAATTAAACCTAAGACTTAAAAATTATACTCATTTCAAAATAACAATAAGCCCATTATATGTTGACATCAACGACAACTGCATGAAAAGTACATTTTCTAAAACAAAAGGTTTTCGCAGGAAGAGGGGCGTTGTGTTACACGCCCCCCCAATCTCTGGCAGCAGGCTGCCCCCAGTGCTGCCCCGAGCAGCTCCCGATTCCGTGGGCCACAGGATGTGCAACCGTCCACAGAAGATCCCACGCCACATGGATAGGTATTTGGAAAAGAAAGGGATCTTTCGCTGACACCTGTGGGCCACTGTGCACACCCCTCCTGGAGGACTCCCCTGTCGTGCAGGCAGGTCGCCACGTGAACTCAGTCCATATGGTGCCCTGGGGAGCCCCGCCGTGCACTGGGCACATCATCCCATTGCACCGAGTCAGGCCCGTCTCTGTGCCCATGGCATGGCAGACCCCCACAGAAATGTGCTCTCATCACTCTCCTGGCTGCTAGCCAGCAGAGCTGTTGCTGGGGCAGGTGGTCAGGCGCGGGGCTGTGGGGGCAGCTCTTTTCCTTCTGATCTCAGTGCAAAAGCAGGAGTTTTGGCTCTGGTCACCACGACCACATGAGTTGTTCTCCCGGCGGGGACGACTGTCTGTTTCCAAGAGGCACCCAAGTCCCTTCAGGTGAAAAGCATGTTCCCGTGAAGAATGTGTCCTGCTGTCCAACAAGAGCTCCCTGGTGTCCAGCAGGAGTCCCCGCGCTGACCGACCCTGTGCTAGCTGCCTTCTCCAGGACTCCAAGCCCAGACACTCACACCACATGCAGGCCTAGCCCCTGTGCGTCTTGGGTGGGCCCAGTGGGACCCCACATGCCCCCCTCAGGTCATCTACCTACTTCCTGAAGATGTAACTAGACCAAAGCATGGTCCTATCCCCTGAATGGCTCTGGAGATGCCTTCCCTTCCAGGAGTGTGGTTTCCAGGCACATCTCGGCTTGGCTTCCGAAACACAGATGCGTCATTGAGAGCAATGGGGGACTCTCCAGCTCTGTCGATGGGGGACACCATTTGCAGCCACTGTCCCACACTGGAGCAGACCCACAGGCCCCGGGAACAGTGGTCCCCCACGGACCTCATAGGGCACTAGGTCACCATCACCGCTGTCTTCCCAGGCGATATCCCTGCTCCATGCCACTGCTGGTCTTCAGGGACCCCCCCACCCCCGCCACAATGTCCTGTTTATCCAGAGTGGTGACCCACCACCGGGTCAGGGCAGGGGAAGAGGAGGGAGCAGGTGCCGGGGCCCCAAGGTGAACCACGCATGTGTGTTGAAAGAGGAGGGAGGAGAGAATCCCGGAGATGCAGAGGTCATCTCCCCCGGAGCGCTGTGGGATTTCGGCAGCCTCCAGAGCCACGGCCACTCCCTGCGACAAGGGTGAGGGCGTGCTGGCCTCTGTGGGCCGGGCAGCCACACGCACCTCATTGGACATCCTGTGGATGTTCTGACCACAGCTGCGAGTGGGCCGGGGCAGGAGAAGATGCTGGCTCACCCTCTTCAGGACAGGTGGAGGACACCCGTGTTTGGGAGCGGGCCATGCCGTCTTTGGCAGGTTACCGCTCTCCTTTTGGAAAACAGCCTTTGGTGCCAGGCTTTCTGGGCTCAGGCAACCAGGGATCTCTTGGTCTCCAGTGAGCCCTTCCTGGGTACCCTGGTGTGCATGGGTGACACGCTTGGGGAGTGGGCATGTGCATCTGTTTCCACACTGAGCCTCTGTGCCTGCCCTGATTAGGGTCACAGGCACCTTCCCCAGGGGCCATCCGTGGGGCCGCTCCCCTGCCAAGGGACAGATCCTTCTAGGCTCTTGGGAATGGCATGGTGGACATCTCTGTGTGAAATGTGCTCGCTAGCAGGTGTTCTTAAAACAGACAAGACAGGTCTAGGGGAACTCAAAGTTGACCAGGAAAGTCCCCACGTTATGCTCCCAGGTGAGGGAGGGGTCCAGTGTCACAGCACCGTCCGCGGACAAGGCTGGCCCTCCACTGCCGAATGGTTTTGGAATCCTGTTAAAAACAAGTTGCCCAGGGACCCCTGGCTGGATCAGTGGGTGGAGTGAATGGCTCTTGATCTCAGGGTTGTGAGTTCAAGCCCCACACTGAGTGGAGAGATTACTAAAAAATAAACTTTAAAAACCAACCGATAAATTGCCCCCAGATGTGTGTGTCTCCATCCACAGTCTGCCTTCTGTCTGTGAGCGATCATTTCTGTTCTTGTGTCAACATATAACTGTTGTAACTACGGTAAGTCTTGAAATCTGACATTGTCCATCTTTCAACCTTGTTACTTTTTTTACAAATTACTTGAATATTTTAAGTCCTTAGCATTTCCACATAAATTTTTTAAATATAGTAAACGACACACAGTGTAAAATCTACTGTTTTAATCAGTTCCGTGAACCAGCAAGTCTGTTCCCACGGTGGCAAGCACGCCTGCCCTCCACCCTCCCTGACTGACCTTGTGTCCCCAGGGAGCAGCATCCTGCCCTTCTCCACTCCTGGCCCTTGACACCTGGTACCTGACTTTCTGCCTCCAGGCTCTCAACTCTCCTAGGCCAGGCTGTCATGAGAGGGTCGCACATCTGGACGCATCCTCCATGTTCACCCGTGTGGCAGCAGGCTCACCAGCCTGCGTGCCCACCAGCGGAGCACGTGGCTCCCCTTTCCCCACATCCTCGCCAACACTGGTTCTTTCCACCCTTTCCGATGAGTGCTATCCTAATGGGATGAGGTTCTGCTTGGCATTTCCCTGATGTGAGTGCTGCTAAGTGTCTTTTCATGTTGGCCTCTGTGTGTCTTCTTTGGAAAAACATCTGTTCAGATCCTCTGCCTATTTTTTTTAATTTTTTCTTTTTCAAAAGGTTTTATTTATTTATTTGACAGACAGAGATCATAAGTAGGCAGAGAGGCTGGCAGAGAGAGAGGGGGAAGCAGGCTCCCTACTGAGACCCTAGGATCATGACCTGAGCCAAAGGCAGAGGCTTTAACCCACTGAGCCACCCAGGTGCCCCCTCTGCCCACTTTTTAATTAGCTTTTTTTTCTATGTGAGTTGTAACTAGCTCGTATATATTATGCAGTCAATTCCTGTGTTCAGGATCATAGGATCAGAAGGATAGGAATTGTCAAAATGCCTTCCCAAGATGCTGTCTGAACTATTGCAAACCCTAAAAAAGATGAAAACATACCAGTTCATGTCTGAACCAACCAAAGCCTTAATACCAACCTGATTTTTTATTTTGTTAACTTTTTTTTTAAAAGATTTTATTTATTTATTTGACAGAGAGATCAGGCAGAGTCGGCAGAGAGGCAGACAGAGAAAGGGGGAAGCAGGCTCCCCGCTGAGCAGAGAGCCCAATGCAGGGCTCGATCCCAGGACCCTGAGATCATGACCTGACCTGAGCCAAAGGCAGAGGCTCAACACTGAGCCACCCAGGCCCCCCAAAACTGACTCTTTAAAAAAAAAAAAAAAAAGAATAGCAAAATAAAGTGAAAGTCTAAATAAAATACAAGCAAACATAAGATACCACAACCAAGTAAGGCTTCTTTGAGAAAAGTGGGGGCCTTTGCAGTTGGAGAACCTCCAGCAGAATTACCAAATTCACCAAGTCGGTGTGGGGGACTCCATCAGACTGCAGCACGAAGATGGTCCCTTGAAAAGCCCCCAGCGTAACAGGACTTGCCGGGAAAGGGACACAGGTGACACTACCCCCTGCCCCCACCAGCAAACAGGTGAGAGCCACACCCAGTAGGACTGTCACTGTGGGTCAGCAGCAGCCAGGGACAAAATCATGGTGCAAATGTTGGAAAAGGAGAGGCAACGATTATCCATTTTTGCTCATGCTATGATCGTAACACCAGTAACAAACCCTACGAGGTTAATAAGAGAGAAGTATATAGAATTAGTACATAAGATTCCTTTTTTCTACATTATTAATAACTCGTTAGAAACAGGGAAACTCCCATTCATAACAACCAAAGCTATGAAGTGCTTATGGATCAATGGAAACAGAGAGGACTGTAATCAGAGTGAAGAATGAGGGACACTCGGACAAAAGGTGTGAGGCCGGATCCCTGGGGGAGGGGAAATCCTCCCGGGGTTGGGGGAGGACGCCCCTAGCTGGGGAGGATATCTAGGGAGGGGGAAGGATGTCCCTGGGGGGAGGGATGTCCCAGGGGGACTAAGATGTCCCTGGGGGTAGGACGTTTCTCTGGAGGATGTCCCTTGAGGAGGACGTTCCTGAAGGGGGAGATGTTCCTTGGGGGAGGACATCGCTGGGGAGGAGAGAATGTCTCTGGGTGGGGGAGGATGTCTCTAGCGGAAGTCTTGTCTGACACAGCACATTCTTTCCTGTCTCCCCACTTCGGCCTGCAGATGGCTTCCATTTTGTGCATCTCCTTGGACCCTTTCCTAAGACAAGACACTGTCTGGTTCATGAATCATTACGTGAAGCCAGTTAGATCTTCAAACGTACTCAGCTGAATTTCATTTTTTCGTAGATAAAACAGAGCACTCAGGGCCACGTGGACTTGCCTCGGGGAGAGACCAGTGTTGGTGGGGAAAGATCCAGAATGGGCCAACTCATCCAGCCTTAGGATTTGGCAGACGTAGGGGCCGAGACCTGCACACCCAATATTCAGGGATCTATAGTTGTCTGTGACTGGCAAGAAGACAGGGACAGTGGTCTTCTGATCTCCCACAAGGGTCTTCTCGGATGGATTAAAGATGTAAATGTTAAGAGCGGAAAACTTTTAGAAGAAATTCTGGAAGAACATGAACTTGGGATCAAGACCTTTCTGATGAGACAAACCATAAAAGGATAAGATGGCCTAATTTGATTAATAAAATTCCAAAATGGTATATGACAAAGAGCTTCAAAAACTCTTGAGATGTGCGATAGATGGTGGGGCCTCTAGGAGGCAGGACGGACAAAGGAGCTCATTCTTTGCAAGCCCGTGTGCAGGGGCTGCGGGCCTGGCCCAGCCAGCTGAGGCTGGGGGTGTGTGGGGGGGTGGCACAGGTGGGGAGGGGCATGGGAGGGGCAACCCTCACCCCATGCAGGGATGGGCTTCCTCCCCAGCCACCCGAGGCCACCTCTGCCCCCCAAGAGCAGGTAGGGCTGCCTCTGTCAGGGCCTGCCCTCTCTCTTCTGCAGCAGGCCCCTCAAAGGGCCCAAGGTAGATATCTGACACTGTGTGTTCTGGAATGTTCTATCCATGCTCTCTATGCTGGGAGCCATGTTTCCCAGGATCCTTCCCTGCACGGTTCCAGAATAGATGGGGTCCAAGATGAGCTCTTGGAAGTGGAAGTGGAAGTGGAAGTGGAAGTGGAAGTGAGGGAGACACCATGTAGCGCTAAAGTCTGCAGGTGGTTAGGGGCTGGGTGTCAGGGCAGGGATCAGAACTGGGGTTAGGCTGGGGGTCAGGGCTCTGAGTCAGGGCTGGGGGTGGTCAGGGTTGGAGTCAGGGCTCTGGGTCAGGGCTGGAATCAGGGCTGTGGGTCTCCTGGGCTGTGGGGTGGTTAGGGCTGGGCATCAAGGGTGTGATGTTAGGGGTTTCATTGTACGATCCTGCACCCAATTCTGATGTGTTTTCCCCCAGACATCATCAAACAAGTGTCTGACACCAACTGAGATCCCCCCCCAGTCTAACTCAGCCCTGACCTGCTCCTCCTGGAGTTGCCGTCAGGTCCCACAGGGAAGGGCTCCGTCCCATGAGACCGCCCCACAACTTCAGACCCCATAGTCACCCACATTCTGACCACCTACCCGCAGATCAAGGGGTCCCACAGCCCCCTCCTCAGGTTCGACTGTTGGCTGGAGAGGCTCGCGGAGCCCGGGTGAGGGTGTTGTGCGTGGGGTCACAGATTTGTGGTAAGAGGACGTTGCTCAGAGCCCCCAGATGGGAGAGAGGCTCCCCATGTAAGCACCCTCCCGCCCCTGCATGCCCGCGGTCAATGGCCCCGATGCTCACCCACATGCCCACCAGCCTGACGGATCCGATCCCAGGCCTTGCTCCTGGGCCTCAGTCTCTCCAGGCCCTGTGCCCTCAAGGCCTGGGGGTGGGGGCGTCTAGTGGAAGGTGGCCCGGGGCTCCTCCTGGAGCTTTGTGGTGCTCCCCCCAAGAATCATGGCAGCGTGGGAGGCGCCATGAAGCCCACGTACCTGCTGGCAGGGCAGGAGTGATGTGGGCATACTGGGAGGCAGCTGGGGTCCTGCTCAGGAGAGGTCAGGACCCAACAGGGGAAAAGGAGCAGGCGTTGTGCAGGACCTGATGGCCAATGCCCCCCACACCCTGTATACATGGAACCTGATGCAGAAGGGAGGCAGGAGAGCCACCGGGTGTGGGAGAGAGCCTTGGAGAAGCCAGGGATCTGGAGCCCCAGACTGGCTCTGCCCCTCCTCGGGAGAGGCCCATAGTCAGCCCTGCCCCTCCTGGGCTCTGTCCTTCTGGAGCTGGGGCTGGGCACAGAGGCCGTGTTCGGCAGCCAGCACCCCGCTGCCTTGTTGCAGGATGGGCAGAGGGCGGCACGCCCCCCCCCCTCCGTACAGGGAGCACTGTGGAGGCCTGCCCTGGGCTCCCAGACACACTGCCCTCCTGTTCAAGCTGTCGCCTCAGGTCCCTTCCCCAACATACCCTCGAGCCCGCCTCTCTCTGCAGCCTCCAGACACCCCCTGCATTGTTGTACCTGCCTGGGTTCCTCAACCCCCAGGGTCAGCGTCCAAATTAACCCCAGGTCTAGCCCATGCTTGTGGGGAGCACCACCCCTCAGTCCGGCTGTGGGGCTGAGAGCAGCCTGCCTGCTGCGGGGGCTCTGGTCCCCGGAGCCCAGAACATGGAAATTCAGATTCCAACCACGTGCCTGACCCCCCACCTCCCTCATTTTCAGACCACCCTTTGTCTTTTCCTATTCTGAGAACTTTCCAGAGACTTTTCAAGCTCTGCCTGGGAACAGTGCGGGGCCCCGGGTTGCCAGCTGCCGTCACCGGCAATCATCCTTAAAGCAAAGGGACAATTTTAATTTCACAATAATTGGAAATATCAACTGCAGCTCAAGCCGTCGAAACTCATAGAATTTTAATGGGCAGCTGGCTTAGGTTACAGCCAAGAATAGTAGCTCTGCGCCCAGCCTGCATCCATGAGCCTGGGGCAGCACTGGCCTCTGGGAGAAGTGGGGGTGGGGGGGTGGGCGGGGGACTGTCCCTGCTGAGCGTTCTGGTACCTGAGGGGAGGGGAATGAGACTCGGAGGCTGTGGGACTCCTCAGTCCTGTGGAGCAAGGGACTGCATATCCAGCGCATGTCCCCCTGGAGATGCAGCCTCCTTACTTGGGTCTGAGCTCTCCCGATGCCACACTCTTTGGGGGGCCAGAGCCCCCCCATCCCTGGCTCCCACAGCCTGTGCCCACAGAAGCCTTCCTTGGAGCGGGCTTGCACATCTGGAGTGCCCCACCACACCTCGAGGCCATGCTGACCTCCTGTCCTGTGTCAGAGGCACAGTCCCAAGTCTGAAAACAGCCCTTTGACACATTCTGTCTGGTTTTCAGTTTGTAGTGGACAGAGTGGCAAGTCTATCATCACTTCCCCCTGATCACCCAGTTACTCCGAGACTAGATACAAGACTTGACTTTCCCCCATTGAGTTTCTCTGAGGCCATTGTCAAAAATCAATTCACTGAACAAAAGAGGGTCTATTTCTAGACCCGGTTCCACTGGTCTGTACAGCTACGTTCCCCTCACAACTGTAGACTCTTTTCCTTTATAGAAAGTCTTGAGGTCAGCAAGTGCAAGTCTTCCAACTTTGTTCTTCTTTTCCAAAATTGCTTTGGTTATCACAGATCTCTTACTTTTGCATATAAGTTTTAAATCAGCATGTCAATTTGAACCGCCTCCTCAAAAACCTGCTAAAATTTTTATTGAGATGGCATTGAATCTATAGACCAACTTGAAGAGAATTGATGGGTTACCAACTAATATCAAGTCCTGCAATTATGAACATGTGATATGTCTTCCTTTGGCAAAGTCTAGTACATCCTCTGTTAAATTTATTCCTCAGTATATTATTTTTTTCAGTTGTTTGTTGATGTTTGTATCTGTAACCTACAACTCTTAAAACTCACTTATCAGTCCCATAGTTTCTTAAATAAATTCCTTAGTGTTTTCTAGGTTCGTAATCATGTTTTCTGTGAATCACGCCTTTACTTTACTCAATTTGTATGCCTTTTATTCCTTTTGTTTGTTTGTTTGTTTGTGGTTTTTTTTTGGTGGTTTCCTCTTTATTGATGTGCCTCCTACCTTCCCCCCACAATTTCAGTCCCTTCAATCTACCCCCAAAAAAGAAGGTAGTGAAAGGAAGGGAATGTTGGGGTTCTGAGCCCCTTGGGCAGTTAGAAAGGGAACAGAAACCAAAACAATCACTGGGTGGGGGTGACAGAGATTGACAACTGAGAAGTCTAAAGCAGAGTGGGAAAGCTGGTAAGAGAAAGGGGAGAGAGGAGATGTCAGAGAGGCCACCTCCCCCGGAGCCCTCCGGCTAAGAAGGGCTGGAGGAGAGCTTCAAACATTAGGAAGTGCAGGTCCTGAAGAAGGGAGGTGGTGGTTGAGCCCAGGGGAGGAGGAGGTCAGGGAAGGGGGGCCACCTCTTTGTAGAACGAGACCCCCCACCTCAGGGGCAGCAGCTTCGCAGACCGTAGACACTTTCATCACTGTAGGCGATGTACAGAAAGAAGTCGTCTCCGTGGTGCTCCTGGTATAGCTGACCCATTGTGGCACTGGTGGGTGGAATGACATTGTTGACAAAGAAAAACAAGGCATCCTCAGCTCGGAGATGAATTCACTTCTGGATCAAGAAGTAGAACTGACCAACTGTGAGATCAGAAGGCACCAGGTATTTCTTTTTGTCCAGGTCTCCTATCCGAGCTTTGAGAGCCTTTTCTACTATCACCGGAACCTGGTCCGGGTATTTCTTTCAGATCTTCTCGCCCTCAGAGCGGCGTTTCTCGAACGGATGCTCCTCTTTATACACGAACTTCATCCTCCTGGGAACCGGGCTGGACCGGGCTGGGCTGCGGGAACCCGGGGCGGGGGGGTGGCGGGACAGGGGGCGGCAGCCTCCTTTTTTTGTTTTGTTTTATTCCTCTGGCTAGGACCTCCAGTACCATGTCAAAAGAAGCTAGGAGAGCCCCATCATTGCCACGTTCTTGATCTTAGGGGAAAATACTCAGTTTTTTGCCATTGAGTAGAATGTTAACTGTAGGCTTTTCACAGACATAATCTATCAAATTGAGGAAGTTCCTATTTTTAGTTTGTTCATTTAGAAATTTTCATCATAAATGGGTGTTGAATTTTGACAAATGCTGCCTCGGCATTAACTGAGATAAGTACAAGATTTTACTATTTTGTTGATGTTATGAATAACAAGGAACAATCGCATTTTATTTATTTCATGTTATTTTAGAGAGAGAGAGAGAGAGAGAAAGTGGAAGGGCAGAGGGAGAGGGAGAGAGAGAATCCCAAGCAGAACTGCACTGACCATGAAGCCCAGTGCGGGGCTGGAACTCAGGACCCTGAGACCAAGACCTAAGCTAAAATCAAGAGTCAGGTGCTCAGCCAGCTGAGCCACCCAGGTGTCCCAAGAATTGCTTTTTAAATATTAAGTCAACCTTGCATTCCTGGGATAAACCGTACTTGTTCACGGTATGTTATTCAATGTAGTACTATTTTGCTAAGGATTGTTGTGCTCATGTTAATGAGGACATGAGTCTACAATTTGTTTTTCTCATGATGTCCTTGTCAGGTTTTGGTATCAGAGTTATACAGGTCTCATTAAATGAGTACTAAAGTAGTCCATCTTTCTCTGTTTTCTGAGAAAAAGTGTAAGGATGGTATTTCTTTCTTAAGTGTTTCTACTCACTCCAACACCATATGGTCCTGGGGATATACCTATGGGTTAATTTCTTTATGGAAAATGTTTTTTTTAACCTAAAATTTCATTATGAAAAGTTTAAACCACTCAGAAAAAAAAAGAATGGATAATGACAGTCATTTCCATGTCCTAGATTAACATGTTGTTTTACTTTCTTAATCAAATATCCTTCTCTGTATCCATCAGTCAGTCTTACTTTCTGGTGCATTCCTAAAGTGAAGTTGTAGACAGCAGCACTCTCTCCTTCAAGTTCTTAATTATTCAATTTCTTTAACCAATATAGGGCTAAACTTTATATTTCCTCTTATGTAATTTTGTTGGGTTCTTAGAGAAATTTTTCCGCTTTATGTGTTGTCATATTTGTTGTGACAAAGTTATTCATATTATTTTCTTAATGTCCTAAATATCTGTGGTCTCTATAATGATATTCCTAGTATTGGCCATTTGTCTCTTCTGTCTCCTTTCCGATGGTCGTACTGGGGAACAGTTAAATTTCATTAATTTTTTTTCAAAAACCAATGGTCACCTCTCATTGTTTTACAATGGTTTCCTCTCTATTTCATTAATTTCCACTCTTTTACTATTTTCTTCCTCCTCTTTAATTTGTTCTGTATTTGCTGGTTTCTTAATATGGAGGCTTAGATCATTTTAAACCATCTCTAGTATCAGCATTTCAAATTACAAATTTATTTCCATAAGACTATATATTCCACAAATTTTGATATCTTGTATTTTCATTACTATCAATTAAAAACATTTTTCTGGGGTGCCTGGGTGTCTCAGTGGGTTAAAGCCTCTGTCTTCGGCTCAGGTCATGATCTCAGGGTCCTGGGATCGAGTCCCACATTGGGCTCTTTGCTCTCCCCGCTGAGCAAAGAGCCTGCTTCCCTTTCTCTCTTTGCCTGCCTCTCTGCCTACTTTTGATCTCTATCTCTGTCAAATAAATAAATAAAATCTTAAAAATTTTTTTTCTAATTCCCCCTTGTGATTTGACTTGTGAATTATTTAGAAGCTTGTTACTTGTTGAAAGTTGAGTGCTTTTCTAGATACCACTATTGATTTCTGTTGTTGATAGAAAACATATACTGGATGACTTCTTTTCTTTAAAATTAATAAGATTTATTTCATGGCCCAGCATATTGTTCTCTCTTGGTAAATATTCCCTGTGCACTTGAAAAGGGTCTGTATTTTGTAGTTGATGGATGTGGTCTTCTATTCATGTTAATTAGGTTAGATTGTTTAATGATGTTCAAATCTTTTAAATCCTTATTGGTTATTTTGTCTGATTTTCTCATCACCTTTGATATAAAAATGTTAAAATATTCAACTATAAGTGTGCTTTTGTCTATTATTATTTGTCTCCTTATAGTTCTCATAATTTTTGTTTCAAATATTTGAAGATACAGCGGCTCCAGCTTTGTTTCTTTCTTTCTTTCTTTTTTTTTTTTTTTGATTTTATTTATTTATTTATTTGAGAGAAAGAGAGAACATGAGAGAGGTCAGCAAGAGAAGCAGACTCCCTGCCGAACAGGGAGCCTGATGTGTGGCTCGATTCCGGGACTCCAGGATCATGACTTGAGCTGAAGGCAGCTGCTTAACCAACTGAGCCACCCAGGCGCCCCACTACAGTTTTTTTTTTTTTTTTTTAAGGATTTTATTTCTTTGACAGAGATCACAAGTAGGCAGAGAGGCAGGCAGAGAGAGAGAGAGGAGGAAGCAGGCTCCCTGCTGAGCAGAGAGCCCAATGTGGGGCTCGATCTCAGGATGCTGAGATCATGATCTGATCTGAAGGCAGAGGCTTTAACCCACTGAGCCACCCAGGCGCCCTCCCACTCCAGCTTTCTTAAGGTTATTTTTTCCCATGGTATTTCTTTTTCTATCCTTTTATTTCCAATATAAATGTGTTTTTATATTTAAAGTGTGTCTTTGTTAAACATAATATAAGTGTATATTTTCTTTTCTTTCTTTTTTTTAAAGATTTTTATTTATTTATTTGACAGAAAGAGAGATCACAAGTAGGCAGAGAGGGAGGCAGAGAGAGAGGGGGAAGCAGGGTCCCTGCTGAGCAGAGAGCCTGATGTGGGGCTCAATCCCAGGACCCTGAGATCATGACCTGAGCTGAAGGCAAAGGCTTAACCACTGAGCCACCCAGGCGCCCCATAAGTGTATATTTTAAATCCTGCACGACATGCTCTGCCTTTTAATTTGGGTGTTTAGCCCATTTATATGTAATATAATAATTGATATGGGGCACCCGAGTGACTCAGTTGGTTAAGCATCTACCTTCGGCTCAGGTCATGATCCCAAGGTCCTGGGATTGAGCCCCACGTCAGGCTCCTGGCTCAGCAGGAAGCCTGCTTCTCCCTCTCCCACCCCCCTGCTTGTGTTCCCTTTCTCACTGTCTCTCTCTGTCAAATAAATAAATAAAATCTTTAAAAATATATGTGTATGTATATATATAAAATAATTGATATAGTTAGGTCTATATCTACCTATATTCTTGCAAGTTGTTTTCTATTTGTCCTGTTTGTTCTTTGCTCTTTTGTTCCTTCTTTCCCTCTTTCTTTTAGATTAACTGATTTTAAAATTTAAAAGTCTTGTCTCCTCTATTGTGTTTTATGTCACAATACCCTTTTACTATTTTCTAGAGTTCATTCAGGGAGTTCCAATACGTATCATTTGCCTCAAAATCATTTGAAATCACACTATTCTACTTCATGTATAAATAAAGACCTTTCAACATATAGTTCTATTTCCTTTCCAAATGGAAATTATAATTTACACGTACTTATAAAAATAAACACAGACTACATTGTTACTATTTTTGCTTCAATGTCCAACTGTCTTGGGGCTCCTGGGTGGCACAGTTGCTTAAATGTCTGACTTTGGGTTTCAGCTTGGGTTGTGATCTCAGGGTCATGAAATCAAGCCCTGAGTTTTGCTCCATACTCAGTGCAGAGTCTGCTTAAGACTCTCTATCCCTCTCCCTCTGCCCCTCCCCATTGGTCACTCTCTCTCTCAAATAAATAAATCTTTAAAAAATGTTCAACTGTCAAATAAAATAAAATAAAAAATTAAAAAAATGTTAAACTGTCTTTAAAGAAATGAAGAAAATAGAAGTGTAGTCTTCCATATTTACAGATGTATTTACCATTTCTAGTGCTCTTCATTCCTTTGCATAGATCCAAGTTTCCATCTGGTGTCATTTCCTTTCAGCTTAAACAGCTTCTTTTGGCATTTCTTGCAGCGTGCATATACTAGCAATGGATTCAATAAGCTTTTGTTTATCTGTAATTACCTTTATTTTGCCTTTCCTTTTCAAGTGTATTTTCACGGGATGTAGAATTCACAGTTGACAGTTTTTCTTTCCCAGTCTTTAAAGATGTCTTTCTTTTGTCTTTGGTTCCCTATTATTCCTGATAAAAACTCAGCCATTTTTATTATCATACTAATGTATATGTCTCTTTTCCCCTTTGGTTGCTTTTAAGATATTAGTTTTTTGTTTTCAACATTTTGTGACTCGGTGTGTTTTCTTTGTATTTATTCTGCTTGGGATTTGTTGAATTTGGGGGTCTATGCATTGATTTTTTAAAATAAAATTTGAGGAAAATTTGCCACTATTTCTTCAAATATATTTTCCCCACGTTACCTTTCTGGGATTCAACTTACACATATGTCACATTCCTTGATGTTATCCTACAGGTCACAAGTGCTCTTTTTATTTTATTCAATATTTTCTTCTCTGTGATTTAGTTTGGAATATTCATACTGATCTGCCTTCAAGTTCACTGGAAGTTTCTTCTGCAGTGTCCAGAAACCTAGCCAATACATTTTTATTTCAGATGTGATATTGTGATGTTCAGTTCTTGAAATTCCTTTGCAATTTTGGAGTTCCCATTTATATTCCAAAATATCCCATCCCTTTATCCATTATAGTTATCCTTATCTGCAGATTCTTCTACATATTTGTATTATTTTTCACATTGTATGTCTGCTAATTTCAATTACTGGACATCTAGGGTCTATATATTTTGATTGTATTTTCTCTTGACATGGGTCAAATTTTTCTGCTTCTTCACATGTCTTGTACTTTTAAAAAAGATTTATTTATTTATTTATTTTAAAGATTTTATTTATTTATTTGACAGAGAGAAATCACAAGTAGATGGAGAGGCAGGCAGAGAGAGAGAGAGGGAAGCAGGCTCCCTGCTGAGCAGAGAGCCCGATGTGGGCCTCGATCCCAGGACCCTGAGATCATGACCTGAGCTGAAGGCAGCGGCTTAACCCACTGAGCCACCCAGGCACCCAAAAGATTTATTTATTTATTAGAGAGAGAGAGAGAATGCCCCCACATGTCTTGTAATTTTTTATTCTATTCCAGACATCATGTGTAGATGAATGGTGGAGATTGTTATGTAATGCTTTATTTTTATTTTGTTCCTATTTCCCCCCAAATGCAAGCCATTTCCCGAGTTTTGGTAAGGGGTTTACCATTCAGATTCTTCCAAGAGTCCAGTTGACTCTGGAGCTGGGACACAGCTTTAATTATACTGCGTTCATGTACTTTCAGCCCAGCCCTCTACCTCTATTCCACTGCACCTTTTTGATCTTGTTAGAATTTGATCAGATATATTTAGTTCACCTGAGAGTTAATCCTGGTGTGGCCTGGGGTCTCAGCACTTCCAGAATGTGGAAGACTAAGTGCTCACTTTGCTGTTCACTCTATTTTCTACTTTCTTTGCAAAATCTGAGTCTGGGTGGGAGAAAGTAGATTAATGGGGCTGACTTATCATCTAAGACTGTGTTTGTTTCTCTTCCTCTCTGCTCCTCCTTCCACCAGGGTGAAAACCAGACTTCTGCTCTGGGCATGGATGTTGCTACCGCATTCTGTTCTCTATGAACAGGAATTCAGTTCATTAAAATGTCTGTATTGGCCTACTAACTCCATAGAAAAGTACAATTTTTCCCCCTGTTTTCTTTGTTGCACTATGGGAATGAAAGTCTTTTGCATCCACATCCCAGGTGGAAGGAGACGTCCCATTTTCTTTTATTCATTATGCTCCCCATTGAAAGTGCTTCAGCTGATGGAAAAGCCAAATTAGTACATTTGTTAAATCCTCCCTCTCAGGTGGAGTGAATGCCAGAGATTCTCATAACCTAAAATTCTGTTTCGGCATGGCGCCATTCCTCTTGCCTTTCTTCATATTTCTATTTGTGACTGTTTCCAGAGATTCTCAGAAATCAGGAGAACACTCATCATAGTTTCAATAGCACCTGAGGATTGGTTTTGCACTATTGAGCACTCATACTACTCTTCTGTTCCCATGTGTGTTGGGCTGGACTGAATGGTGAAGTGGCCTACCTCTACTGGGCATTGACATTGAATGTGGAGGTTGTGAATCATTTTACTTAAAGAAGAGTCCATTAAATTAAAAAAAATCAAATGAAACAGTTTTGCCTTCATTTAATACTTTAAAAACTGCCAAGAGAAGACTAATAATGGTGCTATCACAATGCATAAAGGAAAAGGTAAACAAGCCCAAATTCTGGCCAGAAACCCAGAAGCCTTCTTTGTGCCAGCTATGGCACAGAATCTGAACTTGTGATACGTGGCTTTGAGGATGCCAACAATGATGATATGCTCTGGAATAATTCAAGGGTCCTAGCTGATAGTTTCTGCATCTGCCCAAAGACGGAAACGCTTGATGGGACATGTATCATATTTGACCTTACAATCGCCCTCAGAAACACAAAAAGAATGTCAACTAGATGCTGTTAAAACAGTTAGATTTAATTCACCCAAGATTCCAGCTGCATGGAAGAGTTAAGTAAAATAGCAGATTAACCTCAGATGAGGAGGAACCGTGGTCTTCAGAGGAAAGTGAATTGTTTGCTCTGTTGCGGTCATTTGGTGTGTCCATTGCTATTGATAATATTAAGAAAAGCTTGCCAAAAAAGAAAAAAAAAACAGGTTGACCACTTAATGTTTTTAAAAATTAAGCCTTTTTTTTTTTAATTGGAGAGATAATAACTTCTCTCAAAAAACACCACAAAAAAACCAAAAACAAACCATCTGTGAAATAAGCAATAAAAATAGCATTCTAGAAAATGTAAGGAAATCAGAACAAGGAAATGAAATCATTTGCATGAAGATGAAGGAGATGATTCACCTAAAAATAATCTCAACCAATTCCATAGAGAATAGTTACTGTCAGTTTAGGTGAAGACATGATCTTGATTGATGAGAGATTTGAATAAACTGGAAAACACTTGGGTGTTTCTGAAACAATGTCTCAGTGTTAACAAATTGGAAGGAAGAACTTTAGAAGTATCTCATAAATTTAGCTATTGCTTTAAGGTCTAGTGAAAATCTTGCTGTTAATAGTGATTTCTATGATGAGATTAGTTTGCCGAATTTTCTGTGATAACGTTTCATGTACAACCCCATAATAATGTTTGAACATGATATATAAAATCTGTGGCTCTTTTCCCACTATAAATATTTGCTCTAAGAATTTTATGGATGGCCCTGGTTTCTTCTGCCTCAGGGAATTGCAAGTCAGAACCACACTGATGGGGCTCAGGTCCTGATCTCAATGTCCTGGGATCAAGCCCTGCATCAGGCTCTCTGCTCAGCGGGGAGCTTGCTTCTCCCTCTCCCTCTGCCCCTCTCACCCGCTCATGCTCTTGCATAGGTACATCCCCAAAAGAATTGAATGCAGGAATGCGACATGCGTAGGTCCACCCATATTCCCAGCAGCATTATTCACGGTAGTTAAAGTGTCTGAGGACAGACAGATGGATGGGAAGCAGAACGTTGTCCATCCACACGATGGAAGGTTAGTCAGCCCTAACCGGGAGGGAGACACTGACACCTGCCACCACGTGAATGAACTTGAGGACATTAGACATTATGTTCAGTGAACGAAACCAGTCCCCTAGGGACAAATGCTGGGTGGCCCTGCGTACAGGAGGCCCCTGCCATCAAAGCACAGAGAGGTCAATGGTGGTGTCAGGTGTGGGCAGGGACAGAGAGTGTGTTAATGGGGACAGAAGCTCAGTTTTGCGGGATGGAGGGAGTTCTGGGCTGGAGGGTGGGTCGGCTGCCTATTATGCATGTACTTAAAGCCAGTTAAAAATAGTTGTGGTAAACTTTGTGAGTCCCTTTTACCACATTAAAAATAATTGGGGAAAAAGACTTCGTCGCTTCAGCTCGTCTTTTCAATTTTGTGGTTTTATAGGAATTTTTGTCCAGGACATTTTACTGTCTAGTTTATTCAGTTTGGGACCTTGGGACAGACCTCAGAGGAGCGGGGGCCTCCTGCGGTCATTCTGCCGGGTGGCCAGGTGAGGGTGTTCTGAGTGTAGGGCCAGCAGCACCCTGCGCCTGAGGCCTCATCCCTCCTAGGGCCGGGAGCTAGTGCAGTCCTGTCGCCCAGGGGCACCCCTGGGAGCCTGCCTATCATTGCAGATCTGAGGGGGGTGAGGCAGAAAGTGTGTGAGGTCTGCCCTTGGGAGCACTGGGGCCCAGGGCTTGGAAGAATTCCCCAGTCTCCCAGGAGGAGACAGAGACCCTGGACAGAGACCATGTATTCCAGGCCGGAAAGGGTCCTGTAGGGCCTGGCCTGGCGCTGCGGCCATCCATGCTGGCTGTCCCCACCAGGCGCTGGGTAGGTGGCCTGCTGGGGTGGCTTTATCGGAAGCAGAAGACCTGGGGTGTGGAGAAGGGTCCTGCTTCCTCCAGGCATGAAGGACTGGTGTCCTGCTAGCCATGAAGGGCACGGAGGCAGGGCCTTGGGCTGGGGGCTCTGGGGACACAGGACTTCCACCACCCAAATCCAGCAAGGCCCAGCCACACCTGGATGAGGGGCCCCCCAAAAGGGAAAGGTCACACTTTCACCCCAAAGAGCTCCCAAACCCTCCTCTGTCCTTAGCAGTGCGTGAGAGGGCAGGGGATGGTGGGAGACCCCTGCCCACCTGCCTGCCCCCTGCCACCAGCGAGGTGGCTTTGGGGAAGGCTGGGCAGTGGTATATCCGCGGCTGGCCTCAGTCTCCACACCTGTAAATGGGCACATGCGGGGCTGCAGGGGATGAGGAGGTCGCTGTGGGGAAAGCACCCAGTGCCACCTCACTGGCTGTGGCCGAAGGCCATTCTGTGCCCAGCTTGGAGCCCTTTCCTCTGGGACGTGGCCTTGACCTGGGTCTTGCAGGGCGAGGGCCAGACTGGTACCTTGCCCTGTCAGTGACTCAGAAAGAGGAATCCACCATTTTTATTAAAAAGAACGCTCATCTCTCCTCATCTAAACGTTCACATCTGAAGGCTGACCTCTGGGTGCTGCCTGCTCATGGTGAGGGGAAAAAAGCGAGCTGCAGGCAGCAGCCACTGCATCCCCCTGGGAGCAACGTGCCAGGGACCTGTGGTCACCGTGGAGTCGCTGGGGGCCAGGGCTCAAAGTGCAACATTTAGAAATGTCTCCCACTGTCAACGTCCTATTTGGAGGTGATGCTCCCTGAATTACTTCATGCCTATTTTCTTTCTCCAAAGACACGTTTCCCCCAAAGAAGAGGAGACATCACTAAGCCAGGTCTGTCCAGGAGGGCGGTGTTTACACCATGCTGGGGACTCCCTTTCCTTCCCGTGACCGTGCCCAAGGCGGGCCTCCCTGGGGGGCCTCCCTGTCCCCGGCCCCCGGTGCCCTGTATGGTCCTCCCGGGGGCCCCAGGGAAATAAAGTCCAGTGCGTGCAGGGACAGTGGGCTCCGGGTCATTAGTGTGGGTTCTGTTCGGGGACGATGTGGTCCTACGTAGTTAATGCATATTCTGTTTGGTAACAATGTCCCTAATTAATACAAGCTCCATTTAGTAACAATATGCTTTATTTAATTAGTTTCATGTGTTCTGGGTAAAAACATCAGGCTTCATGTGACTTATCCCCTGTTCACTGGCCCTAATGAATTCCACAGACCGCCACGGGTGGGGTCAGCGGGCATTCAGGGAAGGGGCGGCTTGCCCCCCAGAAAGATAGAGAGGGCCTTGGGGGGGACCTAGAGCCAGAGTGATTCAGGGGGGTAGGTGTGAGTTGGGCTGGGCTGGGACACCAAAGTCCTGCGTGCATCTCCCTGGTGTCCCTTCTGGCTCCCGCATGGGCCCTATCGTTCTCGGGTTCTACTTGTCCCCTTGGTTCCTGTGCCGGGAGCCCCGCCTCTCCCTGGCCCCCAGATCCCCTGCTTCTGCTCCCCCAGGTGCTGTCAGTCTCTGAGGTTTGGTCACTGTCCCCACTTCCCAGCATCAGGGCCACTCCCTTCTGGAAACGCAAATCTGCCCTGTATCTTAGGCATGGTTCCCAAACTCTGAGTGTGTGGCCCTGCAGGATGACATACCTGCAGGGCTGGTCTACTGGGACGTCCTGGAGTGTCCTGCTCTCCAGCTCTGGACAGTGTCCCCAGGCCTGGTGGGCACCCGGGGTTAGGTGGGTGATTGGGGTCTACCCTTTGGATGGTGGGCCATGGTCCTCCCTATCCAGGAGCACTGGGGGCAGGGGTGGCATGGGACAGATGGAGCTTGACCCCTTTATGAAGTGACAGGATGGTGACAAGTGGGGTGGAGGTCTGATGGGGGCATGCATGGTCCTCCCTTCCCTTTGGGTAGGGTGTTAGGGCTGACACCCCTGAGGTGAGCCCTGACAGGTGAGGAGGAAGGCCCCCAGGGTGACCGGCCAGCAGGCCCGTGAGGACAGGCCCACAGGAAGAGCCTGGCTGGAGACAGAGCAGAGGACTTGGGCCTGTGGCTCAGCTTGGTCTGCTGGGTGCTGGACCCCAGGCCCCCAGTCCGGCCTTGTCTGTCTCAGCTGGGGCCCCACAGTCCCATCTTGGGAAACACAAAGGGGCCCCGTGCCAGGGAAGCTGGAGCACCGGCCTCGGGAACTGAACTGTCAGCTTTCTTCCTGCAGCCGAGGCCACCTTGGGACTGTGAGTAGGGATCAGGGGCTGACAGCAGGGACTGCACAGCAAAGGCGGGCTTGGGGGGCCGGTCAGGCCGTATGTGGGGTTGGCCTCAGGCCGTGACCCAGGCGCAAGGGAGCAGCTGTGTCAAGCTTTGGGTATCATGTAGTGCTGACCTCTTGCAGAGCCGGTCTAGCCTCAGTCCCTGTCTGTAGAATGGGCTGGTGCTCACACTCAGCGCACAGGAGGTGGGCGGTTCTGATGAGAGCAACGCTGAGTACAGCTGGTGCACTGACCTCGGTTTCATGGTGGCCAGTGAGCCAGAGGAGACAGTGAGGGGGAACAGTGAAGGGGACAGTCAGGGGACAATGAGAGGGGACAGTGAGGGGGCAGCAAGGGGGACAGTGAGGGGACAGGGGGGACAGTGAGGTGAGCAGTGAGGGGGGACAGTGAGGGGTCAGTGGGAGCAGGCAGTGAGAGGTGTCATAGAGTAGGTGAGGTGGATGAGGTCACCGTCCTACTGAACTTCTCCTGGCTTGGACACTGTGACCCTGGGGGCTGCATCCTCTCCTGTGGGCCTGCATCCCAGGGGACAGAGAGGAGGGTGAACAGGGCATGGACCGGCTGGGTCAGGAGCACTGCCATGTGGCCTGACTCCCTCTAGCACTTCCCCAGCACCTCCCATGTGGTGGCTATAGAAAGTGGCTCATGCAGCAACCGGGTCCCGGGGGGACCACAGGTCACACAGTGGCCCTTCTGAGTGTGGCTTTGCCTCTGATGGAGGCAGGGAGTCAGGACCTTCCAGCCCTGGAATCCCTGAACCCACAGGGCGGTGAGTGGCCAGGGTGTCCCACTAGCTGCGGGGCAGGGTGTCTGCCCAATGTTCCGTTTAGGGGCTAGGGGACGACGGTGGGGTTGGCAGACCTGGCTGCCTGCAATCTGGACTGGGCTCCTCTGCACAGGGTGATCTGCACATCTGCAGTGGGGACTGTAGGTCAGCCAGCCTAGATCACGGGGCACCCAGATTTGTGGCCACATCTTTTCTTTGTGTGTCTGCCGGGGTGTGGCTGCTGCTGGGCAGGCGCAGCTGTCCCAGAATCAGGCTGTGGAGGCTGCGACCGCAGAGGCTGGGACCACAGAGGCTGGGACCGCAGAGGCTGGGAGCCAGACCCCAAGGGTGAGGGCTGCTCAGAGCAGAGCCCTGGGCCCAGCAGGACCAGAGTGAGGCCCTGTTCTTGCCCACCACCGGATGGGCAGAAGGAACCTGACTTAATTGAGAAGACATATCTGCTCACGCTGGGACTCAGTTTCCCCTTTGACCTCCCTGCTCAGTCTGACACACGGCACATGTCTGTCTCACACAACTTTTCCTGATCACTCCGCAGGGGTAGGCAGGCATGCTGGGAAGAGCATCCGCTCTCCTCCCCGTGTGCTGCTTCCTGGACATCCCCGGCTCACCACCCCACACACGGCTGCCTCCTTTCCCATCCAAGCCCGCCACACGCGTGGGCGCTGCGCAAGGGTGGAGAAGCAAGCCGAAGACAAGAGAGAGGCTACAGCTCCTCGCAGAGCGGCTCTCTGCTCCTCTGACCTGTGCCCAGGGCCTGGAGGCTGTGCCGCCCCTGCCTCCAGAAGGTTCCCTCTGTGGACTCGGAAGGAAAAGCTGCCAAAAAGGAAAACTTGAAGGGGGTAGCATGGAGTGGGGAGAGAAGTATTTCTTTTCTTTTTTTTTTTTTTTTAAGATTTTATTTATCTATCAGAGAGAGAGAGGGAGAGAGCAAGCACAGGCAGGCAGAATGGCAGACAGAGGCAGAGGGAGAAGCAGGCTCCCTGCTGAGCAAGGAGCTCGATGTGGGACTCGATCCCAGGACGCTGGGATCATGACCTGAGCCAAAGGCAGCTGCTTAACCAACTGAGCCACCCAGACGTCCCATGTATTTCTAAAGCCAAACAAAGCAGGTGATCCGTTCTGAAAAGGAAGAGGACAGGAGGGTGGCAGGCAGTGAGGGTCAGGTTTGAAGGAAAAGAAGGCCTGAGAGGAGGGAGGAGTCGAGGGCAAGCAGGAAGGAGCAGTCTGCCCAGTCCCCCCAAAGCAGGCTGCTGAGACAGGCCAGGCAGGCGGACTTTCAGGAGGCAGGAGGAACACACGATCATCTCCAAAGGGGCTGTGGCCTCCGATGGGGCAGGACGCTTCTCCCCTGCTCTCCAGCCCCTGGCCCTTGGACTGCAGGGGGGGGCTTGGGTGCTTGTCTCAATCCTTCTGGATTGCTATAACTAAAATACTAGACTGGGCGGGGGTGCTTATCAACAACAGAGTTCTGGAGGCTGGAAGTCCATGGTCAAGGCATCAGCAGCTTCCATGTCTGGTGAGAGCTTCCTGATTCATGGACATGTTGGAAGGACAAGGGGGCTCCCTGGGGTGTCTTCTATGGGGCACTAATCCCATGCATGAGGGCTCTACCCTTATGACCTGATCACGTCCCTAGGGCCCCACCTGCTAACACCCTCGCACTGTACCCTGGAAATCCACATATTGAGGGGTCAGGCCTCAATGTGTGGATTTCCAGGGTACACATTCAGTCCGTAGCAGTGTTGTGGGGATGATCGGCCCCCAGGGTGCCCAGAGCCTTGGGGCTCTCTGGGACACCCCCCCCCCATGGCTCCCAGCATCACCTGTGTGAGGCTCACAGTGTAGTCCACTCTCCAGGTGTTTCATCTGCCCTGAGGGGAAGATGCACATGCCCCAGGGGAAGGATCACCCTTGCTATCCTCCGGAGCACTGGAAGGAATAGGAAACCTAACTTCGTTCTTTGTTTTTTCCATTCAGGTGGGAGTAGCTGGCCGCGTGATGCTGGTGTATCTGTCATGATGAGTTAAAGCCCAAGGGGCTCCAGCCACGTTTGGGAGCTGGCTGTGTCATGGAAGGTCAGGAGTCTTGGACTTGATATATTTCTAGGCTTAGATAGTATAGCAAATGCTCAGGGGACAGTTTCCCCAAACTCTTCTAGCTGGTCGCTGTGACTCCAGGTAAAGTAATTTCCAAAGATACAGTGATTGTTGAGGAGGCAGGGGGAGAGCTAACCCCGGAGGGTCTCCGTGGGTCCCCCACAGGAGGGGAGGGGACCTCCAGGACAGCAGGGAGAAACTGCCTGGCTGTCACACCTGTTGGGAGGACTAGGGGCTGATCGTGCTCCGCAGGGAACACCATACTTCCCATCTGCTCTCCTCCCTTAAAAATAAAAGGATTCCGGTGGATTACGGTCTAGATGTGTATCAAGGTCTTCCGAGGGTGTGGGATCCCTGGTGCTGGGCTGCCAGGGCAGGGGCGCGGCGGAAGTGCCCGCTCAGCTTCTGTGGGACCCGGGGCCGGGAGACGGGAGGGGGACACCGGGGCGCAGGAACGGACCGGGTCTACGGGGGACCCGGGTGTGAGGTGGTGTCGAGAGGGACTCGAGGCGGGAGCGCAGGAGGGCCCGAAGGGACGGAAGGGGACCAGGCACCGGTGTGAGGGGACCGGGGCCGGGAGAAAGGAGAGGACCCGAGCCGGGGATCTGGAAAGATTCCACCGCGGGGACTAGCCACCACCTCAGCTCCGGCAGCGGAAGTCCCGTCCAGGGAATGGAAGAGGGGGCCGGGCCCCGCCCCCTGCCCCTCCTCGCCCCTCCCCTCCCCTCTCCTCCAGGTCCGCCTCTCTGGCCCCGCCCCTGGCTGAGGCCTCGCCCCTTATTCTCTCCTTTCTCTTCCCCTGGAAGCCCAGCTGTGCGCCCACTTTCTCGCCCCTGTAGGCGGCGCCCCCGTAGGCCCGCCCCACCCCCGGCGGCTCCGCCCGGCCACTGGGGCTCCGCCCCACAAACCGAGGACTCTGGCTCTATTCCCGAGACCCGCCCACGCTCCTAGAGACCACGCCTTCTCTCCACCCCGCAGGTCCCGCCCTCAGGAGGCCCCTCCCTGTCGTCCCCGCCCCCGAGCCCCGCCCCCCGGGCGGGCGGTGGCGGCTGAGCGACCGTTGCGCGCGGGCGGAGCGGATCGCGCCCGCGGAGCGAGCGGCCGGTAGGTTGCGGGCCGGGCGCAGGGCCGCCCCGCCTCCGTTTCTTTCTTCTCTGGGCGCGCGCTCGCGCCCTTCGCGGCCCGGCCGCCAGCCCCGCCCCCGCCCAGCGCGGCGGAGGGGGCCCGGGGGCGTCCGGCCGGCGTCCGGCTTGTTTGGGCCCCTCAACTCCGCGCCCCCGGGCGGCCGGGCCGCCGGCCGCTCTCCTTTTGTTCCCGGGCCTCCGCCGGGACTCGTCGTGGGCTCGGCGCGCGCGGACCCCGCCCGGAGCCTGGGTTGTGGGGTCGCCGAGGGGCCCGTCGCTCCTTGGCTGAACCCGAGGGCCCGGGCCGGGGGGCGCGGGGCGGCGGCAGACGGGCCGGGGGTTCGGGCCTCTGTCCCCGCCGCTTTCGCCCCGTCCTGGGCTGGAGCCGGGGCGCCGCGGGGCCCGAGTCCGCGCGGGGTCTCGAGTTTCCTGGCCGTCCCGGCCGGCGGCCGCATTGTTTGGGCAGAGCTGCCTCCGGAGATCCCGACTCCGGCGGTTAACTGAAGCAGCGTCGGGGCCGCCGCCCTGCGGGTTCCCCTGGCCCGGCTGTGCTTCCAGCTTGGGGGTCCTGGCGTAGACAGAGCGGCTCACAGCTGTGGGGCGTAGACAGAGCCCCAGAGTTGTGGGGTGTAGACAGAGCGGCTGGGAGCTGTGGGGCCTAATAAGACAGAGCCCCAGAGTCGGGAGGTGTATCCAGAGCGGCTCGGAGCTGTGGGGCGTAGACAGAGCCCCAGAGTTGTGGGGTGTAGACAGAGCGGCTGGGAGCTGTGGGGCCTAATAAGACAGAGCCCCAGAGTCGGGAGGTGTATCCAGAGCGACTCGGAGCTGTGGGGCGTGGGCAGAGCGACTCCCAAGTTGTGGGGTGTGGACAGAGCCGCAGAGTTGGGGGTAGAGAGAGCCACCCAGAGTTGTGGAGTATAGACAGAGCGACCCAGAGTTGTAGGGTGTAGGCAGCAGCGCCAGAGTTGTGGAGTGTAGACAGAGTGGCCCAGAATTGTGGTGTATAGACAGCAGCGCCAGAGTTGTGAGTAGACAGAGTGGCCCAGAGTCATGGAGTGTAGGCAGAGCCCCAGAATTGAAGGGCATAGACAGAGTGGACCAGAATTGTAGAGTGTAGACAGCTGTGCTGGAGTTGTGGAGTGTAGACAGAGCCCCAGAATTGTGGGGTATAGACAGAGTGGCCCAGAATTGTGGGGTGTAAGTAGCGAGCAGCCCTGGAGTCATGGGGGTATAGACTGAGGTTCCCCGTGTGCCCTGCCTGGCCATGCTCCGGGATAAGCCCTTGGGCAGGTGGCTACCTGCTCTGTTGCTCATGGTGGATGGGCGTGGGAATGGTGCCCACCCATGGGCCCCTCAGGATTCTCAGGGGTGTGTCTGAGGCCCTGGGAGCAGGCAGTGTCGGTGATTTTGTAGTCGCAATGGGGCCAGTGTGAGGCCGGGGGTCCTGTAGGAGTGTGTGCTCCAGAGAGGAGGGGCGCGGTGGGGGGGGGGTAACACCCCCCACCCCAGGCTGGGGTGAGGCACGGGGAGTGGTCCTGGAGTCTGGAACATGCTGTGAGTGGAAGGCGAGGAGTAAGAGAATGTGGTCACAGTTTCACTTTAGAGACATAATTGTCACCGTGTGCAGTTTCATGAAAATGCCACCTCACCCAGTGGGTTTGAGGACCAGAGACGGTGGCACAAGGGCCTGGCTCAGGACTCGGGCTGGAGGGACACGTCTCAGGCAGGCTGCCTATTGCCTGGGCGCCCATAGCAAGAGCACTAGCTGACTGGTGATGAGGTCTGGGACCACTGGGATGGATGGGGCAGAGGAGGCCACGGTGACTGGAGGGAAGCCCACGGACTTGGGCTGGACGTGGGGAGTGACCGTAGTGGCAGTGTTATGGGGTGGGTTGCGGTGAGAAGGGAGGCACCGAGCTGGCCTGCGTGGCAGAGAGGAAGGCGGCTGTGGGCTGGTGGCCCTGGAGTCAAGGGCAGGCCTCCTTCTCCCCTCTTGCCAGAATAAGGGTGGGGGCCAGTGGCCAGGCAAAGGAGGAATGGAGGAGCTGTGGGAGAGGCTACGGGACACAAGGGACAGAAGTGCTGCCTGCTTCCCCAGGAGGTTCGGACGAAGGTGACCTTGAGCTGGCTTTCTGGTGACCATCTTCAGTCATCTGTCTGTGCCCGAAGCAGGCCAAGCTGAACAGTCAGGATGCAGGAAAAGCAGTGCCGGTGGACGGGGGTGGTTCACACTCTGGGGGCGGGTGGGTGCAGAAGGGAGTGGAGTGTAGACAGACCTGTCTTGTACGTGTCACAGCTCATGGTTTTCTTGCCTTGGGTGGGATGCCCAGAAATGTTTTACTTTCTAATTGGCACTTGAGTTTCCCATGGCTGCTGTGACAAGCGACCACACAGTTAGCGATAGAAGCTGCTGGAGGGCAGAAGTCCAACATGGGTGTCCCGGGGCTGAGACCAAGGTGCTTGGGCCAGGGAGAACCCGTTCAGCTTCCTGGAGGCTGTCCTCTGTCCTTGCTCCCCTGCCCCCGTCTCCCAGCTCCCTCCCTCTGCCTCCTTCCCGCGAGGACCCCCATGATGGCGCTCAGACCTGGGGTCCTCTCTCATCACAGGCCCCGAATTTAATCACAACTCCAAGTCCCTGGGTCCTCTCAGGTGACATTCACGGTCTGGGGAGCTAGGACCCGAGTCCTAAGGGACCATTCTAGCCTCCCACCATGCTCCTGACTTCAGTTCTGGGAGGACTGGGTCTTCCCTCTCCTTGCTGAGGAGCGGCCATCTCCCGTACCTTTCTCGGTGGCCTGGGGAAGAAGATAAGCCCTGCTCAGGGTTCAAGGCTGCTAGAGGACTTGCTTTTACCTTTTGGGAGGTGATGGTCCCCTACTCCCTTCCCCATCTGATAAAAACTAGTTTCTCTTGAGAAGTGCACCCTATATGCACGCACACGTGATTTTATCGTAGACACGAGTTTTCCCATGATCGTCCCCATGTCCCCACATCCAGCCCAAGTTCTCAGGTTCGCCAGGTTGATTTGGACTTGTGCTCCAGGCAGAGCTCTTGAGTCTAAACCTTCCCAAAGAAGACGTGTAGTTTGTCCTTTCTGCTCTCGTTCCATCTCCTGCCCAGTGGCTTTGCTGTCCCCAACCATGCAGTTGTGGTGATCCCCAATGTATATCCTTTCCCATCTTTTTTCTTGTTTACACAGTCATTTATAGGTGGACACGCCCACACAGCACATTCCCCCCAGTCCAACACACGGACACTCAACACTGGAAGGACTGTCACCCACCTATGGAAGGACTCTTGCCTTACACCCAGCACGCGTCCCTCTACACCCCTATTATGGCCATGCTTCTTGTTCTTCTCCTGGAGTCCTGCATCCTGCCCCAGTCTGTTCCTGTCCTGGGGGGCCCATGGCTGGCTACTGCACAAGGTTCCCTGGATTGCTCTCCCTCTGTATTGGTCCCTGCACTCTGGACCCCTCTCTTCTCTGCCTGTGCTTGATGCTTGTTTTGGTGAAGGACAGTCTCTGGATGACTATCATGTAGATACTGCTTTTTAAAAAAAGATGTTATTTATTGAAGGGGGCAGGGCAGAGGCAGAGAGAATCACAAGTAGGCTCCCAGCAGAGCACGGAGTCTGACACAGGGCTCAAGCCCGTGACCCTGTAGACTGTAGCTTGAGCCGAAACCAAGAGTCAGATACTTCACTGACTGAGCCACCCAGGCACCCCAGTGTAGATATTCCTTTTGTCTTTATTTTGAAAATATCTTTGCTCCTCAGTTACTCTTAGTTTAGCTGGATATAGAATATTGAAATACTGAAAAGTATTTTCTCAGGATCTTGAAACTGTTGCTTCACTGCCTTCGGTTTCTAGCACAGGTGCCATTCTGAGTTCAGTTCTCTGTCTGTGGTGTGGCCCCAGGGAGCTTGTAGGCATGTCCCTCGTGCCCCTGTGCTCTGAAGTAGCCTGTGACAGTGCTTGCTGTCGTTGCTGTGCCGGGGACATGCTGGGACCCTGTTACTCCTGAGAGAATTCCTTGCTTTCTGTCTTGTGTTCTCTTTCTGGAACTCCCTTTATTTGGAGTTTGGATCTCCTGGCTGAACTACTGATCCCTGAGTCTTGTTGGTCTCAGACAGATGTTTGCTGGACTCTTGGGAGATGCCTGTGCATGTCTTCCAGCTCTTCCTTTAGTTGTTTCATTTCTGTTATCCTTTTAGGTTTTCAAGCATTCTTTTTTGATTTTCCTTTTTGAAAAAGATTTATTTATTTGAGAGAGCGTGTGTGGGAAGAGGAGGCAGAGGGAGAGGGAGAGAGAGTCTTAAGCAGACTCTGCGCTGAGCAGGGAGCCTGATGTGGGGCTTGATCGCATGGCACTGAGATCACTCATTACCTGAGCCCTAACCAAGACTTGGATGCTTAACTGACTGCATCACCCAGGTGCCCCCCAATTCCCTTTTCTTTCTTAAAAAAATATAATCTTGTTCTTCATTTAGAGATGCAAGATCTTATTTTTTAGAAGATAAACAACTTTGAATTGTTATTCTGTTTTCTTATTTTTCTCCCTCTATTTTTCATGAGACTATATCCTCCATGAGACCAGGTTTTCTTCCCTCAATATTATACATGGCTAATTTCAAACACCTGAAATTATGCCTGGCACCTAGAAGAAACACCATATAGCATTCACATCTTCCGTATTATTTCTGTTGTTTGGGTGGTAGGGATTTGGGTTGTTCTAACAGTTCCTGAGAAAGGTTTTCTCAAATCTCCCAACAGCTTGGATTTGTCTCTTTCTACCTTTACTTCTTTCTGGTTTGATTCACGTGTTCGAATCTCTGTTATTAAGTTATCACATTGGTGATGGTGATGCTGCTGATGAATAGGGCTTTGGTCTTGATGTCTGATGTTTGTTTTTTTAAAGAAGAGGGTTGGTGCCAATGGGGAGAGAGAATCTCAAGCAGTCTCCATGCTCAGCACGAGCCCATTCTCAGCACACTGACATTGTGACCTGAGCTGAAATCAAGAGTCAGATGCTTAACCGACTGAGCCCCCAGGTGCCTTTGAAGTCCCATACTGAGAGAGCTTACAGCTCTCTCCCATTTACAGTTTCCGTGGCCTGGCTCTTCGGTCCTTTACGCTCAGCCTGTGTGTGTTCTTACGATGTTCAGAGTCAGCGTCTTATAAAGCATATGCTTGAGTCCTGCCCATTGATCCAGTCTGAGAGGTTCCGCTTGTGATGTGAATGTTTTGTTCATTTACAGTTTTTAGTTTTTAACTAGCCTTCACATTGAAGACTTTATAATTAACTAATAACAAACACACATTTTTCCAAAGCAGTTTGGAGGTGGGCCATAAATAATATTTGGAATACTTTTTTTTTTTTTTTAAGATTTTAAATTTATCTGTTTGAGAGAGAGAGGGAGCGAGAGAACAGCAGCAGGGAGGAACAGAGAGAGGGAGACGCAGACTCCATGGAGCAGGGAGCCTGAGGTGGGGCTCAATCTCAGGACCCCAGGATTTTGACCCGAGCCAAAGGCAGACGTGTCACCGGCTGAGCCCCCCAGATGTCCCTACAGAGCACAGCTTCATCAGGTTCCTACCCTTAGGCAGGCTATGCACTTTGTGACTCCTCTTAAGTGTAGTCCAGAGGAGCTGAACCCAGGAAATGTTTTCCCCAGGAAGTACTGGGGCAGGGTGAGGTGCCCAGACCACCCTGCTCACCAGAGCCCCGGGCCCCTAGCTGCCTGGAGTCCAGCCAGAAGCCCAGGTCTGTGGGGTTAAGCATTTATGGGGCGGTTGGGTCCCTGGAGGAGATGGGGTCCCTGCCCCACCCCCTTGTTAGTTTCCTGTGGCTCTTATCACAAAGCACCACAGACAGGGGGCGCTTAAAGTAGCAGGAATTCATTCTCTTGCGGTTCTGAAGGCTGGGAGGCCAAGTCCTAGTGTGGGTAGGGCTGGGCTCCCTCCGAGACTCTTGGGAAGGGTCTGTCCTACCTCTTCCAGCTTCTGAGGCTACTGGCAGCTGGGATGTGGCCGCCCCGCCCCGTCCCTGCCTCCAGGTTCTGGGGACCCATCCCCTACTTGCGCTGGATCTTCCCTCTGCCTTCCTCTCCTAGGGATGCTTGGGGTGGTGTCTGGGGCCCACTCAGACATCAGGATCATCTTGTGTCACAGAAGCCTTCCTTTAAGCCTATCTGCAAAGACCTGTTTCCAAAGGAGTTCCCATTGGGTTCTACTATTAGGGCCTCATGTCCTTGGGGCAACCGTGTAGCCCACGACACACGCCCTGCCTGGACCCAGGAGGTGAGGAGCCATGTGGGGTCAACGGGACTTAGGGCCTCCTGCCCATGTGACTGCCTCTGGCCCTCGCCCCTCCCGTGGCTTCCATGCGGGGGCTGCCCTCAGCCTCCCCAGGGGCAGGACTGACGTGGCTTGTCCCTCTCACATTCCCCGCCGAAGTGGGCTGGTGACTTGGTGTGTCTGCAGACTCCCTTATCTCCCTGGGAGTAACGGAGAAGGACGCAGAGAGCAGAAAGATTTCCTGCAGTCCTAATGGAAGAAGCAGACAAGGACAGTACAACGTTCTCTGCCTGCACCCCTTGAACCCTGTAGGGAATGACCAGATTTGTCCGTGGGTGGAAGAATGCCCCATGCGAGGCCTGCAATAAGGTCCTTTGTTCTGTTTTTCTAGGTGTCCGGGAGTTGGGGGGAGGCAGGGAGGCGTGGGGGGTCAGGCAGGGCTTGGCCTGTCCCCTCTTGTCCTGGGGTTGTCCCTGTCCACATCGCCGAGGGAGGCTGGGGGGACATTGGGGGCGGTGAGGGTAATGGGATCCAGCCAGGCCCTAGTGAGGAGGAGCTGAGGGATACTGAGTCAGGGGCCGTGGGCACTGCGGCTTTCTCTGTCCCTTCAGTTAGATTTATCAGACATAAGGTACTGCACAGTATTCGGGACATGCCTAGACTCACACTTACCTGTCTTTGATCTGAAATTCAAAATGTAAACAGGTGTCCTGTTTATTTGCTACACCCACCAGCTCGTTGAACTGCCACAGACAGAAATACCAAGCAGAGCTAAGAAGGGAAATTCAAATAACGGGGGGTGGGGGGGTGGGGAGAATGGAGACGGTTTTGCCTCCAGTATACCAAGACTCTTGTGCTAGAATTTGTTTCTGGAATCAGAAAGAGCAGTGCAGTTCCATCAGCTGCAGAGGAAGCTGCAAGCTGGGGGCTGGAGGGGGTCGATCCTGGCTGTGGGGGCTGGGTGGCAGTGAGCTACGTCTTCAGGCCCTTGTCTGAGCTCCTTGTGGAAGGTGTGGTGCCGAGCCTGAGCTGACAGCAGACGGCAGACATGCCCAGAGTGTGGGGTCCCCTGGTCTGCAGGGTGGTCAGGGGGATTGGTGGGGATTGGAGGAGTTCGTGGGCTTCAAGCTGAGCCGAGAAGCTGTGAAGGGATAGGGAGAGGGCACATTGGGGGAAGAGTGATTTCTCGAAAGGGGTCAAGGCTGTGTGCCCTCCCGTGTATCCCCCTGGCCTTCTGTGGGCGGTGGCGTTGGTTTGATGAGCTGTGCTTTCCCCCGGGAGCCATCGCCAGTCACTGTTCATCTGTCTCCCCGGAGCTGCTGTTGAAGCCACTCCACGGCCGTCAAGGGAATGAGCGACCACACAGATGATGCAGGAGCCGTGGGAAGTCATGGGGTGGTGAGGCCAGGCCTGCCTCGGGGGGGATGCGGAGGTTGGGGCTGGCCTTGGCAGTCAGGTATCCTTGTTCAGCCCAGCCCTGTGGAGAGTAACACAAAATGATAGAAGGGAGCCCGTGGGTCAGGCCGGTGGCCGGGGCCCTGCGTGTGCATGGGGAATACAGGTTGTAGGTGTGGTTGCTGGGTCACAGCAGGCATGTCTTTGTGTCTCCCGAGGCTGCAGGTGCTTTGTCCCAGCCTCTGTGCGTGGTGTGAGCCCCGCTGATATTCGAGAATGAGATTTCTTAATCGTCGGAGGTCTTGGGATTTTTATGTATTTCTTTGAGATGAGAGAGCAAACATTTGCTTCTCTTAATTGGTTAGCCTACACATTTGGTTCCATGTCAACTTCACATCCCAGATGATTCGAATCACTCAGAAAGATGCGTGAATATTTTTTGAACCTGTAAAACGGGCCTTTGTAATTTAAATGATAGTCTTTGTGCCAGTTCTAGACCTTGTCCTTCCTGTGCCAGAGAAGCGGAGAGGGGTGTCGGAGCTGGGCCTCAGTCTGTAGGGGGACTCCAGGAGCAGGAGGAATGGACCCATGCTGCTGGGTGCTGTCCTGTTCCCACAGGCCCTTGTGTCTGGAGGGCCTTGGGCACTCGCTTGGCCACTTGCTGGCGCCACAGGTTTCCCTCTGCTGCTGAGCTGTGACTGGGGCTGGGGAGGCGGGGAAACCAAGGGGAGGCCAGGAAGAGACCAAGGGGCTGTGGGCTCAGGGCTATGAAAATGCACAGGTGTCCTGTTCTGAAGGAGGAAGCTGGGTAAGTGTAGGGCTCGTGTTTCAAGCTTTCTTTGTGCTAAGGATGACATGAGCATGACTATTTCTTCAACTGCGTAGTAGAATTTTCAGAATTTCATTTCCTTTTCACATTAGACTGGGGGTAGTCATTGTACATACGTTTTTCTGATGGGTTTGCCAGTCTTGAGTCTCTTCTCTCTTTTACTTCTTTCTTTCTCCTCTTTGCTCATTGCTTCTCATTGCTGTCATTACTGGTTCCAGGAGCCACTTTACTATTGGAGTGCATACTTGGCTCCCCTGCTAATCGCAGCTGCTCAGCGAGGGGCTGGCTCTTCCTGGCTCAGCCTGGAGCCCGGAGCCTAGAGCCCAGCCAGCAGGGCAGACAGGGATGCACACCGTTAGTTCTGAGCCCGATGTGAGCCCCTCGCGGCTTGATCTGTTGGTTTCTTTGGACTCAGAAGTGTTAAACCTCAAGAACTGGCATTAAAAAAAGCCCGACGCAAAACCTCTGTGTAATCACAAAATGCTGGGACATTGTATATATTGTGCTCTTCTGTTCAGACTTGTAAATTATTCCGACAACCATGCATGCAAATGATTTCATTGGCTACTGACCTGCTTCCTCAGCTTAGATTAGTGGCGAATTTGGGAGATGAAGCTACCTGGGGATTGAGCTAGACTCTTCAAGAACCAGGTAAATAATTTTGGTAGAAGGAGAACCTCACGGGAGGTCAGCTCCTCTTGTGCTGATGAGCCCAGACTGGGATCAGTTGGCTGAGTCTGCATTCAGTCATGACCGTGACCATGGGCAGCGTGCCTGGGCCTCGTGTTCTCCGTTGGGTAGTGGGATGGTCATGGTTAGCTGTGAGGTCACAGTGCTTACATAGTCACCCAGTGCGGTCACTGTCCTTGGCTGGTTTGCTCCGTTCCGTAGTCTGTTTATCTCAGGTGTGTGCAGACGGATTTCCTGAATTGCCTCATCACAGATTAGTTGAGGGGAACCTGTGAGAAAGTTAATCTCGCATTGCTGCCTAGAAATAAATTTAGCGCCGTTTTGTCTGTGTTTATAGCAGCCAGGCTAAGGAGGGTAGGTCTGCTTCCAGGCTCGCTCACATGCTGGCCGTAGCCTCCGAAGACCTCACGTGGCTGCTGGCAGGCCTCTTGACCTTGCTGTTGGCCAGAGACATTGTTGCCATTAGGCTGCTGGCCGCTGACTTCCCTCGCAGTGAGGGAGGGAAATGGCGAGGACAAAAGCTGGACTCTGTAGTCATCTTGGAAGTGGCTTCTCATTGCTTCTACCCTCGTTATTAGAAGTGAGGCACTAGGTCCAGCCTGGGCCCCGCGGGTAGGGGGCTGCCAAGGGTGGGACACTAGGAGCGCATCACTGAGTAACAGTTTAAGTATAAATACGGGTCAGTCTGCTCTAGCACTGTCCAGCCCCTGGCCCCAGTGCATCGTGGCCCTCCCAGTGCACAACACTCCCCCGGAGAGCCTCCCCCCACCGCGTCAGCTCGGTGCAGAAGTCCTATGGTGTCAGTCAGTGCTGGGCATGCATGAGCCTCCCACACGTGGTTCCTTGATGCAGCCCGTGGAGTGCACTTCCTCGCATCCTGGACTCTAGAGGCTGGCTCCCAGACCCTCCCCCACACCAGGGCGCACTGTCGGCACAGACTGAGGCTAGCCACCGTGGCCACTCCTGCTCAGGACAAGGGGAGGGGGCGCATAGGGCTTGGCGGGTGTTGAAAATGCCTTAAGTCAGGTGCCAGGGTCTGGGGACAGCAGCTCTCACACTGACTTCTGGGTTCCTGAGCCCCGTCCTGAGTCACCATCCCTTGTCCTGGGAGACAGCTCATACTTTTAGGGGATGTGGGTTTTCACCTGCTTCCTGCCAGTTGATAGTTTGGGATCTAGTGTCCACTTTCCATTATGTGCTGTGCCTCTTCTGACGCTTTTAGTCCCAGCTACCGACCCCCCGGCTAATAGAATTTTCTGGACCATCTGTGGGCCTTCTTTGAATCGCACTGGTGTTCACTCCCTTGGACGACGTTGAGATGAGCCCTCCTCCGTCTTGGGCTCCTGAAGGGTCAAGGGTGGTGGACGTAAGCAGCCTTCTGGAGGCCCTGTTGCTCAAGGCGAGGGTCTGTGAGGTTCACCCTTCATCTCTCAGAAGCCCTGTCTGTCACCCCAGTCCCATCCCTCACCCGGCAGCTTTCCCTGACCTCACATGCACTGTCACTTGGCCCGCACCGAGGTAGAAGGCAAGGCAAGAAGGTGGCATTTGGGGATATCAGGGCCTACGTGGACAGTGGGGATGGCGTGGAGAGGGGGAGAGGGAGGTACTGGTGAGTGCCCCCAAGGAGAGGTGCCCAGACGTGCCAGAGGGGTTCAACAGGGGCAGGGGATGTGACCCCGAATGGAGTCCTCGTTTCGATGTCCGTGCCCTTCTCCTGCGCTATTTTGCTTCCTGTCATATGGCTGGTTTTCCATCCACGGGCTCTGTCCTGCATTGCAAACATGTGATGCCATGTGCTCACCGTTGGGTGCCCGCCTTGCGGAGAGCTCTCTTTTGGTGGCTATTTCCTTCCTTCAGTGTAAGCAGGTGACCATCTGCTCTGGCACTTGAACCTCAGGACCACCCCTTTGGGTCTGTATTATGCCCCCGGGAGGGGCAGGTGAGCTGAGCAGGGGACAGTGACTGTTCCTGCTGCCTGCTCGCACTCCAGCTGCCCACTGCCCTGCTTCCCTTGGTGTTGGGACTTAACTGGGTGGGAGGCTGGGTCTCTTGCCTGCTGACCTGGGCAGTGAGGCTGACAGCCCTTGCTGGAGGAGCTGGGTTCAGGGGTTCGGGTAGAGGGGCATTGGGTTCTGGGAACAGGGAATGGTGCTGGGTCCTAGCTTCCCCTTAGGGAACCAAGACATGTGCCAGAGTGGGTTTCTGTCAGCTTTCTTTCTTCCTTTCTTCCTTTCCTTTCCTTTTGTTTTTAGTAGGCTCCACGTCCAGTGTGGAACCCAGTGCAGGGCTTGAACTCGTGATCCTGAGATCATGACCCGAGCTGAGATCAAGACTCAGATGCTTCACCGTCTGGGCCGCCCCAGCGCCCCCTGTGTGAAACCTGCTCTTTGCTTCCTTTCATCCCTTTACTCTTTTCTGAGCTGGTGTTGCTTATACTCTTGCTGATTGATGGGGGAGTGAACGGGGAGGGGGTGGGGGGCGATGGCTTCTGCTCACCCCTGGCCCACCATGAGACTTGCTCTGTGGCCATGAGGACGCACTGCGCCGTCGCCAGCCCCATTACACTTACGGCACGGTCTCCTGCACAGGAACCAGCTGGGTAGGGGGCAGACGCCATGGCGGCAGAGGACACACCGTAGGGCACTGGGTCCCAAGGTTGCGTCCCCGCCGGGCCAGCAGTGGGGCGGGATGGATGTGGGTCTGCAGAGGGAAGTCCACCATTGTTTGTGTATGACAAAGAATTACATGTAAAATGCGTCACACACTTCAGTTAACTTTTATTTTTTTTTCTAATTACAAAAGTCATGTTGTTCTTTTTCGAAATTTTAGATGCTATGAACAAAACATTAAATTCCAACACTTAGAGAAAGGGAAGACTGTGTCAGCCACATTTAATGGTTCAGCAGGTGCTTACTGAACACCTTCTTTTGCTCCAGGGGGCCAGGAGACGTGAGCATGGAGACCACCCACATAGCCACACCTCTCGCGTGTGTCAGGGAGGGGAGTGAGCAGAGGGACCTGGGCCTGTGATGGGCCCTGGGGATGGTGGGTGGTCTGAGAATGGGCGTTCCCTAGGGGAGGGTGCTGTGAGCTTGGTGCTGGTGACAAGGGGTGAGAGCCAGCATATTCTTGCCCCACGAGGGGTCCTGTGTGGCCCCCTGGGTCCTGTGGCTCCTCAGGTGGGTGGGAGGAGTGCCGGCAAGGATGGAAGCGAAAGCCTGGGCGGGCCCCCCTTCTCATGTGTGATTTCTCTGGACAAAACCTCAGCCAGGGGCGGAGTCTGGGTCTTAACCATACCCATGATCAAGGTCATCATGTGACCAAGGTCACAGGAATGGCTTGGCTGGTCCTCTAATGTCTGGTTCCACAGTCCAAGAGCCCTGACTGAAATAGTCTGCTGCACTCTGTTTTAGCTGCTACTGGGCGGCCAGAAGGCAGGCTCCTCTAGGAGAGGCTCGTCCATGGGACAGGATTCCCAGGATGGGTTCCTCCAGGATAAGATCCCCCAGCACAGGCTCCCCTGGGTGGGCCCTGTTGTCTCTGTTGTTCCCTCTTCCTAGAACAGCGCCTGCGTGGAGGAAATGCTCCTGGGTATTTAATGCACGCGGACAGACCTCAGCTCACTCTCTTGTGTTAGCAGAGGTGTTACAGTGCGGCTGGTATTTGGGGGAAGAGTGCAGGTGCCGCAGGTGCTGCCTGTCCAGCTGTCTTTTTAAAAGAATTTCCTTCTCTGGTCTCAAAGCCCAATAAGCCTTTCTCGGACAGCATGGGACATTTTCCTTTTCTGGTCTGTTTGGGGCTTCAGCCCGCCCCTGCAGGATGTCTGGGGGGTTGTTTATACATTGCTGGTGTTGACCGGATTCTCTGTGCTCAGGACAGCGCCACAGATCCCAGAGGGCTGTTCTGGGAGCATCGGCCACCGTACACCTGTCTGGCCGGCTGGTTCGGGTGAGTGCGGTCTGTGCTCAGCCCCACACCAGCCTAGAGCTTGCATCGTGGGTGAATAAAAAGAAACACAACCCGGGGAGTCAAACAAATGGTACACGTGGGGGACGGTTCCCATGTCTGGGGTATCCAGTTCATTCCGACGGTAGTCACTATGCGACAGACTCAGAGGTAGAGCGACTGCCTCCCTTCTGTGCCACCCTTGTTCTCCGGTGACCTTGATGCTGATGGACTGAGGTTGGACACACTGCTTTGTATGGCCGCCGCTGACCTTTTGGAGCTGCAGGAAGCTTGAGGTCTTGGTGATGTGGATTAACGACATCGACATCGCTTCACTCCCTGCAAGTCATGGAGGTGCCAGCCACCCTTTGGGGGAGGGGAGCATGGGCAGGCTGGGGGGCACTGGGGGCATGGCCACTGGAATCCTGCTGGGAGCCCCCCACCCCCAGCTTCACCTGTCTGCTGCCTTCTCACTGCTCTCATGCTTGTGCCCCAGCATGCAGGCAGGGAGCTGCAGAGCCTCCCAGGCCCGGCTCTGCTGTTTTCATGGCTTCTCGAGCAGATTCTGTCCCTTTATACCGGACCTGTCTCATCTCTCTAAAACTCTGATGGGACTTTTTTCACTTGCCCTGCTCAGCGTTTGGTGGGCTCTTTGTTTTAAAGGTTCTTGTTTTTCTGTAGCTCGGGGAAAGGGTCTGTTAATTTTTGGACCAACCTACCCACCAGGTTTTATTGAGCAAACACTATCACTAATGAATTCAGTTAATCTATTGCATACATTCCCCAACTCATCTGTCCATCCATCCCCCATCCATCCTCCTCTATCCCCCATCCATCCACCCATTCCTCCCACCCATCCCCCATCCATTCATCCATCCATTCCCCATCTATCTCCATCCATCCATCTCCCATCCATCCCCATCCATCCATCCAACCCCCATCCATCCATCCATTCATCTATCCATCTATCCATCCATCCATCTCCCATCCATCCCCCATCTATCCTTCATCCATTCATCCATCTCCCATCCACCCATTCATCCATTATCCATCCATCCTCCTCCATCCACCCATCCATCCATTATCCATCCATCCATCCATCCTGGGGCTGTGATAACCTGTTGCTCCTGCAGAAGCTTGCAGACCACGCCCTGAGACTCGGCATGGCTGTGGTTTGGGGCTTGTAATGAAACTGCTGTGTTTCTGTCTGTGGGGCCTGAGCAAGTGGCCTATCACCTGACCACAGGGATGGGGCTGGGGAGTGTTCCCTTCGCTCTGCTGACTGCAGGACCGCTCTGCTCTTTCTTCCAGTTTCTTTCTCAGTCCCCCTTTTCCACTTTTTTCTAACATCAAACTAGGCCCAAACTAGACATCCCACCAAATGCTGAAGCCTGGCTTTGGTCTCAGCCACTTCCAGGGTCCTCTGAAGAGAATGTTGTGTTTTCCGTATGATGTACAATTTAAGTCGTATGACCCAAATCTACCCTACAAATTTGGGGAGCCCTTTCTGGCTGCCTTCTGTGGGTGATGTAGTGACAGATGAGCGGAGAAACTCGTCCCTGAATTACCCACGTGTTTTCTTCTCCTCCACTCCCACTTTTCCCCTTGGCAGCTCTGGGTCGACCCTCCTGGTGGCTGAGGGCTTCTGCGCCCGTTTCCATATCCCAGGCCATCTGCTCCAGGGGCCGTCCTGTGTGGTCTGTGGCTTTGTGGACTCTGTTCACGCGACTGGTCCTTGTTTATGACAGCCTTTTCTTGGGGCCACCTCTTTGTGAATGTCTGCACGTCCTGGTTAGGACCTGGGGAGTCTCTCTGGGAGCCCCTGCTTGTGGTGGCTCCTGCCCGTGTGTCTGGGGAGGTCACGGGGCTGTCACCGAGAGAGAGGCAGCTTTGGGGAAGAGTTTGTTTAGACTGTTGAGTTTTAGGTGCCCCTGAACTTCAGGAGAGTATGGGTGGGGGATCACCATGTGGGAGACCCCCGCCTTGAGGAGTCTGATTGCTTGGGGCAGAGGGGAAAGAGCTTGGGGCCCCCACGCTTTGGGCCAAGCCCAGGAGGTTTGGTGTATGGAGTTTGCTGAGAAGTCAGGGAATGAAGGGTGAAAAGTGTCTGTGGACGCGGTTGTGTGGGGCTGTCGGTGGCCTGGTGGGACTGCTCGAGGCAGGAAGGGCTAGAGGCCAGTTTGGAGAGGGAGGTGCTTCCAGAAAAAGCTGTGTTTGATGGGCCGAGTGGGGTGATAGGCAGCCAGGAGAGTGTGGGAAATGGGTTTGTAGCTGCAGAGAGAATTACCCATGAGGGAGGGCTTTGCTGTCTAGAGAGGAAATGGGTTCTCGGGGGAGAAGGAACAGGGGCATAGAGAAGGGGTCCTGGCCCGGGTTGACCGAGCTGGTGGTGCCATTTTGTGGAACAGAGTGTGTGGGGGCCATGACCCCTGGAGGGTTCCCGTGAGGTGTGCTGTGCTCCTTGGGTTCCTTGGGAGAAGCTCACAGAGCGGCAGGGTATGGATGTGTAGCTGGGGAGTCATTGGTGGCCTGCCAGTATCCTTGTTCCTGAGCTGTGGGGTCTTTGGTGGAAGGGTCCGCTCCCTCAAGGGGAAGCCCTGTGCTTGGCCAAGTCCCATGCACAGTCCTGGCCTGTGCCACCATGAGTGGCAGGTAAATAATGTGAGCAGATGTCAGCTGGAAGCAGCCTATGTAACCCAAGAAACCACAAGCTTGTCCTCTGGCATTTGGGGACCTGCCATGTTGGGGAGGGCAGGTCCCAGGTCGGTTTGGTTTGGGGGAGAGCGGGAAGCATGTCCTGGACTGGGAACAGCTTCTCCGAGGTCGGGTGGTGGGCTGCTAGGATGAATCAGACAGGGTGAGGCTGGGATGCAGGGATGGTCAGCGTGCGTCCTGGTGTGTGTGATCGCGTGGGGGCTGTGTTGGGTCTTCCGCAGATGTTCCCAAGGGGAAGCTAGGGGGAGGTGGCCCCCAGCGGGTGGAACTGGTGGAACTAGTGGGTGGAACTAGTGCTGTGGAAGTGCCTGGGTGGGTGGCTGGAGGGAGTGCCCAGACACGATGGACTTGGGGGAGGGGAGGGGGCGGGGCCTGCTGGTGGCTGGATCCCAGTCCGGGAGGGTTGTATGGCGCTGCCAGGCTCCTATAGCCAGGGCTTAGGCCGTGGGAGGGACTGTGGCGGCTTGCTCCCAGCCCCAAGGCTGTGTCTGCTTCCTCTGAGGACCCCTCCATGTGGACTCGAGAGAGCTGGGTTCCAGTCCACCCATGATGCCCATTAGCTGTGTAGCCCTGACAGGTTATCTCTCAGCATGTTCATTTGCTCATCTGAAAAGTGGGAATAATCATACCCACCTCATAGTGGCGTTGCTTGTGGATACACATGTTACCACGTGGAAGGTCGTGAGAACAGCCCTGGCCGGTGACAAGTGCTGAGCACTGAGCACCGAGCACTGAGTAGCAGTCACTGAGTACCAAGTACTGAGTACTGAATACCAAGCACCTAGTACTGAGCACTTAGTACTACATACTGAGGATTGAGCACTATGTAAGGCCCTACACTGCCAGTGCTTCTACTGTTGTCTGGCTGTGTTCCTGCTCTTCCTGCTTGTCCCGGGTATGCTGGGTACTCTGCCTGGTAGTTCTCAGGCTCCCCTCCTACGCTGCTCCTGGGCACTGTTGCTGTTCTGCACGGCTTCGGTCTTCAGCCCTGGGAATGCCTGTAACCTCTGGTGGCAGAGTCATGGTGAACTGGGGTGCAGTCGTCACAGATGTGTCCCCTTGTGGGTGGGGATGGAGGCCAAGCCCTGGGCGCTCTCCTCCCAGAGGGAACCCGAGCACAGGGTGCAGTTCACCTTGTCTTGCTTCTGCCCCCTGGGGCCTGTGGGCTGCTCAGGGCCGGGCCCCTTT